>NC_084632.1:12313882-12391382 GCF_033978795.1 Nerophis ophidion | reverse complement strand
TGGTTACATTTTTGGACTTGTTTGTACTGTGAAGGTCATGTAATGTATAATTTGTAACTTTTTTCATAACTTAGAGCTGAGTTATTATGAATTATTTTGTAGTTTTTACACAACATGGTTGTATGCATTTCTTGCTCTATTATTTTCGTTGTCAGGCACACCTGTGGATTGAAAACTATTTCGGGTGATTACCTCTTGAAGCTCATCGGGAGAATGCCAAGAGTGTGCAAAGCAGTTAGAGCAAAGACTGGCTATTTTGAAGAAACTACAATTTAAAACATGTTTTCAGTTATTTTACCTGTTTTTTTATTGTTAAGTACATAACTCCACATGTGTTCATTCATAGTTTTGATGCATTCAGTGACAATCTACAATGTAAATAGTCTTGAAAATAAAGAAAACGCATTGAATTCGAAGGTGTGTCCAAACGTTTGGCCTGTACTGAATGTATATTCTGGGATATCACATCTTAGTCATACTGTTGCATATACAAAGAGAGTCACAATTGATGTAAGATCACGTTTAAGGTCAGCAGTGGCCACAGCAAAAACTGTCTTCCTGGTGCCTGACTATAGTTTTTGTTTTTTTGTTTTTTAAGTATAGCTCTTATGTTAAGGGGAATTCCATTCCAAGCTTTGGTGAGCTCACATGAAAAAAGCAATTCTGTTCATAAGTGATCCTGGAATGTGGTATGGATACAAGTTTGTTTGTGGCATATCTGGTTAAACGCCCAGTTCTTGAGGTGGATCTCTGGTCCAAAGCAGCCAGTGAGGCCAATGGGCAGTTATTCATTTGATGGGAATATAGAATAATCCCATGGCTAAGAAGTTAGTTCTGGTGCCTGACAAATATAGCTTTGCAAAGGTGAGTCCAACCATGGGTATATGATGGATTTTGTTGACTGTTGTGCAGTCTTACCACAGATTCAAGCTTTTTCGTGGTTGTCAGAGGTGGGTAGAGTAGCCAGAAATTGTACTCAAGTAAGAGTACTGTTACTTTAGAGATTTATTACTCAAGTAAAAGTAAGGAGTAGTCACCCAAATATTTACTTGAGTAAAAGTAAAAAGTATGTTGTGAAAAAACTACTCAAGTACTGAGTAACTAATGAGTAACCTGTTCGTTTAATGATTACGGCAACAAGTAATGCACAAAAACATGAAAATAGCAATGAGCAAATTCAGAGCCAGGAATATCTCTTAAGCAACTAAAATAATAATATATATTAAATAATAATACATTACAATAAAAAAAAAATAAGGCAAATTGAGCCACAATAAAAGCACCATAGGCTCAGTAGGCATTCATTGATTGATTGATTGATTGAAACTTGTATTAGTAGATTGCACAGTACAGTACATATTCTGTACAATTGACCACTAAATGGTAACACCCCAATAAGTTTTTCAACTTTAATCAATTACTTAATAAATGACCAAGTCGAGGTGATTTACATTTACCTCATATATACATATACATACACACACATATACATATATATATATACACATTTATATTTACAGTATATAATTTATATTTCTTTATTTTGTCGTTTTTGTTCACTTGTTAAAGGTGTTTTAATGAATATACATGCATGTTTAACACATAGATTCCTATCTTTCATGAAGACAAGAATATAAGTTGGTGTATTACCTGATTCTGATGACTTGATTGATTGGAATCAGACAATATAGTGCTGATAACGTCCATGGTTTCAAATGGAGGAGAAAAAAAGTCTAATACCACATGAAAAGTCATTGGTTTTTGGCATCTTATTTGTCCAGCTTCCATATTCGTTTTTACACACTTTACAAGAAATACACTGGCGGTAAACTCCGTAGTTTGCTAGCTTGTTTGCGCTGGCTTTTGGAGACTCTTACTTTGTTAGCGCAGGCGCGATGAAGCGGCACTTTTATTGTGAAAACAGGAACTTTGCGATCAGTCTTTAGGCTTTTGACGGGAAGTACGGTTGAAATAAAAAGTGTATTTTTTCCTTTGCACTTTTGATTGATTGATTGAAACTTTTATTAGTAGATTGCACAGTACAGTACATATTCTGTACATTCGACCACTAAATTGTAACACCCCAATAAGTTTTTCAAATTGTTTAAAGTCGGGCTCCACGTGTGACGCCTGGCTCTGTTTGATTGGTCCAACGTCACCAGTGACTGCATGTGATTGGTGAAACGCAGGCATGCGTAATCCTACTTTGAAGCTCTGTCATAAACCAAAACAAACACTAACATATCGATAAATAAAGTAGTGAGTAGCGTGCTGATTGTAGATAAATGGAGCGGAGTAAAAGTAGCGTTTGTTTTCTATAAATATACTCAAGTAAAAGTATGTTGCATAAAAACTACTCTTAGAAATACAATTTATCCTCAAAGTTACTCAAGTAGATGTAACGGAGTAAATGTAGCGCGTTACTACCCACCTCTGGTGGTTGTTAATGACCATATGGTAAGACAATTGTGGACCAAGACTGAGTCACCAAGGTGTGGGTTTCTTTGTTTAAACACTCGATTCTGCAGAATAATACAAAGGAAAAAGCATTGCGCAAAGTTTGGAGTAATATTGAAGGAAAAACTAAGTCATACAAAAAGTGGGTATTCTAAAACCGAGGTTCCACTGTGTTTTTTCTAGGATGACATTGTTTGCACAGTTCAGCGCGTAGCCCTAACCTAAACCCCAGATTGTGCGTGAGTTAACGTTAACCACTGACCCACAAATGTCCTCCTGGATGAATGAACAGAAATTCCTACATACCTCTCGTAGAAACTCTTCCCTGAAGAGTAGTAGCTGCTATGGTTGCTAAGGGACTCTATATGTTCTTTCATTGACTCTTCCGGTAGCAGCCAGGTGCCCCAATAAGTTTCTTCACATTGTGCATGTTCATTTGTAATGTCATCTCACTTTGGTAGTACTTTGGCGTATTTTTGCCACCGAAGTCATCGGCAGCCAACGTTTGTTGTTCATTCCGTTCCTCCCAGTGATCCTCCACCTTTCCTTCCCTCCTTCCTCTGTTATGTCAAACAACTCCGTCTCAGATCCCCTCTTGTTGCCACAAAGTCCTAATCAAGCACATGCCACATATCGGATTTTGACTTACGCCTGTTAGCCTGTGGAGAGAGAAGCGGGTCCATCTAACTCGCCTTGGGGGCGAATGAAGCATGATGCCATGTTGAGGTTTGGGGAAGGTCACAGCAGGGTCACCCAAGCGGCTGGTTCTCATTCCGCCTGTGTCCTTACATGGTTAATTACCGTTGTTATTGATAGGATCACTTTACTGCACATGCCTGTGTTTTGGAATGAGTAAGGTCTTGCCATAACATGGTTTTAGCATGAGCCATGAAAGCAAAGCACTGCGATATCTGTATTATTTCTCAGTGTTATGAGTAAGGACGGATACAAGCAGTCTTGATGCAGCTGGGCGCTTATCATGTTAATAATAAGGCAATTTTTACTTTCCCGTTGCTTTCTTCTATTTTCACTCTGTCCCCGTCGATATTATTCACAAAAGATTTATCGGCAGTGTTTCTTTTCACCGGATGCGCTTCTCAGCAGGTTACTATTCAGAAATACCTCAGAACCATAATGGCTCCAGTCAGAAGCAAGGCCATTTTTCATTCCCCTGATAGTCACGGTGTTACAACTACTGCAAGGTACAGACGTCTGCGATGGACCTTCGACCTTAGACATACTGCTTGAAGTCTGGTCCTGCCTTGTTATTTTGTCCCGTGGGTGGTGTGGATAACCAGGAACATCGAGCTAAGACTCAACCCAACAAACATCAATGCAATAAGATTATATTTAGGGTATTTATTAGGGGTGTAACAGTACACAAACATTTTGGTTCGGTTCATTTTCGGTACAGTAAGAAAACAACAACATATACATTTTTTGGTTATTTTTTTTACCCAATTTGTAAACAATGGCATAACATATACACACATGGTCCATTGCCAAGGTTAATGTGGTCAACATATATAAAATAAAAACTAAATAAAATAAGGCTGAGAATGGTTTCTCAACAAAACCTTTCTACAAATAAAGTACTTTTTTTGAATGATTGATTGATTGAGACTTTTATTAGTAGATTTCACAATTGTACATATTCCGTACAATTGACCACTGAATGCAAACACCCCAATATTTTTTTCAACTTCTTTAAGTCGGGGTCAACACAATCAATCCCCCCCAGCCTGGCTAACTTGGCAGTAAGAGGATATATGGGCTTATTGTTCTTCCACCATAGAAGTGGGTCAAAATCTAGTTTTTAATGCAATAAAGCAACCCCCTGCCACCCCGAACGGGACAAGCGGTAGAAAATGAATGGATGGATGGTCTTAAATCTGCTGCTATAAAAACATTTGTTATTGCTTCAGCCCTGCCTGACTTGCCGAGGAGAGGCTGCTTGAATGCGGTGGTGACGCTTCAAAGGAGTTAGCATGTTTGACGTGTTGGCAGAAGTTTACCCTACTGCTAATGAACAATGTCGGCAAACCTCCGTCCCCCATTGTTGTATCGCGCAGCCAAAGTGTTTCCAAACGGGATATGTTGACGTGGCAGGAGGGTCTTCCAGCTCTGGCTTTTGCATGTTGTCCTAGCCCGGGCGCTGCTAGCCTGCCGTGTGTTGTGCCTCGACCTGCATTGTTTACAAAACCCGCGGTGCGCTACCTAATATTCTGTGTGGAAACTTGTTCGGTACACCTTCGAAACGAACCAAACCCCCCGTGCCGAAACGGTTCAATACAAATACACGTACCGTTACACCCCTATTATTTATTCTAATAAACCCCTGAAAGGAGTCTATTAATCTGTCAACCGTCATTAGAGAGAGTGTCATTAGCAGCTGATAAATGTGTATATTACAAGTCTCTTTAATTGATTTGACTAATTAAGTGGCAGTCTCTGGAATAAGATCTCTGCTGCTAATGAGTAGGCCTCAAATAGCTCAATTAAAACTTAGTGCTACGCTCCACTTTTCATTGACAAATTTCCTGAAGCTTTCAGTTCATTTTGGTAACACTCAGCTGAGTATGCAAGTCAACCATTGTTTCAAACGCTTGTCCCGTTCGGGGTGGCGGGTGGGTGCTGGAGTCTATCACAGCTGCATTCGGGCGGAAGGCGGGGTACACCCCGGGCAAGTCGCCACCTCATCACAGGGCCAACACAGATAGACAAAATTCACACTCACATTCACACCCTAGGGCCAATTTAGTGTTGCCAATCAACCTATCCCAATGTTCATGTCTTTGGGGGTGGGAGGAAGCCGGAGTACCCGGAGGGAACCCACCCAGTCACGGGGAGAACATGCAAACTGCACACAGAAAGATCCCGAGACTGGGATTGAACCCAGGACTACTCAGGACCTTCGTATTGTGAGGCACCACTGTGCTGGTAACAGCTACGGCTATTTTACTTGGGGTTCCTTTTGATTCTGCCTCACCCCCACCTGCAATTGTCACCAGAAAAGGCATGGGATCACGCAAAGGCGCCCACGCTAACAGAGCCACTTCTCCTTCTCAAATGAACACATAGCTCAGCTTCAAAGCTCGTCAAGGAGCCATTCACAATAAATGCTGCCATGCGGGAATTCCTCCGCTTCATTTCTGAGGGAGGCGGATCACAGCCTCAACCTCAAGATGTTTGCCTGCTTTTCAAAGAGATGCTTGCAAGCACCCAGGGAATGCTGAGTTTTTAAGTCAATGAAAAGAAACACTACAGTCTATGACCTCGTTGACAACTACAGTTACAATACAACACGACTATTAAACTGCAGTGGTGGGCCGTCAGGGCCAGCAGGGTCTTCTGTGCTGGCCTAACATAAACAGAAATCTTGATCATAATTAAGTGTTTAAAGTATTTTTTATATACTTTCCCTAGCTATCTAAAAGTATTCATATTCTCTTCATGTCGTATTATGCTCCTTCCAGTGCTGTTGTTATTAGGGTAGAGTAGGTGTCACCAACGTGGTGCCCGCTGGCCTGTTCTAAAAATAGCTCAAATCGCTGCACTTACCAGTGAGCTGCCTCTATTTTTTTAATTTTTTTTATTTACTAGCAAGCTGGTCTCGCTTTACTTGACATTTTTAATTCTAAGACAGACAAAACTCAAATAGAAAAATTTAAAATCCAAGAAAATATTTTAAAGACTTGGTGTTTACTTGTTTAATAAATTCATTTATTTTTTTACTTTGCTTCTTATAACTTTCAGAAAGACACTTTTAGAGAAAAAATACAACCTTAAAAATGATTTTAGGATTTTTAAACACATATACCTTTTTACTTTTTAAATTCCTTCCTCTTCTTTCCTGACAATTTAAATCAATGTTCAAGTAAATAATTTTTTTTATTGTAAAGAATAATAAATAATACATTTTAATTTAATTCTTCATTTTAGCTTCTGTTTTTTCGACGAAGAATATTTGTGAAATTTATTATGATTAAAATTTAAAATAATTATTCCGGCAAATCTAGAAAATCTGTAGAATCAAATTGAAATCTGATTTCAGAGACTTTTGAATTTATTTAAAAATGTTTGTTCTGGAAAATCTAGAAATAAAGCTTGGTCCAATTTGTTATATATTCTAACAAAGTGCAGATTGGATTTTAACGTATTTAAAACATGTCATCAAAATTCTAAAATTAATCTTAATCAGTAAAAATGACTAATGATGTTCCATAAATTATTTTTTTAATTTTTTTCAAAAAGATTCTAATTAGCTATTTTTTCTCTTCTTTTTTTCGGTTGAATTTTGAATTCTAAAGAGTCGAAATTGAAGATAAACTAAGTTTCAAAATGTAATTTTCATTCTTTTCGTGTTTTCTCCTCTTCTAAACCGTTCGAATAAGTGTTTTTTTCATCATTTATTTTCTACAAAAAACCTTCCGTAAAAGGAAAAAAAAAATGTACGACGGAATGACAGACAGAAATACAATTTATTTAAGTGTGTATTAAACTGGTAGACCTTCACATTAATCAGTACCAAAGAGTAGCTCTTGGTTTCAAAAAGGTTGGTGACCCCTGGGGTAGAATTTGTATCCAATCAGAATTCAGCTAGTTTATGTTGCCATGCTGTATGAAATCCGCCCGGGGCCTTCAGAATCAACAATGCGGGCGTCCGTGCACTGTAATTGAACGGGGACATACAGTTGATGGATAATTGCGATAGCCAATCAGATCATGAGTTGTTGTCAGTAAGGCCTTTTAGCTGGCCTCCCATTGAACCTGAATTTTAGGCGCCCTGTGATTGGTTACTCACCGAGACTGATAGCAGATGTATTTGAGAACTCATACAGTTGATAGACAGTTGTGATCGCCAATCAGATCACAAGTCACGGGTCATACCAAAGACTATAAAAATGGGACCCACTACCTCCCTGCTTGGCACTCAGCATCAAGGATTGGAATTGGGGGTTAAATCACCAAAAATGATTCCCCCGCGCGGCACCGCTGCTGCCCACTGCTCCCCTCACCTCCCAGGGGGTGGAACAAGGGCATGGGTCAAATGCAGAGGACACATTTCACCACACCTAGTGTGTGTGACAATCATTGGTACTTTAACTTTTAACAAGTTGTTGGCAGTAGCCTATTTAGGTAGCCTGATGTTAACATGGCTGTGGTTGGATACTCATTTGCTATTCCAAAGTGAGTATCCATTCACAAGTTGCAATTTAGCAGGAATCAGGAAGTGTGCTGGCCGAGCTAGCACAGAAATTACGATATTCAATTTTTTGACCCACAAAGAAGGAGAACAAAACGTTGATTATGTGGCAGATATGTATTTGCAAGGCCATTTTCAAGAACGATATTTAAAGAGAAACTACATCTATGGTGTGGCGCGGTTGGGAGAGTGGCCGTGCCAGCAACCCGAGGGTTCCTGGTTCGATCCCCACCTTCTACCAACCTTGTCACGTCCGTTGTATCCTTGAGCAAGACATGTCACCTTTGCTCCTGATGGGTCGTGGTTAGGGCCTTGGTTGGCAGCTCCCGCCGTCAGTGTGTGAATTTTGAAATAGTGTAAAAGTGCTTTGAGTACTTTAAAGGTAGAAACGCGCTATACAAGTATAACCCATTTACCATTATCTTGTCAGACGATGTCAGCCAACCTCGCAAGCTAGCTCAGCAGTCCCGGCGATGAAATGGGGAATTGCCCGGCTTTTCCACTCGAATCAACCGACTACGAGGAGTACCACTGGCTTATATGGTGTCAAATCAGTCCAACAAATTGTGAGTTCAAATATTTTATTTATTTATTTTTTATCGTATGTTTTTTACTATTTTAATTTTGACAGTACCACATGAGATATGTTTTGACTGCTGATGCGGGCTTATTGATTTTTAAATGCGCAGGAAAACAACCCGTTTTGTACACTGTTGAGGTGATTCAATGCAGGTAGTGTGTAAATGTGTTCCTGGATAGTATTTATCCAGCAATGGTCATGTGGTGACATAAAATATGGTATTTTGAGAGGTAATCATTGAAGTCGGACATCAATGGAGGCTTAGGTGGGAAACGCACGGCCTGCTACTGTTTAAACTGTAACTTTCATCCATCTATCTTTATCGTAATCCACAGAAAAAGATGCAATTTTTATTGATCAAGAATCTACTTAAACCACTTATAGTCTTTTTGAATTAATCTGTTCAAAAACGTTACAGACATTTCAACACAAATCAAAAGAATGGGTATCTACACAACCACAAACAATAAATTGAAAACGTTATTGTGAACGACTCTCACTGTCGTGCGGGTTCCAGGGACCACCAAGGAAGAACATGGCTTTGAGCAGTTTTGACTGTCTTTATTTTCCAACAAGAAAAGTATTTTCCCGGTTGCTTTTCAGTCGCCCGCGTTGCCTGCCTCTCGCTATAGCTCTCTTCCGGGTTGCATGCGCTTCATCTCGTTCTGTCGTTGTCTCTCCGCCTCTTTTCCCGACGTTCACTGCTGCCGCCCTTTTAAACAGTGCGAGAGGATTCATTAATCGTATACAGGTGCGCATCCAAGCACCTGATATTGATTGTGGTGTCGCTGCCAGCACGCCCCGCCTCGCCGCTCACTCGCCATCCCGGCCTCGCCGGCATTTTGGGCTGGGCCCCAGCGTGCCCTGCCTCTCTGTCGGACTGTCTGCTCCGTGTCCTGATTCCTATTTGACCCTCGGTCCATTCCGTAGCATGGAGAAATGTAATGGCGTTCAAGAAAGGGGGGCATTATGGAAATTTCAGATCTAAAGACATGGCAAGTCATTTTCAAGACAAGACAGACTAATTTATCTTCGACCGCTGTGAGACGACATCATTCGAGCGAATGCCTCCTGGCGCGCTTTGCCGCTTGTAGAGAAGAGCTTCACGTTAGGGCTGGCCGATATATCGATACACTCGATATATCGCGGGTTTGTCTCTGTCTCTGACGTTAGCTGTGATGCTAGCGGAGCCGTGCAAGTGGTAATACGGGAGAGAGAAGGTGGGAATCTGGTAACAAATGAAGGAATAATTAACTCCCAAGAAAAACAGCAGGGGGTTTATCGTCTGGCGGTGGTTTGGCTTCAAGTGGGAATATGTCGGACTGACAACTGTAATTTGTAAAGTGTGCTACAAAAAGTAGCATTACGGCTAATATGTGGAATCATTTGAAAAGTCACCTCCAAGAGAATGAAGAGTGTTTACTCCGCATGTCAACATCTCCATTCAGTGCCACATGCCCACACCATCAAAAATGCCGAGGCAACCATTTCCAGATCAACACCGTATGAAAAAAATAGTCAACAACAAAAAGAGATAACGTCCGCAGTAACCTACCACACAGCGAAGGACATACACAATATGATTTCCTATTATGCAGCTCATTTTTATTCGACACTTATTGGAAATATCTTGTGTGACATCATGCACAAAAGTGCACTTTGTTTGTTTTCAACTACTGTAGTGGCGTTCTGTACAAAAAGTGCACTTTAATTTGGTGTTGTTTTGATATGTCATCTTTGTGACATCATGCACAAAAGTGCACTTATAGCTTGTTTCAAAATGTCTCTGACAATCTTGCACTTTCTGTTTTGGAAATGACATGAATGTTTGCCACTGCTTAATAACAATTTTGGTCAATTAACTTAGTTGGGATTTCCTTCTCTGCATGAAGGTTTAAAATGCAGTATGAACAATAATGTTTCAATGTAGACACATAGAGTCATCATACTGCTGTGATTATATGTATCAAGTGTTAAATCAAGGCTAAGGCAAAATATCGAGATATATATCGTGTATCGCGACATGGCCTAAAAATATTGAGATATTAAAAAAAGGCCATATCGTCCAGCCCTACTTCACGTCTGTGTTTACATTTCAGGAGTGGATTGAAGCCATGACATGTAGATTGTTACTCTAACTGCTTAATAGTAGGAAGTAATTATTAAAAAAAAGTTCCTAATGAACAGTACAGTAGTGTATATTTATACTATTTGCAGTACATTATATTTGTACAGAATATATGTTTTCTGATCTCAATCATGCTTTCCTTAGGGCAGGGGTGTCAAACTCAAATACAGAGTGGGCCAAAATTTTAAACGCAACAAAGCCGCGGGCCAAGGTTGAACAAATTAACCTTTTATTAGGGAACCAACCAAGTTTTGCATTAAATATTGAACAAGCAAGGCCTATATAACTTTAGCGACATGCAAAATCCAGTTTCAAATATTAATAATAATAATAATTTAAAAAATATCAATGGCATATCAAATAAAATTTAAATAAAAATGTTATGCCTTTTTTTCTATTTGCAATCTTCTAAGGTAAATATCAAATTTTTTCCACAGGCTAATAATACATTTGAAAATAAAATAACAATAATGAATGAACCAAACATTCAAGCTATAAGTAGCTAGAGAAAATGCATGAATAAAACGTTAATTATTGGTCAGTTTGCTGGAAGTTTCTC
The DNA here is from genome assembly GCF_033978795.1 of Nerophis ophidion. Lineage (NCBI taxonomy): Eukaryota > Metazoa > Chordata > Actinopteri > Syngnathiformes > Syngnathidae > Nerophis > Nerophis ophidion. The sequence continues at coordinate 12,380,452 of NC_084632.1, read as the reverse complement.
GGAAGAGTTAGTGCTGCCAGGGGTTCTGGGTATTTGTTCTGTTGTGTTACGGTGCGGATGTTCACCCGAAATGTGTTTGTCATTCTTGTTTGGTGTGGGTTCACAGTGTGGCGCATATTTGTAACAGTGCTAAAGTTGTTTATACGGCCACCTTCAGTGTGACCTGTATGACTGTTGACCAAGTATGCCTTGCATTCACTTGTGCGTGTGTCTGTGTAAAAGCCACAAATATTATGTGACACGCTGTTGGTATGGAGGAAAAGCGGAGGTAACGACAGGTTGTAGAGAACGCAAAAGGCAGTGCGTTAAATGCCATCCATCCATCCATCCATCTTCTTCCGCTTATCCGAGGTCGGGTCGTGGGGGCAGCAGCCTAAGCAGGGAAGCCCAGACTTCCCTCTCCCCAGCCACTTCGTCTAGCTCTTCCCGGGGGATCCCGAGGCGTTCCCAGGCCAGCCGGGAGACATAGTCTTCCCAACGTGTCCTGGGTCTTCCCCGTGGTCTCCTACCGGTTGGACGTGCCCTAAACACCTCCCTCGGGAGGCGTTCGGATGCCCGAACCACCTCATCTGGCTCCTCTCGATGTGGAGGAGCAGCGGCTTTACTTTGAGTCCCTCCCGAATGACAGAGCTTCTCACCCTATCTCTAAGGGAGAGCCCCGCCACACGGCGGAGGAAACTCATTTCGGCCGCTTGTACCCGTGATCTTATCCTTTCGGTCATTACCCAAAGCTCATGACCATAGGTGAGGATGGGAACGTAGATCGACCGGTAAATTGAGAGCTTTGCCTTCCGGCTCAGCTCCTTCTTCACCACAACAGATCGGTACAACGTCCGCATTACTGAAGACGCCGCACCGATCCGCCTGTCGATCTCACGATCCACTCTTCCCCCACTCGTGAACAAGACTCCTAGGTACTTGAACTCCTCCACTTGGGGCAGGGTCTCCTCCCCAACCCGAAGATGGCACTCCACCCTTTTCCGGGAGAGAACCATGGACTCGGATTTGGAGGTGTTGATTCTTATTCCGGCCGCTTCACACTCGGCTGCGAACCGATCCAGTGAGAGCTGAAGATCCCGGCCAGATGAAGCCAACAGGACCACATCGTCTGCAAAAAGCAGAGACCTAATCCTGCGGCCACCAAACCGGAACCCCTCAATGCCTTGACTGCGCCTAGAATTCTGTCCATTAAAGTAATGGACAGAATCGGTGACAAAGGGCAACCTTGGCGGAGTCCAACCCTCATTGGAAACATGTCCGACTTACTGCCAGCAATGCGGACCAAGCTCTGACACTGATCGTACAGGGATCGGACCGCCATAATAAGACCGTCCGATACCCCATACTCTCTGAGCACTCCCCACAGGACTTCCCGAGGGACACGGTCGAATGCCTTCTCCAAGTCCACAAAGCACATGTAGACTGGTTGGGCAAACTCCCATGCACCCTCAAGAACCCTGCCGAGAGTATAGAGCTGGTCCACAGTTCCACGACCAGGACGAAAAACACACTGTTCCTTCTGAATCCGAGGTTCGACTATCCGGCGTAGCCTCCTCTCCAGTGCCTTAAATGCACACCCCTATTATAGTTGTCCAGGTGGAAATCGGTAGAAATTCGGGAGAATGGTTGCCCCGGGAGATTTTCGGGAGGGGCACTGAACTTCGGGAGTCTACCGGGAAAATTAGGACGGTTGGCAAGTAAGAGTATTAGCGGTGAATGCGGTGTTACAGCGGCACCGACGCTGTATAACACCGGCGGACCAGCTGTAATTCTAAATTGATATTGCCTCAAGGGCCAAATTAAATTACACGGTGGGCCAGATTTGGCCCGCGGGCCAGAGTTTGACACCCATGCCTTAGTGTCACCCTTGCAAACACTGGATTGCAAGCCAGTTATGTTGAGGTATGTTGACAGGCAAACAAGTGCTGGGTAAAAGGCTCTGGTGAAGAATCAACAACAAAAGCACTACTATGTCACAAACACTATGTTATTCATTGAGTACTAAGCAAGCTGCTTTAAATATTGTTTATTCTTCGTGCGGTTTGGGAGCAAACTCTGACCAGGGAATCTTAGCCTTCAAATCAGAATATACTGTCGCTATTCAGAATATGTCATGGAAGACTGTTTTTTCCCCTCCGAAACTGACCATAACTTTAAATCATGTACACAGAACACAACATTTCTTTATGTTAACATGATTATTTTTGCTCCCTGGCATCCCTTCAAGGCATTCCGAAATGACCAATAGACAATTTTCTCAGACATTTTTCCGCTTTTCAACAGACTGGCTCTGCAGTTTCCTAACCCATCAAAACCCTCGTACATGACCACGACGAACATGAAGTGAATGTAGGACTGTAAAGCAGTGCTGCGGAACATATTGGGAGCATTTATGTTTTTCAATTTTTGGTGTATGTTTAGATCAATCATGGCGTAAAGACTAGAAATGAGCACAAAGGATTCTACACTCGAGCTAATAACTTCAAACTCTCAAATCATGTATTGAAATACATTGAAATCTAGGGGTGTAACGGTACACAAAAATTTTGGTTCAGTACGTACCTCGGTTTAGAGGTCACGGTTCGGTTCATTTTCGGTACAGTAAGAAAACAACAAACAACAAATGTTTTGGTTATTTATTTACCAAATTTGTAAACAATGGCTTTATCCCTTTAATATTGGGAACGCTATAATAATTCTGCCCGCGTTAATCCACATTAAGGTGCCTCAAATTGATGCTCAGATTAAATAAAATGACAAAACTTTTCTTATACATATAAAAAGTGCAACATTAAACAGTTTCAAGTCAACTCATCATGCTTAATTTATCACAGCATTTGGGAAGCCTGTAGTTATTTTTTATTATGTAAATATTTTTCTCAACATGTGAAAGCAGGGACCCTGCCATTCAAAGCTTTTCTGTCCGTAAAACACACACACACACACACACACACACACACACACACACATACACACACATACGGCAAAATGAGCTAACGTTACGCTAAAATCTAATTAGCCTTCACCTCAAACCAGAACTGCGAGCGAGCTGAGCTGCAGTTTAAGTTTGTAGAAGGTCAACGGGCTCACAGTGGTGTTAGTAGTCATTGATTGGGAGAGTACGCTGCCTAATGCTCACCTGCTAAACACCTATCTGCTTGACGCTGAAGCATTGACTACATGCACTCTAAATACGCACTGCTTCCGCCATCCTAGTCACTGCCGTTGTGTCCTTGGGCAAGACACTTTACCCACCTGCTCCCGGTGCCACCCACACTGGTTTAAATGTAACTTAGATATTGGGTATCACTATGTAAAGCGCTTTGAGTCACTAGAGAAAAGTGCTATATAAATATAATTCACTTCACTTCACTTCACTGCTGATTGGCTGTTACCGCTCTGAATACGCACTGCTGATTGGCTGTTACCGCTATATATGTAACCAATCAGATGGTTGTGTGAGTGAGACAATGCTGGGTGCTGAGACAGAGGCAGACGAAGCAAAGCAGCTTGTTAAGACTTTAGCTTAGAAACTCGTTCGGTACACCCCTGTACTGAACCGAAACCCCCGTACCGAAACGGTTCAATACAAATACACGTACCGTTAGTAACCCCCTTTTGAAATCACCTTAATCCATGCTTGCAACTCCAGAAACACTACTGTTTTACCTTGCAACAGGCTTTTAAAAAATATAAACAGACTTTTAGTTAAGAAATATTGTTAGAATGACATATCAATACCATTTACTGTAAACAACTAAAGTAGTCGTCTGAAATAATGTACCAATGTTGTTCAGCATTTACCTTGGGTAGCAGACTTTTGTAGGTGTCTTATGATTGTTGATTATGTCTACTTTGAATGACGGCCAGCACGCTGGGGCTGTGCCGTCCAATTTGTTGATTCAGAGCCTATACAGAATTGGCAACTTCTCAATATATTCATGGATAAATGTCGTATAAATGACGATTTTGACTGCATACCTAGGAGGATGGCTGCGGCTTCTTGTAATGCTCACTGACGGTGTTTCCTTCAGCTAATATTAAATGGTTTGTTTCTCTGATTCAGCCGTCCGCGTCTTCCCCTTCGCGCTAACTTTCTCAGTCATAGAGGTCAGAGTACAGAATTGTGTCAATCTGTAGGACAGTCACTTCTTCATCCGCGGCGGTGTGGAGGCTCGTTCCTTATTTTAAAGTGTGCTCACAACTTAAAGGAGCTGTGTGAGGTTTCCCTCTTGTGGGTTTTCCTGGCCGACAAATCTTCGGGAGCCTGGTAGGCAGTTTGAATAGAGTCTTTTATTTGCATAAACACCTAGGGGTGGCTTGCTTTCCAGCAACATGGTTTGTCTCTAGGCGTGTGTCTCCAACCCCAACAACTTGTCGTTCCAGCTGCTGCTAATAAGGGCGTTAGGTGATTCGATAACAAGTCCCAGCTGGGTAATCTACTCACCTGTCGCTGGCTTCAAGGCCGGCTCTTACACACCCCGCTCGGTGGCAGGCCCGCAGACCACGCCCCCCTCCACAGGCTGTTTGCAACATGCTCACAGTTGCATTTTTCAAACCCAAAAATTATAACAAGAACACCATTATCTAGCTTGTGTCACCATTAATGGTTTGCAGAAGACATTTGTTTTAAAATGGTTAAAATGTTTCAAAATTATTAAGTTCATGTAAAAAAAAACGTTTCTGGCCCCAACAAAAATAAATATTGTTTCCAGCTGTCTTTCAGGTATGCGTGCACACCAAGTTTGTATGGTATACTGGTACTAATAAAGTATGTCGGTACTAATGAAATAAAACAAGTAATATGGTACATTTTCATGCGCCTGATGGCACGCCGAGACCGGTGTCATGAGTGATCGTCAACACAGGCACAGACCACTTGCAAGCAGAAACAGTGTGGAGACAGAAAAGTGAAAATGGACGTATTTTGGCTTCAAAACTAACGATAAAACTTGTGCTATAAACATTGAAGTGCTGCTCTTCAAGCTATGCTTTAAAACATAACTGGATCTACACAAATATCGACTGTAACGATACCAAGTACAAAGGCTACATCTTGTTGATACTACAATGATGGATTTGGCATCTCATTTGTCCAGCTTGCATACTCGTTTTTAAACACTTTGTTATGAGAGTAGCATATGTGTGTGGCCCTTTAATGTCTGGCAGCAGGTGAGTGACGTCAGTGAAAGTGCGGGTGGGCAAGCAAGTGAGAAAGCGGTCGCTGAGGGCGGGGGAGAAATACATTGGCATCAAACTCCGTAGCTTGCTAGCTTGTGCACGCTAGCTTTCTGAGACTCTTATTTTGTTAGCACAGGCAGGATGAAACAGGTCTTTTATGGTGAAGACAGGAACTGTGTAGTCGGTCTTTAGAGTTTTGACAGTAGGTACGGAGTCTCTAGAAATAAAATGTGTTTCTCTGCGTCCGCCCTGTTAGTGATTTTTTTCTTAAATATGAGCTTGCAGCAGCCAGCGTCATCTCACAAGATCCTCGGGTGCCGAGAATGTCAAACAACTGACGAAAGTGAAGTCTTGGTATGACTGATAATTGCTAATTTTTATGTATATTTTTTAATGCCTGGCTTGAGATCGACTGACACACCCTCCGAGATCGACCAGTCGATCGCGATCGACGTAATGGGCACCCCTGCACTAAGTCTTCAAATCACTATTATTAACTAACACCCAAAGCTAATGCATACGCGCTACATACGTACATAGAGGACGGGATATAACGCTTAAAATACATTGGAAAGTTAGCGCCCTCTAAGCACCTTTTAAAACGTAAAAAAGTCGGGAAAATACTTGTAAGTTAGGATACACCTGTGATGCATACTTGCCAACCCTTCCGATTTTCCTGGGAGACTCCCGAATTTCAGTGCCCCTCCAGAAAATCTCCCGGGGCAACTTTTCTCCCGATTTCCAAACGGACAACAATTTTGTTGGCGTGGGCTTAAAGGCACTGCCTTTAGCGTCCTCTACAACCTGAAAAGGAGACTATTATATATGTATCCGTTATCCATAGGTTTATCTATAACCTATAGAGTATGCAGGCATGGAGCTATTTCTCAGCGTGTGTTTATTCCAGCCGGCACGTCGATACACTGACACACAACATCCGGATTCCCATCATGCATTGCTTCAAAACTACGGCAAGTAGTAATGTCCAAAAACATAACAGAGACGAAGCAGAAGAACGACAAAGAGACATGGCGACGACGAGTAAGAAGAAGAAGTACGCTTGCAATTTCCAAAATGACTGGAGAAAAATAATTTCAGTTCATCCAGGACGACTCGAAGGGGGAGGGGTATGCTGCCTACCAATTTTGTAGATCAGACTTCTCCATTGAAGTTTGATTCTCTCCCCCCACTCCCCGAATTCGGAGGTCTCAAGGTTGGCAAGTATGCTGCAATGGCGCTGTGTTTGTGATCCCGAGCAGGTAAACATAGTTTTTCATTCCAATTTCCTGGCAAAAACACAAGAAAGCATGCCGCTGAGAAGGGCACGTAGCCAACTAAAGGTCTCAGTATAACCTTAGTAAGGCAGAGCATGGCATGAGTGCAAAGAACATGAATAAAACAAGAGGTTGCAGTTGCGGAAAGCAAACAATAATCCCACATGGAAGGCAGGGTAGCACTCGCATGCATACTTGCCAACCCTCCCGGATTTTCCGGGGGACTCCCGAAATTCAGCGCCTCCCCCAAAAACCTCCCAGGACAAATTTTCTCCCGAAAATCTCCCAAAATTCAGGCGGAGCTGGAGGCCACGCTCCCTCCAGCTCCAGGCGGACCTGAGTGACGTGTTGACAGCCTGTTTTCACGTCCGCTTTCCCACAATATGAACAGAATGTTTGCCTAATGACGTTATAACTGTAGAATGATTGAGGGCGAGTTCTTGGTTTCTTATCTGGGTCTATTGTTAAGCAGTTTCATTAACGTCCTCCCAGGGCGGTACAACACACAACAACAGTAGTCCGTTTTTGTCTACCGTAAAGCAGTTTGTCTGCTGTAAACAGCAATGTTGTGACATTCTTAAACAGGACAATACTGCTATCTACTGTTCATGCATATTGTTAGAAAAACAAGGATGGACATATCAACCCTTAACTCAACAATGAGTAGATGAGTGTTATGTGTGTGTAAATGTGTTAATAAATGAACATTGAAATTCAAGTATTTCCTATATATATATATATATATATATATATATATATATATTTGTGTGTGTGTGTGTGTGTGTGTATGAAATACTTGACTTGGTGAATCTAGCTGTAAATATACTCCTCCCCTCTTAACCACACCCCTACCTCCACACCCCCGACCACAACCACCCCCCTCCTCCCCGAAATCGGAGGTCTCAAGGTAGGCAAGTATGCTCGCATGTAAAGCCCTCTGATTAGCGATCAGAAGCAGGTGAGTCTCCTGAACACTAATCAGAGGCAGGTGAGTTTGATCAGCGCCCAGAACAACCTGAAATAAACAATGAGGGGAGTAAGAGAAGCTCAAACACAGGACAACCACAACAAAGACATGACCTGAGGGACAGTCAAACACTGGCCTATTAAAAACATTCCTTCAATATGCTACGTACAGTGGGGCAAAACAGTATTTAGTCAGCCACCGATTGTGCAAGTTCTCCCACTTAAAATGATGACAGTGGTCAGTAATTTTCATCATAGGTACACTTCAACTGTGAGAGACAGAATGTGAAAAAAAAAAATCCAGGAATTTACATTGTAGGAATTTAAAAAAAAATATTTGTAAATTATGGTGGAAAATAAGTATTTGGTCAACCATTCAAAGCTCTCATTGATGGAAGGATGTTTTGGCTCAAAATCTCACGATACATGGCCCCATTCATTCTTTCCTTAACACGGATCAATTGTCCTGTCCCCTTAGCAGAAAAACAGCCCCAAAGCATGATTTTTCCACCCCCATTCTTTACAGTAGTTATGGTGTTCTTGGCATGCAACTCAGTATTCTTCTTCCTCCAAACACGACGAGTTAAGTTTATACCAAAAAGTTCTATTTTGGTTTCATCTGACCACATGACATTCTCCCAATCCTCTGCTGTATCATCCATGTATCCATTTTGGTATAAACTCAACTCGTCGTGTTTGGAGGAAGAAAAATACTGAGTTGCATCCCAAGAACACCATACCTACTGTGAAGCATGGGGGTGGAAACATCATGCTTTGGGGCTGTTTTTCTGCTAAGGGGACAGGACAATTGATCCGTGTTAAGGAAAGAATAAATGGGGCCATGTATCGTGAGATTTTGAGCCAAAACCTCCTTCCATCAGTGAGAGCTTTGAATGGTTGACCAAATACTTATTTTCCACCATAATTTACAAATAAATTCTATATAATTCCTACAAAGGGAATTCCTGGATTTTTTTTTACATTCTGTCTCTCACAGTTGAAGTGTACCTATGATGAAAATTACAGACCTCTGTCATCATTTTAAGTGGGAGAACTTGCACAAACGGTGGCTGACTAAATACTTTTTTGCCCCACTGTATATGTAATAAATATTATAATAATAATAATAATAGGTTTGCCCTTTGACAGCAATAATTACTAATAAGTATTTATTTTACCACAAGGGTCTTATTAAATTAGGAATAGTTATGGTTCTCCTCCGACTGGCAATTCTAACCGTTTCTATGATGGCATGCAACAATTAAGTTAACTGCTATTTGGATTTGGAGCAGCATCATATGAGACTAATAATTATGTCTCCTGCTTTGTTGACTGTCTTGTTTTCCTGGATTGCAGCCGGCGCCTTTTTTTTTAAGACATCTGCAACATCTTCACTGTGTCTGGACAGCGTTGGAGACACTTGTTTACAATTTTCCCCAAAGTCCTCTGAAAAGTCTGCGAGCGCACTTTGCCAAAAAAAAAAAAGCTGGGCTGGTGGGAAAAAGGAGATGCTTTTTAACGGGTGAAAAAAAAAAAAAAAAAGAAATACAATAAAACAATCACGAGGGAGAGGAACAGATGGTGAGAAAATTGGGGAATGAAGCAAAAGAGGGAAAATGAGTACACAAGGATTGGACACTTGGGTAGTTAAAAGAGCAGATAATTACAATCCGAAATAGAAAGGAAATTGGCAGAATAATCGAGGGTGAAAAATGACTGGGCAACCAAATACTGACAGTTCCAAATGTCTCTCCAGATGTTACAAGGTGCAAGCTTTACTCCTCCAACCTGACTTTATTGTTACAGATGTGGTATCATTGCTTTCTCCTTATACGCCAGCACCAGGCGACTTTTTCGCACTGGCACTCATCGAGGGCGGACGCTCGCCTTTCCTCTCCTCCTTGCTTGTTGCCTCTTTTTGCCTGGCTCTCCAAATCTAAACATTGGAACTAATTAACTGGCCTCAATGAAATTGACAAGTTCTTGGGTTTGGGGGAACTTGCTCGTCTGGACGGAGCGGTTGTTGCTGGACACACGACGGACTCTTGGGAGAAAGAGTGCCGCGTGCCTGGCGACCCTTCAGTTGAGGACGTGAAGATATCCACCTATTCGGAATTATCACAACAGGACGTCTTTTGATTGGCGTTTGTCGACAAATTGGAAGTTGTTGGCAGTCTTCAAAGTACCCCAAAGCTGCCACAAATGATGAGAGGATGCGGGCAGAACCGTGGACACCGTGATTTGGATAACATCGGACTGTCTACCCTGCAGGATGAATTTGAGGACCAGTCACAGACAATTTTGACTGAAAAGCTAATTTTGTTTTCACTCTCATACCAAACATTCTAACTTGGATTGTTTCCCTGGCTTCGAGACTCTTCTGAAGGACAGTGCGGCAAAGACACAACAAACTCCCCTCTTGTCTCTCATTGACACACACCTCTGTCTTTGGACTGACGAGCGGCTGCAGGCCGTGGAACAGTGACACGCGGCAGGCTTACACACACACATGCCATCCATCCATTTTCTACCGCTTATTCTCTTTGGGGTCGCTGGGGCGCTGGTGCCTATCTCAGCTACAATCGGAGAAAGGCGGTGTACACCCTGGACAAGTCGCCACCTCATCGCAGGGCCAACACAGATAGACAGACAACATTCACACTCACATTCACACACTAGGGCCAATTTAGTGTTGCCAATCAACCTATCCCCAGGTGCATGTCTTTGGAAGTGGGAGGAAGCCGGAGTACCCGGAGGGAACCCACGCATTCACGGGGAGAACATGCAAACTCCACACAGAAATATCCCGAGCCCGGGATTCAACCCTGACTACTCAGAACATACGTATTGTGAGGCAGACGCACTAACCCTTCTTCCACCGTGAAGCCCACACACACGTGCATCCACAAAAAATATACGCCACACAAACATACACCACCCCTCATCCAACGCCCTTGATGCGAATCCCTGAGGGGTGATGGACCGCTGGGCAGCGCCTGAGGAGCTGCAGCCTTCTACCGTAGGCCCCACTGCCTCCCCTTTGTTGAATTTTGCCCCCACTGCCTCCCCTCTGTTTAATTTTTTTCCCCACTAGACTGGGCCCCCTTAGGAGCCTAGTCTAGGTTGTATTTTTTTTGCTCATCTTCTCCCAGCGTTGACCTTTTACGGGGGCGCCTTGTGGCGACCCATCAGCGTTCCTGTTCTGTAACCCTGTACACTTTTTGCTTGTCTAATCTTGAACGGGTTTGTTTTGAAAACAGTTTTGTTGTATTTGTGCAATGACAATAATGACCTACCTACCTACTACTGCTTTAGGCCGAATGCCCCCGCAGGGTGGGACAAAAGTGCCAGAATGGCAAATGAAGTAGGCCCTAGGGCTTGGCAATTCATCGAAAATACTCGATGTATCGCGGGTTTGTTACTATTTTTTGAGTATACGTTCTTACACAGTTGCTTTTAGCTGCGGGCATTACACTACAGGCTTTTCTCAGTCTTTCTTGTCTCTCCTTCTCACGGAGAGATAAAACAAGCGCACCTTGTTACATACGTCACATACTGTCACGCGTGCAACGTCATTCGCCCTCGCCGAGTAGAGAGGCAGCAGCATGTGTAGAACTGGGCGATATACACTATATTGCTAAAAGTATTTGGTCACCTGCCTTGACTCACATATGAACTTGAAGTGCCATCCCATTCCTAACCTGTATGGTTCAATATGATGTTGGCCCAACTTTTTGCAGCTATTACAGCTTCACGTTTTCCTGGGAAGGCTGTCCACAAGGTTGTGGAGTGTGTTTGTAGGAATTTTCGACCATTTCTCCAAAAGCGAGAAGTTGGTCGAGAAGGTCTGGCTCTCAGTCTCCGTTCTAGTTCATCCCAAATGTGTTCTATTGGGTTCAGGTCAGGACTCTGTGCAGGCCAGTCAAGTTTATCCACACCAGATTCTGTCGTCCATGTTTTTATGGACTTTGCTTTGTGCACTGGTGCACAGTCATGTAGGAAGAGGAAGGGCCCCGCTCCTAACTGTTCCCACAAGGTTGGGACCAAGGAATTGTCCTGGAGCATTTAAAGCTCCTTTCACTGGAACTAAGGGGCCAAGCCCAACTCTCAAAAAACAACCCCACACCATAATTCTTCCTCCACCAAATTTCACACTCTGCACAATGCAGTCCAAAATGTACCGTTCTCCTTTCAACGTCTAAACCCAGACTCGTCCATCAGATTGCTAGATAAAAAAGCGTGATTCCTCACTCCGTAGAACGCGACTCCACTGCTCTAATGGCGACGTGCTTTACACCACTGCATCCGATGCTTTGCATTGGACTTGGTGATGTATGGCTTAGATCCAGTTGCTCGGCCATGGAAACCCATTCCCTGTAGCTTTCTGTGTACTGTACGTGGGCTAATTGGAAGGTCACATGAAGTTTGGAGCTCTGTAGCAACTGACTCTGCAGAAAGTTTTTGCACTATGCGCTTCAGCATCCGCAATGCTGAAGAAACAAGTCCACCTCAGAAAAAAAAAAACACATTTAGCTGAACTGCACCAATTTTGTCAAGAGGAGTGGTCAAAAATTCAACCAGAAGGTTGCCAGAAGCTTGTGGATGGCTACCAAGAGTGCCTTATTGCAGTGAAACTTGCCAAGGAACGTGGAACCAAATATTAACATTGGTGAATGTATACTTTTACAGATGTAGCCACGAACAACGTGACACATGCTGAATGTGGCTTACCATTGTCTTGCTGAAATAAGCAGGGGCGTCCATGAAAACGACGGCGCTTAGATGGCAGCATATGTTGTTCCAAAACCTGTATGTACCTTTCAGCATTAATGGTGCCTTCACAGATGTGTAAGTTACCCATGCCTTGCTCACTAATGCACCCCGATACCATCACAGATGCTGGCTTTTGAACTTTGCGTCGATAACAGTCTGGATGGTTCGCTTCCCCTTTGGTCCAGATGACACGATGTCGAGTATTTCCAAAAATAATTTGAAATGTGGACTCATCAGACCACAGAACACTTTTCCACTTTGCATCAGTCTATCTTAGATGATCTCAGGCCCAGAGAAGCCAGCGGCGTTTCTGGATGTTGTTGATAAATGGCTTTCGCTTTGCATAGTAGAGCTTTAACTTGCACTTACAGATGTAGCGATGAACTGTATTTAGTGACAGTGGTTTTATGAAGTGTTTCTGAGCCCATGTGGGGATATCCTTTCAGAGATTGATGTCGATTTTTGATACAGTGCCCTCTGAGGGATCGAAGTTCAAGGTCATTCAATGTTGGTTTTTACTGCCATGCCGCTTACGTGGAGTGATTTCTCCAGATTCTCTCAACCTTATGATTATATTCTGGACCGTAGATGTTGAAATCCCTAAATTTCTTTCAATTGTACTTTGAGAAACGTTGATCTTAAACTGCTTGACTATTGGCTCACGCAGTTGTGGAAATGGGGGTGTACCTCGCCCCATCCTTTCTTGTGAAAGACTGAGCATTTTTAGGGAAGCTGTTTTTATACCCAATCATGGCACCCACCTGTTCCCAATTAGCCAGCACACCTGTGGGATGTTCCAAATAAGTCTTTGATGAGCATTCCTCAACTTTATCAGTATTTATTGCCACCTTTCCCAACTTCTTTGTCACGTGTTGCTGGCATCAAATTCTAAAGTTAATGAAAATGTTTATCAGTTTGAACATCAAATATGACAGGGGTGTCAAACTCAAACACAGAGTGGGCCTAAATTTAAAACTGAACAAGGCTGCGGGCCAAGGTTGAACGAATTAACCTTTTAATAGGGACCCAAACAAGTTTTGCATTGAACAAGCAAGGCTTATATAACTTTATAGCAGGGGTAGGGAACCTATGGCTCGGGAGCCAGATGTGGCTCTTTTGATGACTGCATCTGGCTCTCGGATAAATCTGAGCTGACATTGCTTAACACGATAAGTAATGAATAATTCCACTTGTAATCACAGTATTAAAAATAACTTTAAAAATATAAAAATGCTCATGCATTTGAATCCATCCATCCTTTTTCTACTGCACCTGTTCAAGAAGATGCCTTAAGGGTAAGAAATTATTTATTTATTATTGGTTAGTGTAGGGTTAGCCCTCTTGGGGGTTCTTCAACAAGGCCCAGGTGGGCCATTTACACACCTGTCGCTGATTTCGAGGCCGGTCCTGGCAACACCCCGCTCCGCTGCAGACCCGCAGGCCACGCCCCCTCGTAAGTTAGCTTCAGGATAACAACGTTATTACAAAGAATAAGGGACCTATTATACTCTAGAAATGTTGGTCTTACTTAAAAATGGACACTTTTAGTTGTGTTCAGTGTTAAAAATATATGATATGGCTCTTACGTAAATACATTTTAAAATATTTGGCTTCTTGGCTCTCTCAGCCAAAAAGGTTCCCGACCCCTGCTTTATAGTGACATGCAACATCGATTTTCAAATAATAATAATAATAATAATTAAAAAATATCAAAGGCATATCAAATAAAATTTAAATACAAATTTAATGCCTGTTTTCTATTTGCAGCCTTCTGAGGTAAATATCGAAATATATTGTAGCGTCCCGAAAGAGTTAGTGCTGCAAGGAATTCTGGGTATTTGTTCTGTTGTGTTTATGTTATGTTACAGTGGAGATATTCTCCCGAAATGTGTTTGTCATTCTTGTTTGGTGTGAGTTCACAGTGTGGCGCTTATTTGTAACAGTGTTAAAGTTGTTTACACGGCCACCCTCAGTGTGACCTGTATGGCTGATGACCAAGTATGCCTTGCATTCACTTATGTATGTGTAATAGCCGCATATATTATGCGAGTGGGCCTGCACGCTGTTTGTGTGGAGGAAATGCAGACGTGGCGACAGGTTGTAGAGAATGCTAAAGGCAGTGCCTTTAAGGCACGCCGTCAATATTGTTGTTCGGGTGGAAATCGGGAGAATGCTTGCCCCGGGGAGATTTTCGGGAGGGGCACTGAACTTTGGGAGGATTTGCAAGTGTGAGAATCAATCAATCAATCAATCAATCAATCAATCAATGTTTATTTATATAGCCCCAAATCACAAATGTCTCAAAGGACTGCACAAATCATTACGACTACAACATCCTCGGAAGAACCCACAAAAGGGCAAGGAGAACTCACACCCAGTGGGCAGGGAGAATTCACATCCAGTGGGACTCCAGTGACAATGCTGACTATGAGAAACCTTGGAGAGGACCTCAGATGTGGGCAACCCCCCCCCCCTCTAGGAGACCGAAAGCAATGGATGTCGAGCGGGTCTAACATGATACTATGAAAGTTCAATCCATAGTGGCTCCAACACAGCCGCGAGAGTTCAGTTCAAGCGGATCCAAGACAGCAGCGAGAGTCCCGTCCACAGGAGACCATCTCAAGCGGAGGCGGATCAGCAGTGTAGAGATGTCCCCAACCGATACAGGCGAGCGGTCCATCCTGGGTCCCGACGAGCGGTCCATCCTGGGTCTCGACTCTGGACAGCCAGTACTTCATCAATGGTCATCGGACCGGACCCCCTCCACAAGGGAGGGGGGGACATAGGAGAAAGAAAAGAAGCGGTAGATCAACTGGTCTAAAAAGGAGGTCTATTTAAAGGCTAGAGTATACAGATGAGTTTTAAGGTGAGACTTAAATGCTTCTACTGAGGTAGCATCTCGAACTGTTACCGGGAGGGCATTCCAGAGTACTGGAGCCCCAACGGAAAACGCTCTATAGCCCGCAGACTTTTTTTGGGCTCTAAGAATCACTAATAAGCCGGAGTCTTTTGAACGCAGATTTCTTGCCGGGACATACGGTACAATACAATCGGCAAGATAGGCTGGAGCTAGACCGTGTAGTATTTTATAAGTAAGTAGTAAAACCTTAAAGTCACATCTTAAGTTCACAGGAAGCCAGTGCAGGTGAGCCAGTACAGAAATTGTGGTGTTACACGGTGCTGCTGTGTAATAACAGCGGGCCAGCTGTAATGTTAATTTGATATTGCCTCAAGGGCCAAATTAAATTGGCCCGCGGGCCAGAGTTTGACACCAATGAAATATGTTGTCTTTGTAGCATATTCAACTGAATACGGGTTGAAAATGATTTTCTAATCTTTATATTCTGTTTATATCTACATCTAACACAATTTCCCAACTCATATGGAAACGAGATATACTTTTTCGTCCATATGGCCCAGCTCTAGTAGAACCTATGCCAAGCTTGTGGAATTCGAGGGAAGTTGCATGTCTTTACTCGCCGGCGGGCTGGTTGGCGGTTCATCTCGGACCAACGCTCGAGCCGTCCTTCCCTCGGTGTTGCTGCTCCCTCTGCGCTCACAAGGAACTGTGGAAAAAGCTGGCAGGAGACGAAAAGACTACCGCGCTAATCAATACCAACACGAGGCCTTCGACAAGAGAGCAGCCGAGTGAAAGATGGGGCCCGCAGTTGAGCAGCGGTTGCCTTGAGCGCCGCATTCCTCAGAAACCCAATGACTCTACAAAGGCATCAGGATGGCAAACAAGCCATGTGGCTGAAGGAGAATGAACACAACCAGAACGGAGGACGTCACGACCCCCCGGCGCGCAGAGCCCAGTCACTTAGACACACAACGAGGATGACATTGTCTGCGTAGTGAAACCGTTCAAGAATGATTTAAATTAGAACCAGCCATGGTCACTTTGGGTTGGAAATTCACTTTCATTCTTCAGTGACAGGGCTTTATTGCCATCTATTATCCGGCTATAGAAAAAAACAGGCTGCCTTGCGTGACTGGAGGTCAGACTTCGAAGGTTGCCTGCTGTCCGTTTAAATTTCTTCCAAGACGACGTTTGCAATAATTCGGCTATAAATATTGCAAGTCTCTGTTCTTAAATGATAGTCAAACCACAGCTACATGCAAAAATATGTAACGCCGGTAGTTATAGGTAATTTAGTGTACATAAATAATGATTCTGAACTTGAAGGAGATGGCCTGTTCTTCTCGAACATGATATGTTTCCCAGCTGCTGGGATGCAGACAGATTTACGGGGCAGCAAGTAGCCCTGAGATATTTAGAAGCAGCTCCATGAATGGGAAGAAAGCAACTTTGAATCCCCCTGACTGGATCAGAAATCTATGCATGAGGGGAATCAGTGAAAAGTGGAATTCGAATGGCATCTTTGCACGGAGACAGAGGAGCGATTGTTCTCATTTCGTATTTAAAGGCCTACTGAAACCCACTACTACCGACCACGCAGTCTGATAGTTTATATATCAATGATGAAATATTAACATTGCAACACATGCCAATACGGCCGGTTTAGTTTACTGAATTGCAATTTAAAATTTCCCGTGAGGTATCCTGTTGAAAACGTCGCGGAATGATGACACTTATGTTGATGCGTGCTTGCTTAGCCCAGCACCACTTACGACTAAAAGTCGTCTGATTTAATCGCATAATTACACAGTATTTTGGACATCTGTGTTGCTGAATCTTTTGCAATTTGTTCAATTAATAATGGAGACGTCAAAGAAGAATGCTGTTGGTGAAAAGCGGTGGATTACAGCTGCCTTTAGCAACCAAAACACAGCCGGTGTTTCTTTGTTTGTTGTGAAGCTTTAATATGGGACAGAGCGGTCAAGCGAACATGTTTCTCTACCACATGTCAACCAGCAAGTTTTTGGATGAGAACATTGTGATATTAAGTCGGCTCTTAACGGAGTCTTGAGCGGAGTTTGCGTCCTCCTGCAGCAGCTGTCAAAAAGGCAGATGTGACTTCCTTGGCTCCTCCATGGCTTCCCCTCAGAGACACTGGCGGTCACCACAGCCCTCCGACTTTCAGGTATGACTTTATAATCTCACTAAAACACGAGTAACACAATAAGCAGATAAAGGAATTTCCAGAATGATCCTAGTTTGCATGTCCTCCCCGTGAATGCGTGGGTTCCGGCTTCCTCCCACTTCCAAAGACATGCACCTGGGGATAGGTTGATTGGCAACACTAAATTGGCCCTAGTGTGTGAATGTGAGTGTGAATGTTGTCTGTCCATCTGTGTTGGCCCTGCGATGAGGTGGCGACTTGTCCATTGTGTACTTCGCCTTCCGGCCGATTGTAGCTGAGATAGGCGCCCCCCTTTAAAATGATGACTGGGATGATATTACAAGTCTGAGTTGACAATGTTTATGTTTTTAAGGAGGGAATTCAACGTATCTTGCAACATGTTGAACACATCGTGTGACAGAATCACCAGTAATGGGCTTGGAGACAGAATATAATTGCCTGGATTGTTCTTAAAGGCCTACTGAAATGAGATTTTCCTTTTTAAACGGGGATAGCAGGTCCATTCTATGTGTCATACTTGATCATTTCGCGATATTGCCATATTGTTGCTAAAATGATTTAGTAGAGAACATCGACGATAAAGTTCGCAACTTTTGGTCGCTAATAAAAAAGCCTTGCCTTTACCGGAAGTAGCAGATGATGTGCGCGTGATGTCATGGGTTGCAGGGCTCCTTACATTCTCACGTTGTTTACAATCATAGCCAGCAGCAGTTAGAGCGATTCGGACTGAGAAAGCAACAATTTCCCTATTAATTTGAGCGAAGATGAACAATTCGTGGATGAGGAAATTTAGAGTGAAGGACTAGAAAAAAAAAGTAAAAAAAAAAAAAAGGCGATCGCAGTGGGAGCGATTCAGATGTTATTTGACACATTTACTAGGATAATTCTGGAAAATCCCTTATCTGCCTATTGTGTTGCTAGTGTTTTAGTGAGATTAAATAGTACCTGAAAGTCGGAGGGGTGTGGCCACAGATGTGTTGACCGCCAGAGTCTCTGAGGGAAGTCACGCAGCTGCAGCAGGTCAGAAGCTCCGCTGATGTCTCCGGTAAGAGGCGACTTATTACCACATTTTTCTCACCGAAAACTGCCGGTTAACATGTAGTCGGGATCCATGTTCGCTTGACCGCTCTGATCCATAGTAAAGCTTCATCTTCGGGAATTTTAAACAAGGAAACACCGGCCGTGTTTTTGTGGCTAAAGGCTAAAAGCTTCCCACCTCCATCTTTCTAGTTTGACTTCTCCATTATTAATTGAACAAGTTGCAAAACATTCAGCAACACAGATGTCCAGAATACTGTGTAATTATGCGATTAAAGCAGACTACTTATAGCTTGGATCGGGCTGGAAAATAATGTCCGCTACAACCAGAGACGTCAAACGCATGCGTCATCATACCGCGACGTTTTCAACACGACACTTTGCAGGAAATTTAAAATTGCAATTTAGCAAACTAAAAAGTCCAAATACTACCATAATGAACAACTTTAATATACAGTAGCGTAGTAGGCCCAAGTATTCATCAAAAACAAGGGAGATGTTTTATTTAACAAGCATATTCAACATTATTGACCACTGTAAGATTACACAGTTTGAACAGTAACACTGTTTGAATATAGAGAAATAAAACACTGTACTTTAATCAAGCGAGTCTTTGGCGTCCCACTAGACGCAGCCCAAGCTCTCCAAGTACCACCATAATAACCAACATTAATATACAGTAGAGTAGTTGGTTTGTTTACATGTACAACTTTCTCCGACGCTGCCACAGAAAGACGTGTTTTATGCCACTCCTTTGTCTAGTTTTGTTCACCAAACTTTTTATGCTGTGCATGAATGTACAAAGGTGAGCTTTGTTGATGTTATTGACCTTTTTGGAGTGCTAATCATGCTATTTAGGCTAGTTGTGTGTACATAATGCATCATTAGGCCTCATTTGTAGGTATATTTGAGCCCATTTCATTTCTTTTACTCATGTCCTCAGTGTATTTCATTTATATTTGCATGTCTCATGACATATTATCCGTACGTAACATCGGCTGCATTTCTAATAGTTGTTTGTGTGCCATGTTGTTCCAGACCACAGCAAAAAAATTAACACTTTACTCCTGTCCCTGGGATTTCACTCAGTCCCCTTACCCAAAGACAGTGGTTCCCAAACTTTTTTGTTCCCCAAGTACCGCCTAAAAAATACTTAGCTCTCCAAGTACCACCATAATGACCAACATTAATATACAGTAGCTTAGTAGGCCTAAGTATCTATTAAAAACAAGGGAGATGTGTTATTTACCAAGCATATTTCACATTATGGCCACTGTAACATTACAGTGGCCAACAATTATTGCTTCATTAAAATAGTGTTTTATTTCCCTACATCAAACACAGTGTTACTGTTCAAACTGTGTAATGTTACAGTGGCCAATAATGTGAAATATGCTTGTTAAATAAAATCTCTCCCTTTTTTAAAATAAATACTTAGGCCTACTACGCTACTGTATATTAATGTTGTTAGTATATATATATATATATATTAATCACTCACGCAGTCCACTGGAAGTTGTATAATTTACATCCTCTCCATTCGATGGGAAGACCAAAAGTTAGTTCACTCATGTATTTTTCCGTATATTTAAAGACATTTCGACTATGATAGGGTTGAAATGTACTAATATATTTCTAAAATACTACTTTTTTTTCTTTTTTTATCCTTGTACAGTGTTCTAAAGCAGTGGTCCCCAACCACCCTGGATTGGTACCGGGCCGCAGAAGAATTTTTTATTTTTTCATTTAATTTTTTTAAATTTTTTTTTTTATTAAATCAACATAAAAACACAAGATACACTTACAATTAGTGCACCAACCCAAAAAACCTCCCTTTTTCATGACAAAAAAAATAAAAAATATTTAAAAAAAAAATCTCCCCACCTTCCCCCGCGGGACAAATTATCAAGCGTTAACCGGTCCGCAGCTACAAAAAGGTTGGGGACCACTGCTCTAAAGGCTTAGTTGGCCACATGCGTGGACAGCACCTTTTAGCTCTTATTTCCAAAATTGTGTACACTACTGAATTGGGGTCTTATGGCCACTTATGTGGACACTTATACTGACATCTGGTGGTGTCAGAAGAGTATAACATACAATGGAATTTGGAAAAAAAAAAAGTGTAAAAATAAGTACTAGCATGTCACTAAACATGAAGTACACGTTTGTTACTTATGGACTAGGGACATCATATAAAAAGACGATTCTTTGTTTTTATTCTAAATAGGGTTTAATTAACCCAAATAGCAAAGAGAAATAAAAAAAGCATGTAAACAAACAACTTGTACAAACTGTGTATTTCTGACCTCTCAAAAATCATTGTCGTCTCAAAGACTGAATTAAAATCGTGCTCTCTCCACTGTTGTTGTAAAGCTTTGGGCCGAAAACCGCAGTGTGTACAATTTTGAACTAAATTATTGTGGAAAGGCATTGCAGGCTAACAGTCCAAATATGCTTATTTAGTTGTTTTTTTTTGGTCTGACAAAGTGCACATAGTGGAGGGGGGAAAAAAGAAAAAGAAGTTCCGCCTGCCAGGGTGTGGATGTGAAACATGTCATTGGAGAACAAACTACCAAACTGTGGAAAAAAAGTACAGTCAAACTATAATCAGACTCATGAATGGACTTCTTATTATGTTTTTTCTTTTTCTTTCTGTGTCTATAATGTAGAGAGAGTAGTGCAGCAGAGTCTGTAAAAATGTCAATAAACCAAATCACCTGTTAAATTTGCATTACTTTTAAGATGTGCACTAAAGTGTAGGTTTCTCATTGCTGGTCCAGTTAAGTGTAATAAACTCAAGAACATAAATGTACACTTTGTTTACGTTTCTGCCAATACAAAATGGTAACACAAGCGGTTGCACATTTGACTTTTTTTTCCCCCTGACCACGAGCATGGCGGAAAAGGGAAGACGTGCTATTTATTGACGTGCAGCATGAACTCCATCGTCTCCTTTTGCGCGTTCGCTATCTCGCACCCTCTGCCACCCGTATCTCTCCATTGCAGCCCGGGGCTCCTTCTACTCGTCCGCCGCTGCGCTGATTGGACTTTTCATTAGTCAACTCCCTGAGGCTCAGCATGACCTCCTCTGGGTCATCGCCTACTGATTATTCTGCCTTTTTTTTTTCTCTCCCTCATTTTTCCTCATCTCCATCAAGTCCTGCAAGAGGGGATGTCGTGACACTGATGTGAGGCATCCAATTAGGCGGATGGGTCGCCATACTGTTGTACTTTCGTCGATGTACAGTCGGTCCTCGTTGATGGGGGCCGATTTGGTTCCGAGCCATAAAAAACTTTGTCATTCTTCCAAGTTAGAACTGGGCGTTCGTGTGCTGAAACCACGGCTGGGAGTTGTTCTACAAACCCCGTTTCCATATGAGTTGGGAAATTGTGTTAGATGTAAATGATAAACGGAATACAATGATTTGCAAATCCTTTTCAACCCATATTTCATTGAATGCACTACAAAGACAAGATATTTGATGTTCAAACTCATAAACTTGTATTTATTTTTTTTGCAAATAATAATTTCATGGCTGCAACACATGCCAAAGTAGTTGGGAAAGGGCATGTTCACCACTGTGTTACATCAACTTTTGTTTTAAAAACACTCAAAAAACGTTTGGGAACTGAGGAAACTAATTGTTAAAGCTTTGAAAGTGGAATTCTTTCACATTCTTGTTTTATGTCGTTCAACAGTCCGGGGTCTCCGCTGTCGTATTTTACGCTTCATAATGTGCCACACATTTTCGATGGGAGGCAGGTCTGGACTGCAGGCGAGCCAGGAAAGTACCCACACTCTTTTTTTTTTTTTACGAAGCCACGCTTTTGTAACACGTGCTGAATGTGGCTTGGCATTGTCTTGCTGAAGTAAGCAGGGGCGTCCATGAAAAAGACGGCGCTTAGATGGCAGCATATGTTGTTCCAAAACCTCTATGTACCTTTCAGCATTAATGGTGCCTTCACAGATGTGTAAGTTACCACTGCCTTGCGCACTAATGCACCCCCATACCATCACAGGTGCTGGCTTTTGAACATTCCGTCGATAACAGTCTGGATGGTTCGCTTCCCCTTTGGTCCGAATGACACGATGTCGAATATTTCCAAAAACAATTTGAAATGTGGACTCGTCAGATCACAGAACACTTTTCCGCTTTGCATCAGTCCATATTAGATGATCTCGGGCCCAGAGAAGTCGGCGGCGTTTCTGGATGTTGTTGATAAATGGCTTTCGCTTTGCTTAGTTGAGCTTTAACTTGCACTTACAGATGTAGCGACAAACTGTATTTAGCGACAGTGGTTTTCTGAAGTGTTCCTGAGCCCATGTGGTGATATCCTTTGAAGATTAATGTAGGTTTTTGATACAGTGCCGCCTGAGGGATCGAAGGTCACGGTCATTCAATGTTGGTTTCCGGCCTTGCCGCTTACGTGGAGTGATTACTCCAGATTATCTCAACCTTTTGATGATATTATGGACCGTAAATGTTGAAATCCCTAAATGTCTTGCAATTGCACTTTGAGAAACGTTCTTAAACTGTTTGACTATTTGCTCACGTAGTTGTGGACAAAGGGGTGTACCTCGCCCCATCCTTTCTTGTGAACGACTGAGCATTTTTTGGGAAGCTGGTTTTATACCCAATCATGGCACCCACCTGTTCCCAATTAGCCTGCACACCGGTGGGATGTTCCAAATAAGTGTTTGATGAGCATTCCTCAACTTTATCAGTATTTATTGCCACCTTTCCCAACTTCTTTGTCACATATTGCTGACATCAAATTCTAAAGTTAATGATTATTTGCAAAAAAAAAAGTTTATCAGTTTAAACATCAAATATGTTGTCTTTGTAGCATATTCAACTGAATATGGGTTGAAAATGATTTGCAAATCATTGTATTCTGTTTATATTTACATCTAACACAATTTCCCAACTCATATGGAAACAGAGTTTGTACTTCACAGTTGCAGCTACGACAATTAGACGTGTTGTTAGCATTCCGTCTTGTTAACATTGCTTGACCCGCGTTGTCATGCCACATCGCCCACGCCTAATGCTGACCGTGTGGTGCCAGATGATGTCCAAGGTGCAGGGCATCAACAGAGTTCATTTTACACTTGTTGGCGTTAATTACCGCGGCAGTACTCACTGGAGCTTTTTCAAAAATGTATGAAAATGGAAAAATAATATATTTTTAGTTTTAATACGGTTTCTGTAGGAGGACAAACATGACACAAACCTCCCTAATGATTAGAAAGCCCACTTTTTAATATGTTTGTTTTCATGCTTCACTGATTTGGCGAGGGTCATTTTGTCCTACTAATTTGGGCAGTCCTTGAACTCACCGTGGTTGTGTGGACTGTTTGTTTACATGTCGAACTTCTCCGACGCTGCCACAGAAAAACTTTAATAACCAATGATTGTCACTCTGCATTTGACCCATCCCCTTGTTCACCCACTGTGGAGGTGAGGGGAGCAGTGGGCAGCAGCTTTGGGAATCATTTTCGGTGATTTAACCCCCAATTTCAACCCTTTTATGCTGAGTGCCAGGCAGGGAGGTAATGGGTCCCATTTTTATAGTCTTTAGTATGACTCGGCCGGGGTTTGAACTTACAACCTACCGATCTCTGGGTAGACTGAGTAGGTGTTTTAAGCCAGTTCGTCTTTCTCATTTTGTCCACCAAACGTTTTATGCTGTACATGAGCTTTGTTGATGTTATTGACTTGTGTAGAGTTCTAATCAAGAATATTTGGTCAGTACATGACTGCAAGCTAATCGATGCTAACATGAATTACCATGAATTGATTAAGGTGGACCCCAACTTAAACAAGTTGAAAAACGTATTCGGGTGTTACCATTTAGTGGACAATTGTACGGAATATTTACTGAACTGTGCAATCTACTAATAAAAGTTTCAATCCATCAACCGGCATAGCTCGGTTGGTAGAGTGGCCGTGCCAGCAACTTGAGGGTTGCAGGTTCGATTCCCTCTTGTGCCATCCTAGTTACTGCCGTTGTGTCTTTGGGCAAGACACTTTACCCAACTGCTCCCAGTGCCACCCACACTGGTTTAAATGTAACTTAGATATTGGGTTTCACTATGTAAAGCGCTTTGAGTCACTTGAGAAAAAGCGCTATATAAATATAATTCACTTCACTTCACTTCACATCAATCAAAAAACATGCTGTTTAGGCTAGCTGTATGTACATATTGCATCATTATGCCTCATTTGTAGCTATATTTCAGCTCATTTCATTTCCTTTACTCACGTCCACTGTGTATTTCATTTATATTTGCATTTTTCATAACATTGTACGTCCCCGCAAAAAAGGATAGCGACAACTTAAATAGTCTTGATTGCGAAAAATAAAACGGGTGTGGGGAATAGCGCCCAAGGAAGACATGAAACTGCTACAGGAAAATGCCAACAAAACAGGAAAAGTCACTAAAGTAGGAGCGCAAGACAAGAAGTAAAAAACTACACACAGGAAGACACCAAAAAACTCCAAATAAGTCAGGGGGTGACAGTACACCTACTTTGAGACAAGAGCTATAGTGATGCATGCTTGGTTATGGTTTGAATTCTTATCCAACACTTGCGAGAACAACGTTTTATTGTCAATATCAGCTGGTGAGTTTTATTTATGTTTTCTGCTGGTGGTGTGCCTCCACATTTTTTCAATAAAAAATGTCCCTTGACTCAAAAAGGTTGAAAAACACTGGCTTAACTAGGGCTGGGCAATATGGCCTTTTATTACTATCTCGATATTAAATTAATATATTTTGCCTTAGCCTTGAATGAACACTTGATGCTTATAATCACAGCAGTATGATGATTCTATGTGTCTACATTAAAACATTCTTCTTCATACTGCATTAATATATGCTCATTTTAAACTTTCATGCAGAGATGGAAATCCCAACCAAGTCAATTGACCCAAACTGTATTTTTTAAACAGTTATTAAGCAGTGGCACAAACATTCATGTCATTTCCAAAACAGAAAGTGCAAGATTGTCAGACATTTTAAAACAAGCTATGTTTGCACTTTTGTGTATGCTGTCACTAAGATGACATATAAAAACAACACTAATTTAGAGTGTACTTCTTGTACAGAACGCCACCACAATAGTTTGAAACAAATAAAGTACACTTTTGTGCATGTCACTAAGATGACATATCAAAACAACACTAAATTAAATTTTACATTTTGTACAAAACGCCACTACAATAGTTTGAAACAAATAAAGTGCACTTTTGTGCATGATGTCACACAAGATATTTCAGTAACTGTCAAATAAAAATGAGCTGCATAATAAGAAATCAAATAGTGTGTGTCCTTCGCTATGTGGTAGGTTCCTGCGGACGTTATCTCTTACTGTTTTTTACAATTTTTTTCATACGATGTTGATCTAGAAATGGTTGCTTCGGCATTTTGACATGCGGAGTTTCACTCTCTAGCGCAGGGGTAGGGAACCTATGGCTCTCGAGCCAGATGTGTCTCTTTTTAAGACTGCATCTGGCTCTCAGATAAATCTTAGCTGACGTTGCTCAACACGATAAGTAATTAATAATTCCAGTGTTAAAAATAACGTTCAAAATATAAAACATTCTGTGACGGACTCTCGCCGTAGTGCGGGTTCCCATGACCGCCAAGGAAGGACAGGCTTGAGCAGGTTTGACTCTTGTTTACTTCTAAATAAAAGCTTGTCTGCGGTCGGGTCATTTTTCAGCTCCTTCCTCCACTGCTCGCTCTTCGGTCGCTTTTCAGCCGCGCCTGTTGTCGTTGTCCGCATCTTGCTCTCTTTCGCTTTCGCTATTCAGGTACTGCTGCTTCTGCCTCACCCTCCTCTGCTGCTGCCCTTTTATCCAACGAGAGGAAATTCATTGATTGTGTATAGTTGCGCGATTTATGCACCTGAACTCGATTGTGTCGTCGCTCCCGGCACATCCCGCTTCTCCGTTCGGTCGGCGTCCCCGCCTCCTCCGCCTCTCCACACATTCTCATACATTTTAATCCATCCATCCATCCGTTTCTATCGCACCTGTTCAAGAAGTCGCATTAATGGTGAAAAGTATTTTATTTATTATTGGTTACCTTCAAAATAACAATGTTATTTAAAAGAATAAGAGATGCACACATTTAGTTGTTGGAATCTGGGAAAGTCCAAATAAAAGAGGAGGCGTAGAATCCTCTTATCAGAGCGTGGGATTCGATGTACAAGGGTACAGGGTCTACGTGTTTCTCCTCATTGAGCTAAATTGAATCCAGTCTCTGTTTAATTCCTTGCTTCTTGTCTGTTTAATAGATGTCAACAGCGTTTCAACCTGTTGTATTCAGTGTTAAAAATATCATCCGGCTCTGACGGAAATACTTTTTAAAATATTTGGCTTGGATGGCTCTCTCAGCCAAAAAGGTTCCCGACCCCTGCTCTAGCAGGTCACTTTTCAAATGGTTGCAACACATTAGCAGTGGTGCTACTTTTTGTAGCAACGCTTTTGCAGCATACTTGACTCAGTCCGGTTGTCTGTTCAACATCTTCCCGCTTGAAGCCAAACCACCGCCAGACAATGGACCCCCTGCTGTTTTTCTTGGGAATTCATTCTTCCTTAATTTGTTACCACACCGCTAGCATCACAGCTAACTTTACCATGTCGCTACCTTTTTGCTCCGCAAGGGCGTACGACGTTGCGACAGTATGTAAGAAGGTGCGCTTGTTTTACGTCTCGCTGAGAAGGAGAGACAAGAAAGAGTGAGAAGAGGCTGTAGTGTAATGCCCGCAGCGAAAAGCAACTGTGTGAGAACGTATACTCGAATATCACGATAGAGTCATTTTCAGTGATGTGCGGTGAACTAAACACCAGGTGAGGCATACAATTTTATTATTTATTTTTTTTAAACTTAAATTCATATGTGCAGCTCTAGTCATTGTAGATTTAGGTTGCACATTAGAGTAACAGGGGGAAAAAAAAGGAATTATTCGCTTTCATAAAAACGTTATCATAATGATATTATGATATGATAAATGGTTCCAAAAATATTTAATGAAGTTGTTATTAAATACTTTTTGGTCCTATTTGCTTTTAACAAAATAAATCAAGAAATGTGAGAGTATCTTACCTTTCTGTATTTGTATCTGAAGCAGCAATAGCTATCCTCCATGAAAACATACTTTGTATGACCACATTCATTTTATCTTAAAGTCCAGGTTAGAGAGGTATTTCATCTTGGATACAGTATATAATCCTCCATATTGGCAGACACATTCATTTAATTTATTCCATTCCAAAAAATGTAACAATATTTTTGCATCTGACAAAAAAACACCCACAAACACTGGCTTACTCTAATACAAATGCCGTGTTTGTTATAAATACACTTATAAAAAAAAAGAAAAGAGAAATGCTGGCTTCTGCTGGAGAGACCCGTGTCTACTAGCGTGAGCGCCCCCACTTCTCCCAGTGTGGCGAGTCAGAGGACGGCTGAGGCATTAAACAATATATCGCCCCCTACCTTGAGGCAGAGGTACATGCTGCCTCATGGCCTGCTTTTTCCCGTGGCAACAAGCATGCGCCCCCTCGCACGCACACGCCCAACACACACTGTGTGTAGCCGTGGAGGCACTGCCTGTGTCTGCCTCACTTCTCGTATGCTGCGTTGTTTTGATCAGGAAACATGGAATTTCCGCGATTTTTACCATGAAAATGATCAAAGTATACAGGAACCACACCAAAATCACATAGAAAGCATACACCAAAAGAGAAATATTTAAACATATTTTATTTTATTACTTTGGTTTGGAAGATCTCATGGTTAAGCCACCTGGTGACTGGTGAGGCACTGCCTCACTTGCCTCCCCTGACCGCACTTTTCTATATCGCGATATATCGAGGCGTAACCATATTGGATCTTAGCTATCATGTGCCTTTGGGGCATCCACAGTAGTCCAAAAACCCACCAATTTCTGTAACGATGCCACAGACTGCCGGCACTTATTTCTCCTATAGGACCGTGCACGTGTGTGTGTGTGAGGGTATTTATGTGTTCCCCATCCGACTAACCATGACCTTGTCGGGCCCCACCTCCCATCGGCCCCAACACATACTATCTGTGTCTGCACCCTCCCACCCCCCAAACTCTGGCACGCTCCAAAAGCTGGAACAGATTAGTCCCCTGTGTGCTTGTTCTGACTCTGATTGCCGCTACATCCAGATAGGCTTTCAAGTGGCCTCCCGTGTGTGCAGTGCCCCATGGGATAGGGCCCGGCACACTACACATGGGGACTATTACCCCAAGCCGGCAGAGGCCCGCTCGCTGCGAGTCGCGCCTCCAGATTGGGCCGGCGTGGTCCTCATCCTCTCTACAAAGCTCTAAACACCCATTTCCAGGCCCGATCATTACAGTTAATCACAGTGATAGTTCTATCCACGGCCTCTTTCGGCAGTGGAGTGGTCATTGCGCTATAGATGCACACTGACAAGCATCGCTGCAAATGGATGAGGCTGCACTCTGCGGGACAACTCAGTCATATGTCCGACGGCCACGTCAAGACTTTACCTCACTCGCATAAAACATAACACTTAAAGGCCTACTGAAATGAGATGTTCTTATTTAAACGGGGATAGCAGGTCCATTCTATGTGTCATACTTGATCATTTTGCGATTGTGCCATATTTTTACTGAAAGGATTTAGTAGAGAACATCGACGATTAAGTTTGCAACTTTTGGTCGCTATTAAAAAAGCCTTACCTTTACCGGAAGTAGCAGACAATGTGCGTGTGACGTCACGGGTTGTAGACCTCCTCACATCCTCACATTGTTTACAATTATAGCCACCAGCAGGTAGAGCTATTCGGACCGAGAAAGCGACAATTTCCCCATTAATTTGAGCGAGGATGAAAGATTCGTGGATGAGGAAATTTAGAGTGAACGACTAGAAAAAAAAAAGGAAATAAAAGGCAATTGCATTGGGAGTTATTCAGATGTTATTAGACACATTTACTAGGATAATTCTGGAAAACCCCTTATCTGCCTATTGTGTTGCTAGTGTTTTAGTGAGATTAAATAGTACCTGAAAGTCAGATGGGTGTGGCCACAAAGGGGAGTCACAAAGCTGCAGCAGGACGGAAGCTCAGCTGATATGTCCGGTAAGAGGCAACTTATTACCACAATTCTGGTTGACATGTAGTCGAGAACCATGTTCGCTTGACCGTTCTGATCCATAGTGAAGTGAAGTGAATTATATTTATATAGCGCTTTTTCTCTAGTGACTCAAAGCGCTTTACATAGTGAAACCCAATATCTAAGTTACATTCAAACTAGTGTGGGTGGCACTGGGAGCAGGTGGGTAAAGTGTCTTGCCCAAGGACACAACGGCAGTGACTAGGATGGCAGAAGCGGGAATCGAACCTGCAACCCTCAAGTTGCTGGCACGGCCACTCTACCAACCGAGCTAAAACCCCCCCATAGTAAAGCTTCATCTTCGGGAATTTTTAAACAAAGAAACACCGGCCCTGTTTTTGTGGCTAAAGGCTAAAAGCCTCCCACCTCCATCTTTCTACTTTGACTTCTCCATTATTAATTGAACAAATCGCAAAAGATTCAGCAACACAGATGTCCAGAATACTGTGTAATTATGCGATTAAAGCAGACTACTTATAGCTTGGATCGGGCTGGAAAATAATGTCCGCTACAACCGGTGACGTCAAACGCACCGGTTTTCAACACGACACTTTGCGGGAAATTTAAAACTGCAATTTAGTAAACTAAAAATGCCGTATTGGCATGTGTTGCAATGTTAATATTTCATCATTGATATATAAACTATCAGACTGTGTGGTCGGTAGTAGTGGGTTTCAGTAGGCCTTTTAGGCTTTGTTCCGTAATGGTGAAGCGGAGGTTTTTTTTTTAAGCAACCATACAATGAATGATGTTTTATAGAGAAAAAAACAATATGAAATTAGAAACACAATGACAAAGAATTCAACAATAGTTTTTTTTCCTTTTTTGTCAGCCCCGATGCAGACACAAAAGTTGAGTGACAGGACGTGGAGACAAAGGCTGAAACGCTGAAATAAAAGCCCGTGGAACGTGATTTTGTGTGGCCCTGCTCTGTTTATCAGCGGGTGGAGGTAGAAACAAATAATATCGTCAAAAATAAAACCAGAATCTGTCAAGACTTGGACTATCGTGCAGTTTTGTTTTCCCAGGGTGCAAAGCAACTGGACCGGACATGGCGTGAAGGTAAAACATGATTTTAATCTTAACCCGAAAAAAGGAACAAACGAAAAGTGCTCACAGCAGAGGTTCAAAACTTAGCTAAGATAACAAAAAAACACCACAGAGGCAAAACTATGGACATAAAACAAACTATGGAATGAATAAAGAAAACTTACTTGGACGAGAAAAGAGCATGAAAAAGAGCAGCATGGATCATCAGCATGAATAACCAGGATGTGTAGAGGGTGATGTCACCAGACTGACTGCCTGGCAACTGCAGGCTTAAATCGTGATGTGGTGATTGACAACAGGTGCATTAGTCCAACACGTGAAACAAGTGAAACTAAAGGGTTGGCATGGAAAAAAAACAAGGAGTGAAAAGACAGGA
Source organism: Nerophis ophidion (assembly GCF_033978795.1). Classification (NCBI taxonomy): domain Eukaryota; kingdom Metazoa; phylum Chordata; class Actinopteri; order Syngnathiformes; family Syngnathidae; genus Nerophis; species Nerophis ophidion. The sequence continues at coordinate 12,349,570 of NC_084632.1, read as the reverse complement.
ATTGACAGAGCGCAAAAAACAAACTGAACATGATCACCAAGACATGATAGAATCCCAATTCGCCTTCTTTGTATGTACCCCTAGCTAAGTTATGGCCGAATAGCGTCAATAGCTATTCGCTCAATAGCTTCAATTTCTTCTTCAATTTCGTTTTCACTATCTGCCTCCATACTCCGACCATCTGTTTCAATACCTGCGTAATCTTTTGAATCACTTAAGCCACAGAAATCCGAGTCTGAATCCAGGCTAATGTCGCTATATATTGCTGTGGTAACCGCCATGTTGTTTGTATTGGCAGCACTGTATGACGTCACAGGGAAATGGATAGTGGTTTCGAAGATAGCGAAAATAAGGCACTTTAAAGCTTTATTTAGGGACATTCCGGGACCGGTAAAATTTTGAAAAAAAAATCAAAAAATACAACAAGCCACTGGGAACTGATTTTTATTGTTTTTAACCCTTTTGAAATTGTGATAATGTTCCCCTTTAACAGAAGTGCAGATAGAACGTGTTAAAAAATAAAGTAAGCAGATATTAACAGTAAACGAACAAATATATTAATAATTCATTTTCTACCGGTTGTCCTTAATAATGTTGACAAAATAATGGAATGATAAATGACACAATTTAGTATATACAAATACATAAATTAAATAAACAAAAAATAAATAATACATTAATAATAATAATAAACAAATAAAACAAGATAAATCTAAACATATATATATATATATATATATATATATATATATATATTGGTAGTAATCCTTTTTGTATATTCTACTTTTTTTTTTTTTTTTTGGAAGGGTGGTATGATGGGGATATAAAAAAAATACTTCTGACATTTAGGACAGACAACAGCTATATGATGTTTGTGAATATGATGTAATGGATAGAAATGTCTGATGCCGGATGTCAATAAAAATAAAATGAAAAAAAAAAGATAAATGACACAATATAATACTGCATATGTCAGCAGCTAAATTAGAAGCCTTTGTTTGCTTACTTGCTAATAAAAGACAAGTTGTCTAGGATGTTCACTATTTTAAGGACAAACTTGCAATAAGAAACATATGTTTAATGTACCGTAAGATTTTGTTTTGTTAAAATAAAGCCAATAATGTAATTTTTTTGTGGTTCCCTTTATTTAGAAAAGTGCCGAAAAGCATCGAAATCATTTTGGTACAGGTCCCAAATTTTTGGTATAATGCAGGGGTCAGGAACCTTTTTGGCTGAGAGAGCCAAGAAGCCAACTATTTTAAAATGTATTTCTGTAAGAGCCATATAATATATTTTTTTTAACACTGAACACAACAAAACACATGCATTTTTAAGAAAGACCTACATTTCTAGAGATGTCTCTTATTCTTTGTAAAAACATTGTTATTCTGAAGCTAACTGTGGAGGGGGCGTGGCCTGCGGGCTTGCAGCGAAGCGGGGTGTTGCCAGTACCGGCCTCGAAATCAGCGACAGGTGCATAGAAGGCCCCCCTTGGCCTTTTTATCTGATCACCTGTCGCTATGTCATAAGCAGCAGCCAGGAGGAGAGACGGGCTCGGGGCTAGAAACCAGAGCGCGAGCGAGAACGAAAGAGAAAAAGACAATTGCTGGAATGCAACTGAGAGACTTATTGAAAAATAAAACAATATTGTAACCCTGAAACAGGCTCTCATGTCAGTGCTTGGTGGTCTGAAGAACCCCCTGGAGGGCAAGCCCCACACTAACCAATAATAATTAAATCACTTCTTACCAACTTCTTGAACATAAAAAATGCATGACAATGTTTTATATTTTGAACCTTATTTTTAACACTGTGATTACAAGTGGAATTATTCATTATTTATCGTGTTAAGCAATGTCAGCTCAGATTTATCCGAGAGCCAGATGCAGTCATCAAAAGAGCCACATCTGGCTCGCGAGCCATAGGTTCCCTACACCTGGTGTAAGGACAACACTAGTTCTTAGGAACGATAGGCAAAATTCCCAGTTCCCCTTTTGACCTTCCAGGAGAATTGGGATGCTATGTGCTGGACGTGAACCGGGAAACCAAAAGGACGGGCACTAAAGTTAAAGGGGAGGATTGGGATTCAGACTAACTCTCCTGTTGCGGGCAAAGGCTGTCATTTTTTTTGTGAACTGTTCCAGACGAATTATTAACTCAGTGGTGATGTTGTGAAAAGTTACTCGTTAAAAATCCAACTCCTTTACAGTTTTTCGCCTTTTCCTCTCATGCCGTCCGCTATGATTTATTACCGTTGTAAGTCAGCTTTGGAAAACCACCGAGTCCACACCTTTCAAAGTGTTCCCCTGGCCAAAAACAAAACAAAACCTTACTGTAAATGAAGTCGGAGAAGCTGTTAAAAATCATGTTCAACAATGCCAGAATTGTACAGTGCAGTACAGTCTTTATTTTTAATTGACTTTGCACAATGAAACGTGTGCTAACGACGTTGGCTCCAGGTAGAGGAAAGTCCTTCGCTAACAGTTGAACTTGTCAAGTAAAACAGTTGTGGTTCTGTGGCGGGAAGTGAAGTTCAATCGTGACTCAAGGGGTCAATGGAGAGTAAACATTCCTCCAACAAAAGAAACACGGTACAGAGTAGTACTGTGTGGTATGGACACAAAATATAGTTAATCTTATATCCTGATAACATATGCCCATCCCATCGATCCATTTTCTACCGCTTATTCCTTTTTGGGGCTGCGGGGGGCGCTGGCGCCTATCTCGGCTACAACCGGGTAGAAGGCGGGGTACACCCTGGACAAGTCGCCACCTCATCGCAGTGATAACATATGCATATCACAATATAGTACAAACCCTGTTTCCATATGAGTTGGGAAATTGTGTTAGATGTAAATATAAACAGAATACAATGATTTGCAAATCCTTTTCAACCCATATTCAGTTGAATGCACTACAAAGACAAGATATTTGATGTTCAAACTCATATACTTTATTTATTTTTTTGCAAATAATAATTAACTTAGAATTTCATGGCTACAACACGGGCCAAAGTAGTTGGGAAAGGGCATGTTCACCACTGTGTTACATCACCTTTCCTTTTAACAACGCTCAATAAACGTTTGGGAACTGAGGAAACTAATTGTTGAAGCTTTGAAAGTGGAATTCTTTCCCATTCTTGTTTTATGTAGAGCTTCAGTCGTTTAACAGTCCGGGGTCTCCGCTGTGGTATTTTACACTTCATAATGTGCCACACATTTTCGATGGGAGACAGGTCTGGACTGCAGGCAGGCCAGGAAAGTACCCGCACTCTCTTTTTCACGAAACCACGCTGTTGTAACACATGCTGAATGCCGATTGGCATTGTCTTGCTGAAATAAGCAGGGGCGTCCATGAAAAATATGGCGCTTAGATGGCAGCATAAGTTGTTCCAAAACCTGTATGTACCTTTTAGCATTAATTAACTCAGCCCATATTCAACTGAATATGGGTTGAAAATGATTTGCAAATCATTGTATTCTGTTTATATTTACATCTAACACAATTTCCCAACTCATATGGAAACAGGGTTTGTATTTTTTTTTTTTAGAATTATAAAGTAACAAGGACAAATAAAAAAATAAAGGTATTTCTAGTGCCAGCCTTTTTTCCACATACAGTACTGTCCACACGTGAATTTGAAGATGGCATCTGTAATATTTTCAGTATCCCGAGGCAACGTTAGTCTTCAAGTGACAGAAATATCGCTGATAGCGACAACTTGTAGGCGGCACACTGCAAAACCTGAAATCTAAGTAAGATTAAATATCTCAAATAAGGGTGATATTTGCTTATTTTCTGTCTGATAAGATAATTCTTCTCACTAAGCAGATTTTATGTTAGTGTTTTACTTGTTTTAAGGGTTTTGGTCCTAAATGTTCTCAGTAAGATATTACAGCTTGTTGCTGAGATTTGATGACCCCCACACATGAAGGCTCCTGAAACAGTGCACAAATTGTCTGCAGAGCAGTTTCCCACTAAGCAGCTGCACCAATATAACACTTGCTACAGGTATGGAAGTGAGCAACTTAGGGCTATGGACCGTAGGCATATCAAAGAGGCTTGACATAAGTGTCGTAAAATTGGCCACATTCAAAAAGTCAAATGTCTCAGCTAGCACTTCACAAGCTAGAAGGGGGAGGACCAGAAAGGAAACAAGGAAACTCTCAGGGAACACACTGTCAGCCAGGGGGAAGGCGGTAAAGAGGACATAGACTAAAGTGGAAGAATGTTTACGCTGTACAATCTAGAGGAACTAGACATAGAAGCTGAGGAGTCATTTAAACAACTTATTTGTTAATGAATTAAGCAAAAGTCGGAAACGGACTCAGGTTGTGGGGTAACAATAAAGAACTACTCATTGGGGAAAGGGTGCCAGAGCTATGTCCATGTAAAGTGAGGTTAAAGACAGGACACTAAATTGAGGTGTTGGAAGTAGCAGTGGTTGAAGTACAGCATAAAGAGCTAGTGGAAAACTTACCGTTAGTGGTGGCAGGTTCAGGCCCTAGTCTGGTGCACGTTTACCATGAATTGATTAACGTGGTCCCCGACTTAAAGGGGAACATTATCACCAGACCTATGTAAGCGTCAATATATACCTTGATGGTGCAGAAAAAAGACCATCTATTTTTTTAACCGATTTCCGAACTCTAAATGGGTGAATTTTGGCGAATTAAACGCCTTTCTGTTTATCGAGCTGGAGGCGATGACGTCAGAATGTGACGTCGCCGAGGTAACACACCCACCATTTTCATTTTCAACACATTACAAACACCGGGTCTCAGCTCTGTTATTTTCCGTTTTTTTGACAATTTTTTGGAACCTTGGAGACATCATGCCTCGTCGGTGTGTTGTCGGAGGGTGTGACAACACTAACAGGGAGGGATTCAAGTTGCACCACTGGCCCGAAGATGCGAAAGTGTCTGCCGCCAGACCCCCATTGAATGTGCCAGAGTGTCTCCACATTTGACCGGCGATTCTAAAGCAGACATGGCACAGAGATGTATGGATAACCTGCAAATGCATTTGCAACGATAGTCAACGAAATCACAAAGGTGAGTTTTGTTGATGTTGACTGCCAGCTAATCGATGCTAACATGCTACGCTAATTTATGCTAACATGTTATTTACCCGCGGTGCTAAAGCAGACATGGAACAGAGATGTATGGATAACCTGTAGATGCATTTGCAACTATATTATGTTTCCTTCCACCCACATTTAATGCGAAAAAAACACTTAACAATCGACGGATTTAAGTTGCTCCAGTGTCAAAAGATACGAAAGTTCTGATCGTTTGGTCCGCACATTTTACCGGCGATGCTAACGCAGCTATTCGGCCATGCTATGGCTATAAATAGCGTCAATAGCTATTCGCTCAATAGCTTCAGTTTCTTCTTCAATACTTTCATACTCCAACCATCTGTTTCAATACATGCGTAATCTGTTGAATCGCTTAAGTCGCTGAAATCCGAGTTTGAATCCGAGCTAATGTCACTATATATTGCTGTGGTATTCCCATTGTTTGTTTACATTGGCAGCACTGTGTGACGTCACAGGGAAATGGCCAGTGTCTTCGCAGAGAGCCGAAAATAGGGCACTTTAAAGCTTTATTTAGGGATGTTCCGAGACCGGTAAAATTTTGAAAAAAACTTCAAAAAATACAACAAGCCACTGGGAACTGATTTTTATTGTTTTTCACCCTTTTGAAATTGTGATAATGTTCCCCTTTAAAGAAGTTGAAACACTTATTGGGGTGTTACCATTCAGTGGGCAATTGTAAGGGATATGTACAGTACTGTGCAATCTACTAATACAAGTTTCAATCAATTTCAATCAATCAATCAAAGGTACTGGATTAGGAGGCTAGGTTTACAGTGGAGACCAGAAACCCAGATCCACCATGTTCCGACAAAGACTCAAGATAAGCCACAGGGAGGTACTGAGTGAGTTTGGGGAGGTTTTAAAAAACAAACTAGGGAGATGCGGAGGCCCTCTAGCAAAAAATATATGTGGGCAAGGAAGCAGCTTTGTTTTTTTTAAAAGCCAGACCCTCTCTGTACGCAACGAAAGGAAGAGTTGAAGCTGAACAAGACCGGCTCCTTGCCCAGGAGATCATTGAAGCAGTGAAATATGCTGAGTGGGCAGCGCCGGTGGTCCCTGTGTTGAAGCCAGATGGCACTGCATGGCTATGCGGAGACTACAAACTGACCTTGAACCAGATCTCAAAACTGGAGCGGTTGTCGATCCCCAGAATTAAGGACATGTTTGCGGTTCTGTCAGGAGGACAGACTTTTACAAAGTTAGGTCTGAGTCACCCACCAGATAGATCCCATTGGATGAGGAAGTAAAAAAAGCATGCAACTATAAATACACACTAGGGTTTGTTCGGAGAGTGCAACACTTGGGAGTTTCATAATGTCCTGCTATTTTCCGACAAACCGCAGAGGGACTACTGCTGGGCATCCCTCATGTGGCCATATTCTTGGATGACATCCCGCTGACAGGGAAAGATGTCAAAAAAAGCACCTGCAGACTCTGACCATGATGCTGAAACGGCTCCACGTAGCTGATCTCAGACACAAGAGGACCGAGTGTGAGTTTATGAGTGAGGAAGTGATATTTTTGGGTCACAACGTGGATGCAACCCAGTGCCTGAGAAAGTGGACGCAATGAAAGAGGCACCCAATACCTGCGATTGTGACAGGGTTGAAGGCATATCTGGGACTGCTGAATGTGTTGGTACTAGAGATGTCCGATAATATCTGACTGCCGCTATTATCGGCTGATAAATCCTTTCAAATGTATTATCGGAAATTATCGATATCGGTTTCAAAAAGTTAAATTTATGACTTTTTAAAACGCCGCTGTGTACACGGACGTAGGGAGAAGTGCAGAGCGCCAATAAACTTTAATGCTTGTACAGTCCAATTACATAATACTTACGGCTTTTCAAACACACACAAGTGAATGCAACGCATACTTGGTCAACAGCCATAAAGGGTCACACTGAGGGTGGCCGTTTAAACAACTTTAGCACTGTTACATATATGCACCACACTGTGAACCCACACCAAACAAGAATGACAAACACATTTCCGGAGAACATCCGCACCGTAACACAACATGAACACAACAGAACAAATACCCAGAAGCCCTTGCAGCACTAACTCTTTCGGGATTAACTCATGCTCTCTCAGGGAGAGCATGTCCCAAATTCCAAGATGCTCTTTTGAGGCATGTTAAAAAAAATAAAAAAAATAATGCACTTTGTGACTTCAATAATAAATATGGCAGTGCCATGTTGGCATTTTTTTTCCATAACTGGAGTTGATTTGTTTTGGAAAACCTTGTTACATTGTTTAATGCATCCAAAGGGGCATCACAACAAAAATTAGGCATATTAATGTGTTAATTTCGCAACTGTATATATCGGTTGATATTGGAATCGGTAATTAAGAGTTGGACAATATCGGAATATTGGCAAAAAAGCCGTTATCGGGCAGCTCTAGTTGCTACACATACGTACTGTACCTACACATGCACATATATGTTCATACCCTCATGCATATAATCACGTTTCATCAAACATATATCAAAGTCCCCCCAGGGTAAAAACTCCTCTAAATCTTAATTTATTTTCACCATAACAATGTATAAGGTTAATACAGTCCGTTGGTCTCTCTTACCTGCTTTCTTTTGTAATTCAAGTTATCATTTCATAAATGTATTGTTGCATTTGAAACTTTAGTATTGTTGATAACAGAGTTAAGTATTATTATTGTTTATTATAAATAGTGTGATTTTTCTTGGTATTTGTATTGCTCCATTTGTTGTGCAATAATGTTCATTTCTGTGTTATTGCTATCTACTTCTTTAACTGCTTCTTTGCTATAATTTTTTGTATCATATTTGTACATATCGTATTTGTTGATGTTGTTTTGTTGTTGTTGTTTATCTGTCTTACCCCCTTTTTGTCCACACAATTTCCCTCTACAGCTTTATGTTTCTTCTTTTTTCCATCCCCCCTTGCTCTGTTTTGACTGCCCCACATATTAAATAAATCCATTTAATAAAGTCAAATACAAATACGGCAACAAGAGGAGTATCTAACACTTCTCTTTTGTAAAGCAGTTCAGCAAATATGGGCATCTACATCAATTTTATGGAAAATAATAATAATAATAATGTATACTTAGGCCTACTACGCTACTGTATTTTAATGTTAGTCATTATGGTGGTACTTGGAGAGCCAAGTTATTTCTGAGGTGGTACTTGGTGAAAAAAAGTTTGAGCACCACTGATCAACATTGATCAAAAGACACTCACGGAAGAACTCACTCTATCGACTGCCTCATTAACGTGAACGACGAGATTGGGACCGAGTTGCAGTTGTGAGACGTTTTTTTTTCTTCTTTTAATTAGTTATTTGATCCCTTGTGTTTTTTTTTTTTGCTCGGATGCAAGAGACGGAGAACGGGCTCAAGGGAAGGAGCACTGCAGGGTACACAGAGCTTTATTTAGATACAAAAACATTTCACTTTTAGATGAAAAGTATTGTGTGAAAAATAATACACTGGAATATACAAACCCTGTTTCCATATGAGTTGGGACATTGTGTTAGATGTAAATATAAACTGAATACAATGATTTGCAAATCATGTTCAACCCATATTCAGTTGAATGCACTACAAAGATAAGATATTTGATGTTCAAACTGATAAAAAAAAATTTTTGGTGCAAATAATCATTAACTTTAGAATTTGATGCCAGCAACACCTGACAAAGAAGTTGGGAAAGGTGGCAGTAATACTGCTAACGTTGAGAAATGCTCATCAAACACTTATTTGGAACATCCCACTAATTTGGAACAGGTGGGTGCCCTGATTGGGTATAAAAACATCTTCCCAAAAAATGCTCAGTATTTCACAAGAAAGGATGGTGCGAGGTACACCCCTTTGTCCACAACTGCTTGAGCAAATAGTCAAAGAGTTTAAGAACAACATTTCTCAAAGTGCAATTGCAAGAAATTTAGGGATTTCAACATCTACGGTCCATAATATCATCAAAAGGTTCAGAGAATCTGGAGAAATCACTCCACGTAAGCGGCATGGCTGGAAACCAACATCGAATGACCGTGACCTTCGATCCCTCGGATGGCACTGTATCAAAAACAGACATCAATCTGTAAAGGCTATCACCACATGGGCTCAGGAACACTTCAGAAAAACACTGTTACTAAATACAGTTTGTCACTCCATCTGTAAGTGCAAGTTAAAGCTCTACTATGCAAAGCAAAAGCCATTTATCAACAACATCCAGAAACGCCGCCGTCTTCTCTGGGCCTGAGATCATCTAAGGTGGACTGATGCAAAGGGGAAAAGTGTTCTGTGGTCTGATGAGTCCACAATTCAAATTGTTTTTGGAAATATTTGACACCGTGTCATCCGTACTAAAGGGGAAGCGAACCATCCAGACTGTCATCGACGCAAAGTTTAAAAGCCAGCATCTGTGATGGTATGGGGGTGCATTAGTGCCCAAGGCATGGGCAACTTACACATCTGTGAAGGCACCATTAATGCTGAAAGGTACATACAGGTTTTGGAACAACATATGCTGCCATCTAAGCGCCGTCTTTTTCATGGACGCCCCTGCTTTTTTTCCGCAAGACAATGCCAAGCCACATTCAGCACGTGTTACAACAGCGTGGCTTCGTTAAAAAAAAAGAGTGTGGGTACATTTCTGGCCCGCCTGCAGTCCAGATCTGTCTCCCATCGAAAATGTGTGGCGCATTATGAAGCGTAAAATACTACAGCGGAGACCCCAGACTGTTGAACGACTGAAGCTCTACATAAAACAAGAATGGGAAAGAATTCCTCTTTCAAAGCTTCAACAATTAGTTTACTCAGTTCCCAAACATTTATTGAGTGTTGTTAAAAGAAAAGGTGATGTAACACAGTGGTGAACATGCCCTTTCCCAACTACTTTGGCACGTGTTGCAGCCATGAAATTCATGTTAATTAGTTTATATTGACATCTAACACAATTTCCCAACTCATATGGAAACAGGGTTTGTATTGCGAGTAAATGCAGTAGTTTTGTGGAATATTGTAATAATAATAATATACAGCATTTACTTTGGAGAGCGAGCTGTATGTCCTTTAACGGCAAACACACCATCAGCTGCCTTTTTTTTTTTTTTTGCAGTTGTGATATTATTTTAGCCTCCTTTACTGGCCTTAGACTCATTCTACTTCAGAATGGTGGTGACTAGCAATTCTGTGCTTCATTTGCTTTGCCAAGTCATGTTTCCTGATGATTTCTTTCTTTAATTCGATGAATATCACTATAGCACTGTCCTTTATGCTCACTTTCTTCGTTTTCATGCTTGAATATGCAAAGTTGTATCAAACACTAGCTATTAGCTAATGCTGGTGTAAACTGCACTGCCATTGAGGTTGTCAGGGATTGAGGTTCATCAACGTACACACGGCGTCTGTTCCGAGTCAGACCGGAAGTTTTGGTCGGATCCTGCAGGGTTCTCTGTCCACATCCGAGCCGAATGCGACCCAACAACAATTAGCCGAGAGGGACAGCTGGTATCTGGAACAACACGCCACTGTATTTGCTTCCTTCCCTGTATCAGTTAGTTTGCTACTTTCTGCAAAACAAGCAAGTTTGGAATAGAAAACCTTAACACACCGCAGGGGGAACACCTGCATTATGAGTGGAGCAGCCAAAAGATCTAACAAATATCTGCAGCAACATCTTTAACACAGGTTTGCACCAACATTCAATAGCACGTCGTGTTTTTTTTGTGGGAATTCTGCTATGAGCAGCATATTATTCATCACAACAAAGCCTTAAAGGCGGTGCTGTAAAAATGTGGCGTGTCTAATCAGCAAAGCAGCATGAAACTAATCATTAGTTATTTGGGTAAAATAAATAGAACTTGCATAACCAGTCCTCTTCAAAAAAAATTTAAAAAATGACGACTCCCGCTTTAATTTGCTCAAAAGGAGAGAAAGGTTTCTAGAGCTTCTAAAAGTGTAACGAGGTCTTTTTTTAGTTCCGCCTGTGACCTGCACTTGTGACTCATTTTCCTCGCATAACTCAGGCAAGTGAAAGTCAGTCAGAAGTATAGTTGTGCGATATATCAGTATCAATATAGTACCGCCATACTAATGAATCATTTCCGGTATTATACCCTTTCTGAAATGTACCACTTCCGCACCCGCGACGAAGTAACGTCATGTCATTGCTGGTTTTCGAGCAGAATAGCATGTTCGGCAGCGCACAATCACGGAGTACTAACAAGCAGACACAGTGTGTTGACAGAAAAGGGAGAACGGACGCATTTTGGCTTGAAAAGTAACAATAAAGGTGAACTCATAACACTGAAACGCCCTCAGAAAGAGATGTTTTAAGGCATGGGTGTCAAACTCTGGCCCGCGGGCCAAATCTGGCCCGCCATGTTATTTAATTTGGCCCTTGAGGCAATATCAATTTAGCATTAGCGCTGGCCCGCCGGTGTTATACAGCGTCGGTGCCGCTGTAACACCGCTAATACTCATACTTGCCAACCCTCCTAATTTTCCCGGTAGTCTCCCGAAGTTCAGTGCCTCCCGAAAATCTCCCGGGGCAACCATTCTCCCGAATTTCTACCGATTTCCACCTGGACAACAATATTGGGGGTGTGCATTTAAGGCACTGCCTTTAGCGTTCTCTACAACCTGTCGTCACGTCCGCTTTTACTCCATACTAACAGCGTGTCACATAATATTTATGGCTTTTACACACACACACACGCACAAGTGAATGCAAGGCATACTTGGTCAACAGCCATACATGTTACACTGAGGGTGTCCGTATAAACAACTTTAGCACTGTTACAAATATGCGACACACTGTGAACCCACACCAAACAAGAATGACAAACACATTTCGGGTAAAAGAAAAGAACAAATACCCAGAACCCCTTGCAGCACTAACTCTTCCGGGAAACTTCCAGCAAACTGACCAATAATTAACGTTTTATTCATGCATTTCCTTTTGCTACTTCAAGGATTGAATGTTTGGTTCATTCAGTATTGTTATTTTATTTTCAAATGTATTATTAGCCTGTGGAAAAAAATGGATATTTACCTCAGAAGATTGCAAATAGAAAAAAAGGCATAAAGTTTTTATTTAAATTTGATTTGATATGCCATTGATATTTTTTTTAATTATTATTATTATTTGAAACTGGATTTTGCATGTCACTAAAGTTATATAAGCCTTGCTTGTTCAATATTTAATGCAAAACTTGTTTGGGTCCCTATTAAAAGGTTAATTTGTTCAACCTTGGCCCGCAGCTTTGTTCCGTATAAAATTTTGGCCCAGTTTGTATTTGAGTTTGACACCCCTGCTTTAAGGCAAGGGTGTCAAACTCAAATACAGAGTGGGGCAAAAATCTAAACTGAACAAAGCCGCGGGCCAAAGTTGAACAACGTAACCTTTTAAAAGGCACCCAACAAGTTTTGCATTGAATATTGAACAAGCAAGGCTTATATAACTTTTATAGTGACATGCAAAATCGAGTTTTGTTGGTAGCGGTGGTGTATATTGTAGCGTCCCGGAAGAGTTAGTGCTGCAAGGGTCTCCGGGTATTTGTTCTGTTGTGTTACGGTGCGGATGTTCTCCCGAAATGTGTTTGTCATTCTTGTTTGGTGTGGGTTCACAGTGTGGTGTGACAGTGTTAAAGTTGTTTATACGGGCACCCTCAGTGTGACCTGTATGGCTGTTGACCAAGTATGCATTGCATTCACTTGTGTGGGAGAAGAAGCCGCACATATTACGTGACTGGGCCGGCACGCTGTTTGTATGGAGGAAAAGCGGATGTGAAAACAGGTTGTAGAGGATGCTAAAAGTAGTACCTTTAAGGCAGCCCCCAATATGGTTGTCCAGGTGGAAGTTCGGGTGAATGGTTGCCCCGGGAGATTGAAATTCGGGATTCTCCTGGAAAAATCGTGTGGGTTGGCAAGTATGAGAATTAGCGTTGAATGCGGTGATACAGCGGCACCGTCACTGTATAACACCGGCGGGCCAGCTCTAATGTTAATTTATTATTGCCTCAAGGGCCAAATTAAATTACACGGCGGGCCAAATTTGGCCCGCGGGCCAGAGTTTGACACCCAAGCTTTAAGGCCTTAAAGCCCAAGCTGATTTTTTTTAATTTCTCTTTGCTATTTGGGCTTATTGGACCCTAAATAGATTATAAACAAAAAGTAATGTCTTTTATATGATGTACTTCAGTGGTCCTCAACTTTTTTGTAGCTGCGGACCGGTCAACGCTTGATCATTTGGGGGGGGGTCGGGTGGGGACTCTTTTTTTTTTTTTTTTTTTTTTTTTGTCATGAAAAAGGGAGTTTTTTCGGGTTGGTGCACTATTTGTAAGTGTATCTTTTGTTGTTTATGTTGATTTAATAAAAAAAAAAAAATAATAATAAAAATTTGTTTTGTAGAAAAATTAAAAAATAAAAATTAAAAATTATAAAAAATTATTCTGCGGCCCGGTACCAATCGAGCCCGGTGGTTGGGGACCACTGATGTACTTAGTCCGTAAGTACACACATTTTTACATCATGTGTAGTGACATGCCACTGTCTTTTTTTGCACTTTTTTTTTTCCAAATTCAATTGTATGTTATACTCTTCTGACACCACCAGATGGCAGTGTAAGTGTCCACATAAGTGGCCATAAGACCCCAGTTCAGTAGTGAACACCATTTTTGAAATAAGAGCTAAAAGGTGCTGTCCACGCATGTGGCCAATTAAGCCTTTAGAGGTTAAGATATGGCTAGTAAGCTAGCAGCTAACATCCATCCGCCGTCGGCAGTATTTTACCTACTTCTAAATAACTAATCCTGGTCACCATGGCAATAAATAAAGTAAGTTTCTTACAATTATCATCCCTGCAGGACGAGGAATAGCTAAACACCGCGATGTCGCCGGCATCAAAATGTAAACAAACGCCATTGGTGGATCTACATCTAACATCCACTGTAATGATACCAAGTACAGGCACGTACCTTGTCGATACTACTATGATTACATCAATGTTTATTGGCATCACATCTTCTTAAGTTTTTTTTTATGTATATTATGTTTATAAACTCAGGAAATATGTCCCTGGACACATTAGGACTTTGAATATGACAAATGTATGATCCTGTAACAACTTGGTATCGGATTAATACCTAAATTTGTGGTATCATCCAAAACTAATGTAAAGTATCAAACAACAGAAGAATAAGTGATTATTACATTTGAACAGAAGTGTGGATAGATCATGTTAAAAGAGAAAGTAGGCAGATATTAACAGTAAATGAACAAGCAGATTAATAATAATTTGTCTACCATTTGTCCTTAATAATGTTGACACAATAAAAGAATGATAAATGACACAATATGTTACTGCATACGTCAGCAAACTAATTATCAATCAATCAATCAATGTTTACTTATATAGCCCTAAATCACTAGTGTCTCAAAGGGCTGCACAAACCACCACGACATCCTCGGTAGGCCCACATAAGGGCAAGGAAAACTCACACCCAGTGGGACATCGGTGACAATAATGACCCAGTGGGACGTCGGTGACAATGATGACTATGAGAACCTTAGAGAGGAGGAAAGCAATGGATGTCGAGCGGGTCTAACATGATACTGTGAAAGTTCAATCCACAATGGATACAACACAGTCGCGGGAGTCCAGTCCAAAGAGGATCCAAGACACAGCAGCGAGAGTCCCGTTCACAGCGGAGCCAGCAGGAAACCATCCCAAGCGTAGGCGGACCAGCAGCGCAGAGATGTCCCCAGCCGATACACAGGCGAGCAGTACATGGCCACCGGATCGGACCGGACCCCCTCCACACGGGAGAGTGGGACATAGAAGAAAAAGAAAAGAAACGGCAGATCAACTGGTCTAAAAAGGGAGTCTATTTAAAGGCTAGAGTATACAAATGAGTTTTAAGGTGAGACTTAAATGCTTCTACTGAGGTGGCATCGCGAACTGTTACCGGGAGGGTATTCCAGAGTACTGGAGCCCGAACGGAAAATGCTCTATAGCCCGCAGACTTTTTTTGGGCTTTGGGAATCACTAATAAGCCGGAATCCTTTGAACGCAGATTTCTTGCCGGGACATATGGTACAATACAATCGGCAAGATAAGATGGAGCTAGACCGTGTAGTATTTTATACGTAAGTAGTAAAACCTTAAAGTCACATCTTAAGTGCACAGGAAGCCAGTGCAGGTGAGCCAGTACAGGCGTAATGTGATCAAACTTTCTTGTTCTTGTCAAAAGTCTAGCAGCCGCATTTTGTACCAACTGTAATCTTTTAATGCTAGACATGGGGAGACCCGAAAATAATACGTTACAGTAGTCGAGGCGAGACGTAACAAACGCATGGATAATGATCTCAGCGTCTTTAGTGGACAGAATGGAGCGAATTTTAGCGATGTTACGGAGATGAAAGAAGGCCGTTTTAGTAACGCTTTTAATGTGTGCCTCAAAGGAGAGAGTTGGGTCGAAGATAATACCCAGATTCTTTACCGTGTCGCCTTGTTTAATTGTTTGGTTGTCAAATGTTAGAGTTGTATTATTAAATAGAGTTCGGTGTCTAGCAGGACCGATAATCAGCATTTCCGTTTTTTTGGCGTTGAGTTGCAAAAAGTTAGCGGACATCCATTGTTTAATTTCATTAAGACACGCCTCCAGCTGACTACAATCCGGCGTGTTGGTCAGCTTTAGGGGCATGTAGAGTTGGGTGTCATCAGCATAACAGTGAAAGCTAACACCGTATTTGCGTATGATGTCACCTAGCGGCAGCATGTAGATGCTGAAGAGTGCAGGGCCAAGGACCGAACCCTGGGGAACTCCACACGTTACCTTAACGTAGTCCGAGGTCACATTGTTATGGGAGACACACTGCATCCTATCAGTAAGATAAGAGTTAAACCAAGACAGGGCTAAGTCTGACATACCAATTCGTGTTTTGATACGTTCTAATAAAATATTATGATCGACGGTATCGAAAGCAGCGCTAAGATCGAGGAGCAGCAACATAGATGACGCATCAGAATCCATCGTTAGCAATAGATCATTAGTCATTTTTGCGAGGGCTGTCTCCGTCGAGTGATTTGCCCTGAAACCGGATTGAAAGGTTTCACATAGATTGTTAGACGCTAAGTGTTCATTTAACTGCTCCGCAACAATTTTTTCAAGGATTTTTGAAATAAAGGGAAGGTGAGACACCGGTCGGTAATTTACCATGAGGTCAGGATCGAGGTTAGGTCTTTTAAGAAGAGGATGAATAACCGCTTTTTTGAATGCTAGGGGAACAGTGCCCGAGGAGAGTGATAAGTTTATAATATTTAGCACTGATGGACCTAATAATACAAAGAGTTCCTTGATCAGTTTCCCAGGAAGAGGGTCAAGTAAACATGTTGTCTGTTTTATTCCCTTAACACGTAACAATTCCTCTAATGTTATTTCCTCAAAACGAGAGAAACTATTTTGGAGGGCAGTATCCGCCGTATATGCAATCGTGTCAGTGTTAATAGAACCCCGTTGTAGCTGGGACGCATTGTCTTTAATCTCCTTTCTAATGACTTCAATTTTCTTACTAAAGAATTGCATAAAGTCATCAGCTGAGTGGGTTAAGCTACTGGAAGGAGTCCCTTGTTGGGTTAGCGATGCTACCGTACTAAACAAAAATTTAGGATCGTTTTTATTACGGTGGATGAGATTTGAGTAATATTTAGCTTTAGCTAAGGTAAGCATGCGTTTATAAGTTATTAAACCATCACTCCATGCTTGATGGTGCACCTCAAGTTTAGTCGTGCGCCATTTGCGTTCCAGCTTTCTGCATAATAATTTCTGAGCTCTAGTTTCTTCTGTAAACCACGGGGTGCGCTTTTTTGGAGCCTTTTTTAACTTTAGCGGTGCTATGTTATCAATGGTTTCGCGCAGGGCGTCGTTAAAGTTGTTAGTGAGGTTATCAATAGAGCCCACATACTTTGGGAATGGTGCCATTACCGAGGGCAGTAGGTCCGCAAGAGTTGTCGTTGTGGCTGTATTAATGTTGCGGCTGCTATAGCAGTTATTATTATTATTAGTTTGACGAACATGCGTCTGAACCTCGAATTTTATAAGGTAATGATCGGACAATACTTTAGTATACGGGAGTATCGTAACTTTGGAAACGGTGATGCCCCTGACAAGCACTAGGTCTATCGTATTACCGTTGCGATGCGTGGGTTCATTTATTATTTGTGTGAGACCACAGCTATCAATTACAGTCTGGAGCGCTACGCACGGTGGGTCCGATGGGGTATTCATATGGATATTAAAGTCCCCCATTATGATTATATTATCGGCGTGTGTCACTAGATCAGCAACGAACTCTGAGAATTCATTAATAAAGTCCGAATAGGGCCCTGGGGGGCGGTAGATAACAGCCAGGTGTAGAGGCAGCGGTGTGACAGACCTCATAGTAAGCACCTCAAACGATTTATATTTATTATTTATGTTAGGACTAAGGTTAAAGTTTTCGTTGTATATTAGTGCGACCCCCCCACCCCTTTTGAGCGGACGGGCAATATGCGCATGTGTAAAGTTAGGAGGACATGCCTCATTTAGCGCAAAAAAGTCGTTTGGTTTAAGCCAGGTTTCGCTGAGACCGATGACGTTAAGATTGTTGTCTCTGATAATATCATTAACTAACAACGTTTTGGGAGACAATGATCTTATGTTTAAAAAACCTACATTATAGGTAGTGGGCTGTTTTAGGGAGTTTTTGATCAAATTATCCGTAGTAGCAATATTAATAATGTTGTGTTTATTATGCCCAGTGCATTTAGTATAGTTACGACCATATCTAGGAATTGATACGACAGGAATTTTCCGATTGTTTGATTGTTGCTTTGATAAACTGCACGCATCATGGTTAGCCACCTCAGTAACGGGGATTTTCCGATTGTTTGTTTGTTGCTTTGATAAACTGCACGCATCATGGTTAGCCACCTCAGTAACGGGGATTTTCCGATTGTTTGTTTGTTGCTTTGATAAACTGCACGCATCAAAGTTAGCCACCTCAGTAAAACACATGTCCAACTCTGAAACACTCAAAGCAGAAACAACTTGTTCTAATTTAACAGACTCCTTACCCAGACCAGTAGTCGCGCATTTTCCATCTAAATCCGTCTTCGGGATGGAGGAAAGTGGTGTTCTGTGGGGATTAGGAGTCTTTGTTTGTTTACTTACTAATAAAAGACAAATTGTCTACTACAGGGGTCAGCAACCTAAAATGTTGAAAGAGCCATATTGGTCCAAAAATACAAAAACAAATCTGTCGGGAGCCGCGAAAAATTAAAAGCCATATTACATACAAATAGTTTGCCATGACATATAAATTGAATTATAAGGACTTAAAGGAAACCAAATGAACTCAAATATAGCTACAAATGAGGCATAATGACGCAATATGTACATACAGCTAGCCTAAATAGCATGTTAGCATCGATTAGCTTGCAGTCATACAATGACCAAATATGTCTGATTATCACTCCACACAAGTCAAAAACATCAACAAAACTCACCTTTGTGCGTTCATGCACAACGTTAAAAGTTTGGTGGACCAAATGAGACAGAAAAAGAAGTGGCATACACGTCTTAGAAAGTCGGAGAAAGTTGTACATGTAAACAAACTACGGTGAGTTCAAGGCCCGCCAAAATTAGTAAGACAAAATAGCGCTTGTCATATACTCGAATAAGTGAAGCATGTTTCATGTAAATAGTGTGCTTTATAACAATTAATGAGGTTTGTGTCATTTTTGTCCTCCTACAGTGGGGGTCGGCAACCCGCGGCTCTGGAGCGCGCCTAGTGGCTCTCAGGAGCTTTTTCAAAAATATATGAAAAATGGAAAAACATTTTTTTTGTTTTAATATGGTTTCTGTAGGAGGACAAAAATGACACAACTCCCAAATTGTTATAAAGCATGGTAGATAGATAGATAGATAGTACTTTATTTATTCCTTCAGGAGAGTTCCTTCAGGAAAATTAAAAGCTGCTGTTTATATTAAACATGCTTCACTGATTCGAGTACTTGGTGAGCGCCGTTTTGTCCTACTAATTTTGGCGGGCCTTGAACTCATCGTAGTTTGTTTGCATGTATAACTTTCTCCGACTTTCTAAGTTGTGTTTCATGCCACTTCTTTTAGTGTCTCATTTTGTCCACCAAACTTTTAACGTTGTGCATCAATGCACAAAGGTGAGTTTTGTTGATGTTATTGACTTGTGTGGAGTGCTAATCAGACATATTTGTTCACTGCATGACTGCAAGCTAATCGATGCTAACATGCTATTTAGGCTAGCTGTATGTACATATTGCATCATTATGCCTCATTTGTTGGTATATTTGAACTCATTTAGTTCCTTTAATTCCTCATAGTTCAATTTATATCTCATGAAATACATTATCTGCATGTAATATGGCTTTTAATTGTTTGAGGCTCTAGGCGGATTTGTTTTTGTATTTTTGGTCCAATATGGCACTTTCAACATTTTGGATTGCCGACCCCTGTCCTACAGAAACCATATATTAAAGCAACAAAAACAAAAAAAACAAAAAAAAAATATATATATATATACATATATATATATATATATATATATACATATATATATATATATATATATATATATATATATATATATATATATATATATATATATATTTACATTTTTCCCCTTACCTTTTTCCTATTCGTCATACATTTTTGAACAAGCTCCAGAGAGCCACTAGGGCGGTGCTAAAGAGCTCGGGTTGCCGACCCCCGGTCTAGTATGTTCACTGTTTTATTTAAGGACAAACTTGCAATAAAAAAAATATGTTTAATGTACCCTAAGTTTTTTTGTTAATATAAAGCCAATAATGAAAATTGTTTGTGGTCCCCTTTATTTAGAAAAATACCGAAACGTATCGAAATAATTTTGGTACCTTTACCAAAATATTGGTATCGGGACAACACTAGCCAGGAGTCATTCAAAAAAGCCAAGCGGAACAACTGGCCCATTTAAAGGCCTACTGAAACCCACTACTACCGACCACGCAGTCTGATATTTTATATATCAATGATGAAATATTAACATTGCAACACATGCCAATACGGCCGGTTTAGTTTACTAAATTGCAATTTTAAATTTCCCGCAAAGTTTCATGTTGAAAACGTCGCGGTATGATGACGAGTGCGTTTGACGTCTCGGGTTGTAGCGCAGATTATTTTCCAGCCCGATCCAAGCTATAAGTAGTCTGCTTTAACCGCATAATTACACAGTATTCTGGACATCTGTGTTGCTGAATCTTTTGCAATTTGTTCAATTAATAATGGAAAAGTCAAAGTAGAAAGATGGAGGTGGGAAGCTTTTAGCCTTTAGCCACAAAAACACAGCCGGTGTTTCCTTGTTTAAAATTCCCGAAGATGAAGCTTTACTATGGATCAGAGCGGTTAAGCGAACATGGATCCCGACTACATGTCAACCGACAGTTTTCAGTGAGAAAATGGTGGTAATAAATCACCTCTTACCGGAGACATCAGTGGAGCTTCCGTCCTGCTGCAGCTGCCGTGACTTCCCTCAGATACTGTGGCGTCAAAACACCCGTGGCCACACCCCTCCGACTTTCAGGTACTATTTAATCTCACTAAAACACAATAAGCAGATATGGGATTTTCCAGAATTATCCTAGTAAATGTGTCTAATATCTGAATTGCTCTCACTGCAATCGCCTTTTTTTTAAAAAAAACATTCCAATCCTTCACTCTAAATTTCCTCATCCAAAAATCTTTCATCCTCGCTCAAATTAATGGGGAAATCGTCGCTTTTTTGGTCCAAATCGCTCTAGCTGCTGCTGGCTATGATTGTAAACAATGTGAGGATGTAAGGAGCCCTACAACCCGTGACGTCACACGCATATCATCTGCTACTTCCCGTACAGGCAAGGCTTTTTTATTAGCGACCAAAAGTTGCGAACTTTATCGTGGATGTTCTCTACTAAATCCTTTCAGCAAAAATATGGCAATATCGCGAAATGATCAAGTATAACACATAGAATGGACCTGCTATCCCCGTTTTAATAAGAAAATCTCATTTCAGTAGGCCTTTAAAATCGTAATTTCCGGCTCGGACATCCCTGGTTTTGACCACTTTGATAACCGTGTTAGCGTAAAAATGGTCCGGGGCAAAAATAACTATCACTGTGTTTGGGAACTTTGATCTGACGCAGATACGGAGCAAAAACCGGCGCTCGAATTGTAGCCCGTCAAATGCGGAAGGTTCCTGAGGCCCTGCCATGAAACCTTGTTATGACTGGCAGACTTTTCTTTGGCAACATCTCAAGCCACTTCTGCACACTATGTGCCAAAGTAAAATATCATTTTACATCTTTTTCTCTCTGCCTTTTTTTCTTATTTTTTTTGCAAAACAACTTTTCCTTGTGTCGCTGATATACGCCGCGAGTTATGTAAACAGCACTTCACTCTAGATTCCAAGTAGGGATTGGGACCAGCTGTCCGTAGAAGCCAAAGCCCAGCGTCGGTCATTTCACCTTTTGTTCAAAAGTGTTAGAGTCCCGGTGAAGAGCTATGGCGTCTGCAAGCCGACCCTCCTGCGCTCCGTCACGGTCACGTTGTCCAAACTGCCAGCGATTCCACGCCAGGCGGGGTCAAAGTGAAGAGTCGAGTACTCCACTCTCAATGCCGTTTTCAACGCAGTTATGTGTCTACTTTGATATAAATGACGTCTATGTTAAACACTGTCAGATATTCTACGTTACATTTCCACGGCGCCTCCATGCTTTTTTGAACTCGATGCCTCCTTTCAGACTTATATCATGAATTATGTTTTAAGGACTTTTCCCACACTTTGATCCAGAAGGGCTCTCTTACTTAAAGGGGATTTGCACTTTTTTTTGGTTCATTTTGCCTATTGTTGACATTCTTCATGAGAGACATGATGACGAATGTTTGCTTTTTTTAATGCATTCTAACTATGGTTTTTAAGAGCTTATAAAGCTCTTAAAAACATCCAAACACCTCCAATAAGGTGTTATATATATATAGTCAGGATCAAAAAGTTTACATACACTTGTAAAGGACATAGTCATGGTTGTCTTGAGTTTCCAATTCTTTCAATCAATCAATCAATCAATCAAAGTCTATTTATATAGCCCTAAATCACGAGTGTCTCAAAGGGCTGCACAAGCTCGGCTCGGATCCCACAGAACTTTCCTCCAGAAGGTCTTATCTTTGTCCATGTGATGTCAGATGAAACACACATTGAGCTGTTAGGCCACAATACCCAGTAATATGTTTGGAGGACAAAAGGTGAGGCCTTTAATCCCAGGTACACCATGCTTACCATCAAGCATGGTGGTGGAAGTATCATGTCCTTGGCCTATTTTGCTGCCAATGGAACTGGTGCTTTTAAATGAGACCGTGAAAAAGGAGGATTAGCTCCAAA
Source organism: Nerophis ophidion (assembly GCF_033978795.1). NCBI lineage: Eukaryota > Metazoa > Chordata > Actinopteri > Syngnathiformes > Syngnathidae > Nerophis > Nerophis ophidion. Next base: position 12,327,013 of record NC_084632.1, on the reverse strand, counting down.
TTCTTCAGGACAACTTAAAATCATCAGCCTCGGAGGTTGGGTCTTGGCCGCAGTTGGGTTTTCCAACAGGACAATGACCCCGAACACACGTCAAAAGTGGTAAAGGAATCAGGCTAGAATTAAGGTTTTGGAATGGCCTTCCCAAAATCCTGACTTAAATGGGAACATTATCACAATTTCAAAAGGGTTAAAAACAATAAAAATCTGTTCCCAGTGGCTTGTTGTATTTTTTGAAGTTTTTTTTCAAAATGTTACCGGTCCCGGAATATCCCTAAATAAAGCTTTAAAGTGCCTTATTTTCGCTATCTTCGAAACCACTATCCATTTCCCTGTGACGTCATACAGTGCTGCCAATGTAAACAAACAATGGGAATACCACAGCAAGATATAGTGACATTAGCTCGGATTCAGACCCGGATTTCAGCGGTTTAAGCGATTCAACAGATTACGCAGGTATTGAAACAGATGGTTGGAGTATGAAAGTAATGAAGAAACTGAAGCTGTTGAGCGAATAGCTATTGACGCTATTCATAGCCATAGCTTGGCTGAATAGCTGCGTTAGCATCGCCGGTAAAATGTGCGGACCAAACGATCAGGACTTTCGCATTTTGTGATAATAGAGCAACTTAAATCTGTCGATTGGTAAGTGTTTTTTTCGCATTAAATGTGGGGGGAAGGAAACGTAATATATTTGCAAATGCATCTGCAGGTTATCCATACATCTCTGTGCCATGTCTGCTTTAGCACCGCCGGTAAAATGTGCAGACCAATGATCGGAAGTTTCGCATCTTGTGACACTGGATCAACTTAAATCCGTCGATTGGTAAGTGTTTGTTTGGCATTAAATGTGGGTGGAGGGAAACGCTGGATGAAAATACAGTTTCAAATGTACATACTGCTAGCCTAAATAGCATGTTAGCATCGATTAGCTGGCAGTCACGCCGCGACCAAATATGTCTGATTAGCACATAAGTCAACATCAACAAAACTCACGTTTGTGATTTTGTTGACTTTATCATTGCAAATGCATCTGCAGGTTATCCATACATCTCTGTGCCATGTCTGTCATCGCCGGTATATAGCATGTTAGCATCGATTAGCGTATCATGTTAGCATCGATTATCGTAGCATGGTAGCATCAATTAGCTGGCAGTCACGCCGCAACCAAATATGTCTGATTAGCACTTAAGTCAACAAAAAACTCACCAAATGCATCTGCAGGTTATCCATACATTTCTGTGTCATGTCTGTCATCGCCGGTCAAATGTGAAGTTACTTTGGTACATTCAATGGGGGTCTGGCGGCAGATTTCTTGCCAGTGGTGCAACTTGAATCCCTCCCTCTTAGTGTTGTTACACCCTCCGACAACACACCGACGAGGCATGATGTCTCCAAGGTTCCCAAAAATAGTCGAAAAAACTGAAAATAACAGAGATGAGACCCTTGTGTGAAATGTGTAGAAAATGAAAATGGCGATTGTATTACCTCGGTGATGTCACGTTCTGACGTCATCACCACCAGAGCAATAAACAGAAAGGCGTTTAATTCACCAAAATTCACCCATTTAGAATTCGGAAATCGGTTAAAAAAAAAAATGGTCTTTTTTCTACACCTTCAAGGTATATATTGACGCTTACATAGGTCTGGTGATAATATCCCCCTTTAAACATTCGGACAATGCTGAAGAAACCAGTCCGTGTCAGAAAACCAACACATTTAGCTGAACTGCACCAATTTTGTCAAGAGGAGTGGTCAACAATTCAACCAGAAGCTTGTGGATGGCTACCAAAAGTGTCTTATTGCAGTGAAACTTGCCAGGGGACATGTAACCGAATATTAACATTGCTGTCTGTATACTTTTGACCCAGCAGATTTCAGTAGACCCATAATAAATTCATTAAAAAAACTGTGCTCCAATCAAAAATAACAAGAGTTGTAGAAATTATTGGAAACTCAAGACGGCCATGACATTACGTTCTTTACAAGTGTATGTAAACTTTTGATCGTGACTGTGCATGCTTTAAGTATATGTAATGTAGTAACAAGCCTTTGTTATGTTTAATATTTACGTATTTGGATCATTTTAAGAATGCATGTCGCATTGATTTTAATGATGTTCATATATTCACAATATTTCCCATATATTCCCATTTAGATGAAGAATGACTCGTAATCCTGGCAAAGAAAAGGGGAGTGGAGCCTAAACTGGCTGTCAAAGTGTACCAACTTGTCGGATTACGTCTTCCTCCTTCTACTATCCAGGTGAGAGGCATGATTAATAATCTACAATAAAGTTTGATGAGGAAGCAGTTAATCAGTTGATCACGTCAACAATGGCACACAAGCAATAGTTTGTCTGCAATAACACTTATAATAACAATATCACTATTGCTTAGATCAGGGGTCACCAACGCGGTGCCCGCGGGCACCAGGTAGCCCGTAAGGACCAGATGAGTAGCCCGCGGGCCCGTTCTAAAAATAGCTCAAATAGCAGCACTTACCAGTGAGCTGCCTCGATTTTTTTAAAATTTTATTTATTTACTAGCAAGCTGGTCTCGCTCTGCTCGACATTTTTAATTCTAAGAGAGACAAAACTCAAATAAATTTTGAAAATGCAAGAAAATATTTTATAGACTTGGTTTTCACTTGTTTAAATACATTCATTTATTTTTTTACTTTGCTTCTTATAACTTTCAGAAAGACAATTTTACAGTAAAAATACAACCTTTAAAATGATTTTAGGATTTTTAAACACATATACCTTTTTACCTTTTAAATTACTTCCTCTTCTTTCCTGACAATTTAAATCAATGTTCAAGTACAAGAATAATATATACATTTTAATTAAATTCTTTATTTTAGCTTCTGTTTTTTCAACAAAGAATATTTGTGAAATATTTCCTCAAATTTATTATGACTAAAATTCAAAAACATTATTCTGGCAAATTTAGAAAATCTTTAGAATCAAATTTAAATCTTATTTCAAAGTCTTTTGGATTCCTTTTAAAATGTTTGTTCTGTAAACTCTAGAAGAAATAATGATTTGTCTTTGTTAGAAATATAGCTTGGTCCAATTTGTTATATATTCTAACAGATTGCAGATTGGATTTTAAACTATTTAAAACATGTCATCAAAATTCTAAAATTAATCTTAATCAGAAAAAAATACTAATTATGTACCATAAGTTCTTTTTTTTCTTTTTTTTCAAAAAGATTCGAATCAGCTAGTTTTTCTCTTCTTTTTTTCGGTTGAATTTAGAATTTTAAAGAGTCGAAATTGAAGATAAACTATGTTTCAAAATTAAATGTCCATTTTTTTCCTGTTTTCTCCTCTTTTAAACCGTTCAATTAAGTGGTTTTTTCATCATTTATTCTCTACAAAAAACCTTCCGTAAAAGGAAAAAAAAATGTACGACGGAATGACAGACAGAAATACCCATTTTAAAAAATATATATATAGATTTATTTATTAAAGTTAAATTGAGCAAATTGGCTATTTCTGGCAATTTATTTAAGTGTGTATCAAACTGGTAGCCCTTCGCATTAATCAGTAACCAGGAAGTAGCTCTTGGTTTCAAAAAGGTTGGTGACCCCTGACTTAGATAATATTCAAGTCATGAAATGTGAATGGAGTATTGTCGGTGCTTTTAGGATGATTATTTATTGCATTTTATGGGCAGAATAGACTATCTCTAATTGGCTCCGTTGTAAGCGGACTGGTATTTATGAGTATCATCATGATTCGTAGCCCGGATCATGTTTTGTTATTTTCTGTTAGTTTTGGACTCCTTTAGTTCCTGTTTGTGCACCTCTGGGATTGTTTGAGTGGGGATAAATTGGGTTCACCTGCCTCTGGTTCGTGGTCGGCATGCTCACCTGTTGTCGACCACTAATCAGAGAGCTATTTATTCACCTTTCTCGCCACGCTCAGTCTGGCTTGATTGTTTGCTCCAGGCAACAGTCACGTTAGTATTTCTTGTCTCCGAGTTTATACTTCCTGTGCGAAGGGGTAACCTTAGCTTCCCGTGCGATCGGCACGTTTTCTGTTTTTGGTATGTTTTTGATTTTTGAAAATTAAATCATTAGTCCCCAACCTTTCTTTTTGTATCCGCGGACCGGTCAACGCTTAATAATTTGTCCCGCGGCCCGGGGGATGGGGAGGGGGTTGCCTTTTTTTTTTTTTTTTTTTTTCTTTGTCATGAAAAACGGAGGTTTTTTGGCATGAAAAAGGGAGGTTTGTGTGGTTGGTGCAATAATTGTAAGTGTATATTGTGTTTTTTATGTTGATTTAATAAAAAATAAAAAAAACATTTATTTTTTATTTTTTTTAATATAAATGGATAAAAATTTATTCTGCGGCCCGGTGGTTGGGGACCACTGAATTAAATTATGTACCTACCTGCACGCCTTGTAGTCCGTCTCCATCCCGGGAGAACCAACCCCGTAGAAAGATGCCCCCCCCCCCACACACGTGACAGTTTATTTACGAGTTCCATCCATCCATTTACTACCGCTTATTCCCTCTTGGAGTCGCGGGGGGCGCTGGCGCCTATCTCAGCTACGATCGGGCCGAAGGCGGGTTACACCCTGGACAAGTCGCTGCGAGTTAAAATGCATTAATAAACATTGTGGAAGTGCAGTTCCCCTTCAAATGTGCAGCTAAAATAAACTATTGTTTGTTTTTAAAAATTTTGGGTTAAACATTTAAAAAAAAAATATATATATATACTGTCTTTTTTTTGTAACATAAGGCGCACCCGGTTATAAGTGAAGTGAAGTGAATTATATTTATATAGCGCTTTTTCTCTAGTGACTCAAAGCGCTTTACATAGTGAAACCCAATATCTAAGTTACATTTAAACCAGTGTGGGTGGCACTGGGAGCAGGTGGGTAAAGTGTCTTGCCCAAGGACACAACGGCAGTAACTAGGATGGCGGAAGCGGGAATCGAACCTGCAACCCTCAAGTTGCTGGCACGGCTGCGCTACCAACCGAGCTAAACCGCCCACTGTCAATAATGGGTCTATTCAGATATTATTTTCATATAAAATGTGCACCGGATTATAAGGCGCATTAAAGGAGATTTATTATGATTGTATTGCTGCATTTAAAATACTTCTGAGTGCGGGGGTCGGCAACCCGCATGCGGCTCTTTAGCGCCGCCCTAGTGGCTCTCTGGAGCTTTTTCAAAAATGTCTGAAAAATGGAAAATGATGAGGGGGAAAAAAATATAAAAAATATATTTTCTGCTTTAACATGGTTTCCGTAGGACAAACATGACACAAACCTCCCTAATTGTTATAAAGCACACTATTTGTATTAAACATGCTTCACTGATTCGAGTATTTGGCGAGCACCGTTTTTTCCTACTAATTTTGGCGGGCCTTGAACTCACCGTAGTTTGTTTACATGTCTAACTTTTTCCGACTTTCTAGTATTTGTTTTGTCTCCTTTTTTTCCTCCAAACTTTTAACGTTGCGCATGAATGCACAAAGGTGAGTTTTGTTGATGTTATTGACTTGTGTGGAGTGCTAATCAGACATATTTGGTCACTGCAAGCTAATCGATGCTAACATGCTATTTAGGCTAGCTATATGTACATATTGCATCATTATGCCTCATTTGTTGGTAGATTTGAGGTAATTTAGTTTTCTTTAAGTCCTCTTATTTCAATTTATATCTCATGACACACTATCTCAGGGGTGTCCAAACTTTTTCCACAGAGGGCCGCACACGGAAAAATTTAAGCATGCGGGGGCCCATCCATCCATCCATTTTCTGCCGCTTATTCCCTTTCGGGGTCGCGGGGGGCGCTGGCGCCTATCTCAGCTACAATCGGGCGGAAGGCAGGGCACACCCTGGACAAGTCGCCACATTTTGATATTTTTCATTTTCCAACCATAACAAAATATATGGATTTTTTTTTTTTAATCCTTAGGGCTCCTGGGGAGCATAGAGAGTCTCAGTCACTAAAATGTTAAAAATAAGTCAAATTATTATTATTATGTTTTCTTTAATGCTTACAGTAAATCTCTATATCAACTTGAGGTTGATATAGAGTAAAACAAATAAGGTTTTATGCCTTTTCTGTCAAAGACAACTTAGTTTTTTATAGTAAAACTGAAAAGTGCAGTATTTAGATGGATAGATAGATAGATAGATAGATAGATAGATAGATAGATAGTACTTTATTGATTCCTTCAGGAGAGTTCCTTTATTTAGCAATTAAAGCCCTCAAAGATCAATAATACAGGACACCATTGATTTTAATTATTTAATAGTTTTGAGTAATCACAGTGAAAAGTTAAATAAAATCATATTAAATATATTTGAGATCCAAAAGGTTCCCCACTCACAAAGTGATACCTTTTTTTTTACTTTTAACACTTAAAATTTCAAGATCAACTTCCGATATATCTGTCAATTTTAAGTTTGAACTATTATTTTGTTTTTTTTACGCTCTTTTGTCAAAACGTTGATGTCTTTATATGGCAACCACACAACATATGCAATATTTTTTCCACATAAAACATATTAAAGTGATATTTTTTAAGTCATAATTCATTATAACAGATTCTTTGTCCTTTTTTTTTTGAGTAATGGAAAAAAAAGAAAGTAAAGACAAAAGGAACAAAAAAAAACTGCCTGCATGGCAGCTTTTTGTCAACATTGCCACTTTTTCTCCTTAGATTTCACCTCATTCAACTTTTTTACATTTTTTTTAATTTTTGCAATAATATCAATTTTGCAATTTTTGCAGAATGTGTGGCGGGCCGGTAAACGATTAGCTGCAGGCCGCAAATGGCCCCCGGGGCCGCACTTTGGATACCCCTGCAATATCTGTATGTAATATGGCTTTTAATTTTTTAAATATTTTTACCATTGATTGCATGCATGATCATTACAGGAACATTTCTCTCATTCGGATAAAGACATTCTACCTGTTCTGGAATCAGGTCAGTTTGAGCATTTGAAAACACATAGGGATTGTTTTTGGATACATTTTTCTCAAAAATCTACAGTTGTTCATACTTTAATTTTCAAATCTACCTTCTTTCACCCTTTTAGGACAACCTTTTTTGCATTTATGATATAGAACAATTAAGTGGTTCACAGCAGAGTGTAAAATCCCCACCAGGCTTGAGCAGTCCTAATTTGGATCAGCGCTAATTCCGACATGTGGCTCACGTTTGTCACTCAAATTCATGCATTATTCACAGACAAAAATACCTAAAATTACAATATCTGCCGCACACGGACAAACATGCAGTTGACAACTTTGGCTGAAGTGAACTTGGTGTCTTCCCCTTTTGAAATAAATTTATGTTATGTTATCAAATATTTTGTCATCCACCTTAAAGGAGAACTGCACTTTTTGGGGGGAATTTTGCCCATCATCCAAAATCTTTATGTGGAAAAAATAGCACTACACACACTTTTATATGCATATACTAAATAGTGAAAATTTGATAGTAAGAGGCGGCGTACAATGAAGATAATGGGAATACGATCTATTGAAAAGCCTTCTATAAACTATTCAGGACATTTCCAACACTGTATAATATACATGTTGTAAGTCCATCCATCCATCCATCCATCCATCCATCCGTCCATCTCCTTCCACTTATCCGAGGTCGGGTCGCGGGGGCAGCAGCCTAAGCAGGGAAGCCCAGACTCTCCTCTCCCCAGCCACTTTGTCCAGCTACATATGCAATATAGTAACCGGTACCTTCATGATAACATGTACTATTTACAGTAGTTTGCTCATTTTAAACAGTACCACATTTTTATTGACTGCAATGCAACGAACGCTACATCAGCGAAGGGAGCACGTTCTGTGTTTGCTACCACTTTGTGAGCCTTGAGGGTTACCACCTAGCGCAGGGGTAGGGAACCTATGGCTCGGGAGCCAGATGTGGCTCTTTGGATGACTGCATCCGGCTCTCAGGTAAATTTGAGCTGACTCTGCTTAACACGATAAATAATGAATAATGTGTGTTAAAAATGATGTTCAAAATATAAAACATCATCGTGCATTTTTAATTCGTCCATTTGTTTTCTACCGCACCTGTTCAAGAAGAAGTTGCGTTGATGGTAAGAAGTTATTTATTTATTATTGGTTAGTGTGGGGCTTGCCCTCCTGGGGGTTCTTCAGACCACCAAGAACCGACATTAGACCCTGTTTTAGGGTTACAATATAGTTTCATTTTTCAATATTTTCTCTAAGTTGTTTTCCAGCAATTGTCTTTTTCTCTTTCGTTCTGGCTCGCGCGCTGGCTCCAGCCCCAACCCCGTCTCTCCTGGCTGCTGCTTATAACATAGCGACAGGTGATTAGGTAACAATCCCCAGGTGGGCCATCAACGCACCTGTCGCTGATTTCGAGGCCGGTCCTGGCAACACCCCGCTTCGCTGCAGGCCCGCAGGCCACGCCCCCTCCACAGTTAGCTTCAGAATAACAATGTTATTACAAAGAATAAAATACATTTTATACTCTAAAAATGTTAGTCTTACTTAAAAAGGCACGTGTTTGGTTGTGTTCAGGGTTAAAAAAATATTTTACGGCTCTTACGGAAATACATTTTAAAATATTTGGCTTCTTGGCTCTCTCAGCCAAAAAGGTTCCCGACCCCTGACCTAGCGCCATTGTTAAACGTATCAAATAAGAACATGAAACAGTCACTTGCAACGTCCCCCTCCAGTCGGGATGGTTGTATTTTTCAGCACTTGTGCTTTCATTGAGCAGGTACGGAATAATACTCACTCCTCAGATAAACTAAATGCGTCACAGCAATACTGTGATGGTTCCATTTGCCGAGAGCCAAAGTTGACCAACTTCTTGGCTTGATGCTACGACTTTCTACTATTCAGTTAAGATGCATGATTTATAACCGAGCAGAAAAAGTAGTTCCTCCGTGTTAGCTCTTACAATACCAATGTGGCAATAGCTTAGTTTATACATAGGTATGCATGTAATTGGGGTGTTATTAAAAAAAAATTAAAATGTGTTTTTTAGAATATTACCGACATTGTACAAGCATTTTTCACTGTTTAAAATTTTCACAGACAAGGATAAGATGTGTGTTCTTGTCTCATATAAGGATTGTGGATGATGGGCAAAATTAAAAAAGAAAGTGCAACATTCTCTAATTCCAATTAATGGTTAGTTTGTCCAAATCTGAGTCTTTTATATTGTCCTAAAATGGGAAATCAAACAATTAAGGCATGGTGGACATATTTATATAAAACAATATTGCCTTCCTTTTTACTTCCTACAAACCAACTGTTTGGAATTTGCTCAACTTGTTAGGTTTTCATCGACGGCAACGTCAGTGGATATGTCCATATATGGTTAAATTTTACACAAAGAGCTTTTGCGCGCGTCCGCCATTATAGTCCAAAACTTTCGTCTTGGCCGGTAACACCAGGCCGTGCTTTTATGTTGGTTTTTTTTTGGTGTTCTCTGGTGTTTTGTGTTAGTTTCTCTCCGGTGCTTTTTTTTTTGTCGACCTTTGTAGTTTTGTTTGTGTTTTTTCATGGCTGCTTCACTTCTGTCCTGTAACATTTCCCCTCACCTGTTTTCTGTTTGCAATTAAGACTATTTAAGTTACTTTGGTTATCGGGTCATTGTTGATGCTGCTGTTATCTGTTTACTACGGACAATCCTTTTTCATGCTAGGTCAGGGGTCGGGAACCTTTTTGGCTGAGAGAGCCAAAAAGCCAAATAATTTAAAATATATTTCCGTAAGAGCCATATAATATTTTGTTTAACACTGAACACAACTAAACACGTGCATTTTTAAGTAAGACCAACATTTCTAGAGTATAATAGGTCTCTTATTCTTTGTCATAACATTGTTATTCTGAAGCTAACTGTGGAGGGGGCGTGGCCTGCGGGCCTGCAGCGACAGGTGCGTAGATGGCCCACCTGGGCCTTGTTTTCTAATCACCTGTCGCTCTGTTATAAGCAGCAGCCAGGGGGAGAGACTGGGTCGGGGCTGGAAATACTATTGCTGGAAACTTATTGAAAAATAAAACAATATTGTAACCCTGAACCAGGCTCTCATGTCAGTGCTTGGGGGTCTGAAGAACCCCCAGGTGGGCAAGCCCCACACTAACCAATAATAAATAAATAACTTATTACAATTAACGCAACTTCTTGAACAGGTGCAGTAGAAAACGGATGGATGGATTAAAAATGTATGAGAATGTTTTATATTTTGAAAATTTAACATTGTGATTACAAGTGGAATTATTCATAACTTATCGTGTTAAGCAACGTCAGCTGAGATTTATCAGAGAGCCACATCTGGCTCTAGAGCCATAGGTTCCCTACCCCTGTGCTAGGTTCTAGTACGCTCCTACTTTGTGGACGCCATCTGTTCCACGTTTCATAGTAAGTGCTTTTTGCTGTGTTCCAGCGTTTTGCTTTGTGTCTGTAATAGTCTGGCCATTTAGAGCACTTCCCTTCTGCTCTCGCTTTTTTTTAATGCTTCTTTAATTAATAAACACCCCTTTTTACTTCACGCTTCTACCTCGTTCATCTGCATCCCTAAAATCACAACAACCTCCAACGCATCGTTTATCAACGCACGGCAGCTTTTTGTGGCTCATACATCCTTCACTGTTGCAATTTCTAATAAAATAAAACATATAGTTCAAACGTATATAGTAGATTCGATATGGAAGTGCTAAAAATTAGAACATGGCTGACAAGAAGAAGACAGAGATTATGCAACATTTTGACCAAAGAACCACCATTACATGTTATGTAGAGCAGTGTTTTTCAACCATTTTTGAGCCAAGGCACATTTTTTGCGTTGAAAAAATCCAGAGGCACACCACTAGCAGAAATCATTAAAAAACAAAACTCATTCGACAGTAAAAAGTCATTGTTGGATATGACTTTAAGCCAAGCATGCATCAATATAGCTCTTGTCTCAAAGTAGGTGTACTGTCACCACCTGTCACATCACACCGTGACTTATTTGGAGTTGTGTACTGTTTTACTTCTTGTCTTGCGTTCCTATTTTAATGGCTTTTTCTCTTTTTTTGGTATTTTCCTGTAGCAGTTTAATGTCTTCCTTTAAGCGAAAATTTCCCGCATCTACTTTGTTTTAGCAATCAAGAATATTTCAGTAGTTTTTATTCTTCTTTGTGGGGACATTGTTGATAGTCATGTCATGTTCGGATGTACATTGTGGACGTCGTCTTTGCTCCACAGTAAGTCTTTGCTGTCGTCCAGCATTCTGTTTTTGTTTACTTTGCAGCCAGTTCAGTTTTGGTTTCATCCCGCATTGCTTTCCCTTAGCTTTAATGCCTTTTCTTAGGGGCACTCACCTTTTGTTTATTTTTGGTTTTTACATTGTAGACGTCGTCTTTGCTCCACAGTAAGTCTTTGCTGTCGTCCAGCATTCTGTTTTTGTTTACTTTGCAGCCAGTTCAGTTGTAGTTTTGTTCTGCATAGCTTTCCCTTAGCTTCAATGCCTTTTCTTAAGGGCACTCATCTTTTGTTTATTTTTGGTTTTTACATTGTGGACGTCGTCTTTGCTCCACAGTAAGTCTTTGCTGTCGTCCAGCATTCTGTTTTTGTTTACTTTGCAGCCAATTCAGTTTTAGTTTTGTTCTGCATAGCTTTTCCTAAGCTTCAATGCCTTTTCTCAGGGGCACTCACCTTTTGTTTATTTTTGGTTTTTACAAAGACATGCACCTGGGGATAGGTTGATTGGCAACACTAAATTGGCCCTAGTGTGTGAATGTGAGTGTGAATGTTGTCTGTCTATCTGTGTTGGCCCTGCGATGAGGTGGCGACTTGTCCAGGGTGTACCCCGCCTTCCGCCCGATTGTAGCTGAGATAGGCTCCAGCGCCCCCCGCGACCCCAAAAGGGAATAAGCGGTAGAAAATGGATGGATGGACATTGTGGACGTCGTCTTTGCTCCACAGTAAGTCTTTGCTGTCGTCCAGCATTCTGTTTTTGTTTACTTTGCAGCCAGTTCAGTTTTAGTTTCGTCCTGCATAGCTTTCCCGTAGCTTCAATGCCTTTTCTCAGAGGCACATTTTCTTTTGTTTATTTTTGGTTTTTAGTTACCTTTTTACCTGCTTACTGCCTCCCGCTGTTTTGGACATCTACAAAGAAATTAGTCACCGGCTGCCACCTACTGATATGGAAGAGTATTACACAGTTACTTTGTTGAGTTCTAGACAGTACAGAGACTCAAAAACAACACATACTTTGCAGACTGCAAAAAATATTTTTTTACCCAAATAGGTGAAATTAGATACATAGATTACCTTTTGCACTATATTAATTTATATTATGTGTTTTCAACTTTGTACTTTTTTTTAATCATTATTATTTTTTAAAGTCATTGTCTGAAATAAATAAATAAAAGAATAAATGAAAATGAAAAATTTGATAATCTCCCACGGCACACCAGACTGTATCTCACGGCACACTGGTGTGCCACAGCACAGTGGTTGAAAAAAACTGATGTAGACCACAAGAAAGTTTTTTAAATGTAGAAAACCAAATCCTAATATGACCCGCTTTTAACAATTTGTTGGTTTGATCTCAGTAAAGCTCCTGCCGCTGAACTAAATCAGGTTTAATAATGGATCCTTGTGTGACGTTCACCCTTCTCTGTCAAATAAAATTCAATAAGCACAGTTTTGTATTAGAGGGAATAACAAAAAAAAAAAAAAACCTGCATATGCTTAGCTGCGGCACATGTTGAGGCATAAGGCGACTTGGATTTTTCAAGCAGAAAACACAGGATTAAGGACACCGGCAAACAACCGGAAATATGACGGAAAACTTCATAAGCGGAGGAAAAAAAATATCGCTGTGAAATTAATCCCAGGCTGGCCTCGCATTCAAATCAGGGGTAATCGACTTTTTTTAAAACATTTTTTTTTCAGCAGTATGTTGTGATTTACAAAAGCTGTGGGTTTGTGTGAAGATGGGCCAACGTGTTGCAGTAAGATGCTGCCGAAAGGAACAAAGAGGCACATGATTAGATAATCATGTGTTCATTTCCAAGGCTACATTTCCTGAAACACGGATTTTGGCAGGCAGGTTTTTGCATATGAACAGGCCATCATTTATTATATTTGGCCTCGTTTATGTCATCTTC
>NC_084632.1:12303882-12308882 GCF_033978795.1 Nerophis ophidion | reverse complement strand
ATGTGTGGCGCATTATGAAGCCCTGGACTGTTGAACGACTGAAGCTCTATACAAAACAAGAATGGGAAATAATTCCACTTTCAAAGCTTCAACAATTAGTTTCCTCAGTTCCCAAACGTTTATTGAGTGTTGTTAAAAGAAAAGGTGATGTAACACAGTGGTGAACTTGCCCTTTCCCAACTACTTTGGCACGTGTTGCAGCCATGACATTCTAAGTTAATTATTATTTGCAAAAAAATAAAAAATATATGAGTTTGAACATCAAATATCTTGTCTTTGTAGTGCATTCAATTGAATATGGGTTGAAAATGATTTGCAAATCATTGTATTCTGTTTATATTTACATCTAACACAATTTCCCAACTCATATGGAAACAGGGTTTGTAGTCCAGGAGCTTGCAGTTCCCTCTGAAGTTAGTCGTTGTTTCAGCCTGACTAGAGATGCTCAAATGTGGATTGTTTTGCTTAACCAATATCCTAATATTTTCCAACGCTTATTCCCGATACTGATATCAACCGATGCATTCATCGTTAGATGTTGTCCATAATCGACGATCTATCAAATAGATCACATTAACGTTTTGTTTGTTTTGAAGTGAGAAATACACAGTTTGTGTATGTGTGCAAGTGTAGGGCTCTATATTCTCACACTTCCAGGAAGTTTCCATTGAAATAATTGGGACATTTTTCTAAGTTGCACAAGTCCCACATTTTTTTAAACCTATTCAAACCATTCCAACATAAACACATTCCGCTCATCCTGGAAATTCTAACTAACACTTTCCCAAGTTCCAAACTAAATTCCCGGTTTTACCGAAATTCCAGGAATTCCGTAATACCATTTCTCAATTCAACATGTTACTACTTCAACATTTCTTGACCAATTTAAACAATTCCAACACCAACCCAGACAGCTCATTCAGGACATTCATGCTCCTAATCATTTTTTTTTAAATCCCGCATTTCCCAAAAATCCTCAAATTTTCCAGGAAGTTCCCATTAAAATGAATTGGACATTTTTCTAAGTTGCACAATTCCCACATCCTGGACATTCAAACTAATACTTCTCCAAGTTCCTAACCAAATTCCCGGTTTTCCCAGAATTCCCGGTTTTCCTAAAATTCCAGGAATTCTGTATTAACCTTTTTCAATTCAACATGTTACTACTTCAACATTTCTTGACCGAGTTAAAGAATTCCAACACCAACTAATGCAGCTCATTCAGGACATTCATGCTGCTAATCACTTTCAAAATAATTCCGCTTTTCCAAAACTTCTCAAATTCCCAGGAAGTTCCCATTGAAATGAATGGGACGTTTTTCCAAATTGCACAATTCATTAACACATTCCACTCATCCTGGACATTCAAAATAACACTTTCCCAAGTTCCATACGAAATTCCTGGTTTTCCCCAAATTCCAGGAATTCCATAATACCCTTTCTCAATTCAATATGTAACTACTTCAACATTACTTGATCGATTTAAACAATTCCAACACCAACCAAGCCAGCTCTTTCAGGACATTAATGCATTCATCATTTTTTAAAACATCCCGCTTTTCCCAAATTTACCAAATTTTCAGGAAGTTCCCGCTAAAACCAATGGGACATTTTTTCAAAGTGCACGATTCCCACATTTTCCAACTTATTCAAACCATTCCAACATCAACATATTCCACTCATTCTGGACATTCAAACTAACACTTTCCCAAGTTCCAGACCAAATTCCTGGTTTTCCCAAAATTCCCGGTTTTTCCAAAATTCCAGGAATTCCATAATTCCATTTGTCAATTCAACATGTTACTACTTCAACATTTATTGACCAATTTAGACAATTCCAACACCAACGAATTCAGCTCATTCGGGACATTCATGCTCCGCATCATTTCCAAAACAATTCCGCTTTCCCCCAAAATCCTCAAATTTCCAGGAAGTTTTCATTGAAATGAATGGAACATTTTTCCAAAATGCAGAATTCCCACATTTCCAACATCAACACATTCCACCCATCCTGGACATTCAAATTAAAACTTTTCCAAGTTCCAAACCAAATTACTGTTTTTCCAAGAACTCCCGGTTTTCCCAAAATTCCAGGAATTCCGTAATTCCATTTCTCAATTCAACATTTACTACTTTAAAATTTCTTGACCGATTTAAACAATTCCAACACCAACCATTTCAGCTCATCCGGGACATTAATGCTTCTAATCATTATTTTAAAAAATAATCCCATTTTTCCCCAAATTCTCAAATTTCCAGGAAGTTCCTATTGAAATGAATGAGACATTTTTCCAAATTGCACAATTCCCACATTTTTCAACCTATTCAAACCAATATATTCCACTCATCCTGGAAATTCAAACTAACACCTTCCCAAGTTCCAAACCAAATTCCCGGTTTTACCGAAATTCCAGGAATTACGTAATACCATTTTTTTTTTCAATTCAAAATGTTACTATTTCAACATTTCTGGACCAATTTAAACAATTCCAAAACCAACCCATTCAGCTCATTCAGGATATTCACGCTCCTAGTCATTTTTTTTTTTAAATCTCACTTTTCCCAAACTTTTCAAATTTCCAGGAATTTCCCTTTTAAATCAATGTGATATTTTTCTAAGTTGCACAATTCCCACATTTTTCAACCTGTTCAAACCAACATATTCCACTCATCCTGGAAATTCAAACTAACACCTTCCCAAGTTCCAAACCGAATTCCCGGTTTTACCGAAATTCCAGGAATTACGTAATACCATTTTTTTTTAAATTCAAAATGTTACTATTTCAACATTTCTGGACCAATTCAAACAATTCCAAAACCAACCAATTCAGCTCGTTCATGATATTCACGCTCCTCGTCATTTTTTTAAAAATCTCACTTTTCCCAAACTTTTCACATTTCCAGGAATTTCCCTTTTAAATCAATGTGATATTTTTCTAATTTGCACAATTCCCACATTTTTCAAACTGTTCAAACCAATATATTCCACTCATCCTGGAAATTCAAACTAACACCTTCCCAAGTTCCAAACCAAATTCCTGGTTTTACCGAAATTCCAGGAATTACGTTATACCATTTTTTTTTATTTCAAAATGTTACTATTTCAACATTTCTGGACCAATTTAAACAATTCCAAAACCAACCAGTTCAGCTCGTTCAGGATATTCACATCCATCATTTTTTTTAAAATCTCACTTTTCCCAAACTTTTCAAATTTCCAGGAATTTCCCTTTTAAATCAATGTGATATTTTTCTAAGTTGCACAATTCCCACATTTTTCAACCTATTCAAACCAACATATTCCACTCATCCTGGAAATCCAAACTGACACCTTCCCAAGTTCCAAACCAAATTCCTGGTTTTACCGAAATTCCAGGAATTGCGTAATACCATTTTTTTTTTATTTCAAAATGTTACTATTTCAACATTTCTGGACCAATTTAAACAATTCCAAATCCAACCAATTTAACTCGTTCAGGATATTCACGCTTCTCGTCATTTTTTAAAAAATCTCACTTTTCCCAAACTTTTCAGATTTCCAGGAATTTCCCTTTTAAATCAATGTGATATTTTTCTAAGTTGCACAATTCCCACATTGTTCAACCTATTCAAACCATTCCAACACCAAAATATTCCCTTTATCCTGGACATTCAAACTAACACTTTCCCAAGTTCCAAACCAAATTCCGGTTTTCCTGGAAATTCAAACTCTTCAACATTCAAACCATTCCAACATTCGTACTACATTTATCTTCGACATTGGAGCATTCACATGCAATTCCTTCAGGAATTGCCTCATCTACTTGAGTTTAAAAATAAATTTTTAAAGAGTGACCTGGACAAGGGGGCGGGAAAAGGAATTTACCAAAATACGCTGTTTAGTTATTTTCCCGTACTAACCAGAAAGTTTATACCATCATAATAGCGTTGCTAAAACGGCGGCAAAATTGTGAGCAGATATTGAATGCAAACCGTTTGATTTGCGTTAAAAGAATGTCAACCTTTGTGGGTTCTTCCAAGGATGTTGTAGTCGTAATGATTTGTGCAGTCCTTTGAGACATTTGTGATTTGGGGCTATATAAATAAACATTGATTGATTGATTGATAAACATTGAACCTTGTCTACCCGCGTCCAAATTAATCCGTCACGTTGCCAGGGATCGCTGATTACTACGTCAAATGCGAGCCTTGAAATAAGATGCAAGTTCCCGCGTTGAGCTCGGGTGCGCGCCAGTTACTTTATTGATCCAACATTCCGATTAGAATTTTTAATTAATGGAGGAGGCTAATTGCCTGGAGAGAGGAACTCACCCGACCCTGAAGGAGCTTGATCATTTGCGTCGCGGCGCAAATCCTCCGTTAATTGTCAAGCCAATTTGACTCGCCTTGCCAGGCATGATAAGCCGGGCCTCGTTCCAAAAATGCTCCTGCGCCCGTATCGGAGGTGTATAAAAAACATTGCGGGTCACATTTCCTTTAAATGAACAGATGTAATATTTGTGAGTGGCAAGGTTTACTCCAAGACTATAATTTTTCTCCGAGCGGGGATGAAGACCACTGGGGGTATTTCCGCAGCCTGGAGGGGTTCCATTAACTATTAATCTTCTCCCGGAGAGCAGGGGGAACCGTGAAGTCACAGCTGCCATTATGTTCCGTAACGCACGTCTTTCCACTGTTTCCATTGGCAAATCATCCGGGTCTGGCTAATTAATTTCAAATAAAACACATTGGTTATGCATAATTTATGTTCAAAGCCCAGAGCTACCGGTGTTAGACAAATACACAAACTCCATACTGAATTACCAGCCACTTGAGCTGAAAGGGAGAGTGTGGGCGCTTGGCAACGTATCAAACCCGGTGCCTGGGTTTCTTGGGATGAGAGGATCCAAAGCAAACAAACTCCATCACAGAGCGATATTTTCCAAGTTTTTATTTTTTGTATTTTTCTTGTAGGTGAATTGGTTTGATTTGGCAATGAACAAAATAAAAGGGACTCTACC
>NC_084632.1:12246382-12298882 GCF_033978795.1 Nerophis ophidion | reverse complement strand
CACACATTTTAATTAAAGAAGCTTTCTGCCTCTGGAATCTTTTTTGTGGTATCCAAGTTAGTAGGAATGGGAATCTTTATTATCTTTATTTATTATGAGTAGGGTTGTACTAACAAAGTGCGGCGGAACTAATTAATTAAAAACGCTACTATACAGCCTCTGAAATATACCTGTACTTTTTTATTTATTAATCGTGTAGTGTTCGGGTCGGTGGGACCCGTTTTCATTTTTTATTGAAAGAAAAATGATGCAATTAATACATTTTTCAAACTGAGACTCACTGACTTTGGCTCATTTTCTGTGAAGAACATATATCAGAATACATATTTAATGATCACACACCATACACCCCACCCTACACATTTCTATTGCATACAAGATGTAATATCAGAGGGTCAAATGTGCGACAAAAAGAGAGCAGAAAGTGTTGACAAACAATGAAGCAACCTTGTGTGGGAACCGCAGGTGCAGAAAACACAAAAGAAGAATCCCTCTGGGATACAGAAACTGGCAGACAAATTATCCGTGCAATGTTCATATTGTTGTTACTCAGCCAAAGTTTGTGGGTCTGATGGACCCGTTGTATTTTTTGGCTTTTAATGCGTCACAATCAAACACTTGATATGTTAAAATACTGAACAGATCTTTACCTTATCCCAATAAACACACAGCAGGCCTAGACAGGAGGAAGACAGAGTGTAGGTACACAGAACATCAGATGGTCAAATGTGCGAGAAAAAGAGAGCAGAAAGTGTTGACCAACAATGAAGCAACCTTATGTGTGAACCGTAGGTGCAGAAAACACAAAAGAAGAATCCCTGTGGGATACAGAAACTGGCAGACAAATTATCCGTGCAATGTTCATATTGTTGTTATGCAGCCATTATTTGTGGGTCTAAGGGACCCCTTGCATTTTGTGGCTTTTAATTCCTCACAATCAAACACTTATGTTAAAATACTGAACATATATTTACCTTATCCAAGTAAAGACACAGCAGTTCTACAAAGGAGGAGAACAGAGTGTAGGTACACAGAACATCAGAGGGTCAAATGTGCGAGAAAAAGAGAGCAGAACGTGTTGACAAACAATGAAGTAACCTTGTGTGGGAACCGCAGGTGCAGAAAACACAAAATAAAAATCCCTGTGGGATACAGAAACTGGCAGACTAATTATCCGTGCAACATTCATATTGTTGTTACTCAGCCAATGTTTGTGGGTCTGATGGACCCGTTGCATTTTGTGGCTTTTAATGCCTCACAATCAAACACTTGTTATGTTAAAATACTGAACAGATCTTTACATTATCCCAATAAACACACAGCAGGCCTAGACAGGAGGAGAACAGAATGTAGGTACACAGAATATCTGAGGGTCAAATGTGCGAGAAAAAGAGAGCAGAACGTGTTGACAAACAATGAAGCAACCTTGTGTGGGAACCGCAGGTGCAGAAACACAAAAGAAGAATCCCTGTGGGATACAGAAACTGGCAGACAATTTATCCGTGCAACATTCATATTGTTGTTACTCAGCCATTATTTGTGGGTCTAATGGAACCCTTGCATTTTGTGGCTTTTAATTCTTCACAATCAAACACTTATGTTAAAATACTGAAAATATATTTACCTTATCCAAGTAAAGACACAGCAATTCTACACAGGAGGAGAACAGAGTGTAGGTACACAGAACATCAGAGGGTCAAATGTGCGAGAAAATGAGAGCAGACAGTGTGGGCAAACAATGTTGTAACCTTGTGTGGGAACCTCAATTGCAGAAACACAAAATAAGAATCCCTGTGGGATGCAGAAATGGGCAGAGAAATTTTCCGTGCAACCTTCATATTGTTGATATTGTTGTTACTCAGCCAGCGTGTGTGGGTCTGATGGACCTGTTGCATTTTTGGGCTTTTATTGCCTCACAATCAAACACTTATGTTAAAATACGGAACAGATATTTACCTTATCCCAATAAACACACAGCAGGCCTAGACAGGAGGAGAACAGAGTGTAGGTACACAGAACATCAGAGGGTCAAATGTGCGAGAAAATGAGAGCAGACAGTGCGGACAAACAATGTTGCAACCTTGTGTGGGAACATCAGGTGCAGAAACACAAAATAAGAATCCCTGTCGGATGCAGAAATGGGCAGAGAAATTTTCCGTGCAACGTTCATATTGTTGTTACTCAGCCAGCGTGTGTGGGTCTGATGGACCTGTTGCATTTTTTGGGTTTTAATGCCTCACAATCAAACAGTTGTTATGTTAAAATACTGAACATATATTTACCTTATCCAAGTAAACACACAGCAGTTCTACACAGGAGGAGAACAGAGTGTAGGTACACAGAATATCAGAGGGTCAAATGTGCGAGAAAAAGAGAGCAGAAAGTGTTGATAAACAATGAAGCATTTTTGTGTGGGAACCGCAGGTGCAGAAAACACAAAAGAAGAATCCATGTTTTATACAGAAACTGGCAGAGAAATGATCCGTGCATCGTTCATATTGTTGTTACTCAGCCAGCGTTTGTGGGTCTGATGGATCCGTTGCATTTTTTGGCTTTTAATGCCTCACAATCAAACACTTGATATGTTAAAATACTGAACAGATCTTTACCTTATCCCAATGAACACACAGCAGGCCTAGACATGAGGAGGACAGAGTGAAGGTACACAGAACATCAGATGGTCAAATGTGCGAGAAAATGAGAGCAGACAGTGTGGGCAAACAATTTTGCAACCTTGTGTGGGAACCGCAGGTGCAGAAAACACAAAAGAAGAATCCCTGTGGGATACAGAAACTGGCAGACAAATTATCTGTGCAACGTTCATATTGTTGTTACGCAGCCATTATTTGTGGGTCCAAGGGAACCCTTGCATTTTGTGGCTTTTAATTCCTTACAATCAAACACTTATGTTAAAATACTGAACAGATATTTACCTTATCCAAGTAAACACACAGCAGTTCTACATAGGAGGAGAACAGAGTGTAGGTACACAGAACATCAGAGGGTCAAATGTGCGAGAAAATGAGAGCAGACAGTGTGGGCAAACAATGTTGTAAACTTGTGTGGGAACCTCAGGTGCAGAAACACAAAATAAGAATCCCTGTGGGATGCAGAAATGGGCAGAGAAATTTTCCGTGCAACGTTCATATTGTTGTTTCTCAGCCAGTGTTTGTGGGTTTGATGGACCCGTTGCATTTTTTGGCTTTTAATGCCTCACAATCGAACACTTGATATGTTAAAATACTGAACAGATCTTTACCTTATCCTAAGAAACACACAGCAGGCCTGGACAGGAGGAGGACAGAGTGTAGGTACACAGAACATCAGAGGGTCAAATGTGCGACAAAATGAGAGCAGACAGTGTTGACAAACAATGTTGCAACCTTGTGTGGGAACCGCACGTGCCGAAAACACAAAAAAAAGAATCCCTGTGGGATGCAGAAACTGGCAGACAAATTATCCGTGCAACGTTCATATTGTTGTTACTCAGCCAGCGTTTGTGGGTCTGATGGATCCGTTGCATTTTTTGGCTTTTAATGCCTCACAATCAAACACTTGATATGTTAAAATACTGAACAGATCTTTACCTTGTCCCAAGAAACACACAGCAGGCCTGGACAGGAGGAGGACAGAGTGTAGGTACACAGAACATCAGAGGGTCAAATGTGCGAGAAAATGAGAGCAGACAGTGTGGGCAAACAATTTTGCAACCTTGTGTGGGAATCACAGGTGCAGAAACACAAAATAAGAATCCCTGTGGGATGCAGAAATGGGCAGATAAATTTTCCGTGCAATGTTCATATTGTTGTTACTCAGCCAGCGTGTGTGGGTCTGATGGACCCGTTGCATTTTTTTGGCTTTTAATGCCTCACAATCAAACACTTTTTATGTTAAAACAGATGTATTTTGGGGTAAGGCAGGGGTCCCCAAACTACGACCCGCGGGCCAGATCCGGCCAGCCAGCGTTCGAGATGTGGCCCACAGGAAGTCCCAAGTTATTTTCATTTTTTTTAAATCTGTCGTTTCTAATCCATTTTCTACCGCTTGTTGCTTGTTATTCTGAGTCTCCTAGCCGCTCAGGCAAATCACATTGTCTATAAATGCATTTTCCAATTGATGACGTGATATATATATATATATATATATATATATATATATATATATATATATATATATATATATATATAATATACATATATATATTATATATATATATATATATATAATATATATATATATATATATATATATAGCAGCCCGGCCAAATTATTTTAACCCAATACGGCCCCCGGGTCAAAAAGTTTCGGAACCCCTGGGATAAGGTAAACATCTGTTCACATATGAACGCCACACAAGGGTTAAAGCCGTTACAGCGCAACGTCATGACATTGCTGGTTTTACTAGCAGAGGAGCATGTTAGACAACGCACACACACGTAGTACTTACAAGCAGAAACAGTGTGTAGACAGAAAAGGGAGAATGGACGCATTTTGGCTGAAAAATTAACTATAAAGTTGAAGCTGTAATAGCCTGACCATTTCCTGAAATCCCAAAAAGAGGACACATATATGCGTGCCAAGGCGGGCAGCACACCAAGGCCGGGTGAAAATTTGCCAATGATACTCGAACTTGCTTTAAAAATAATATCTTGTTTAAATAAAGCATTTTTTTCTCCTCTGGTGACAGCAGTGTTGGCGCGAGCAATTTTCCAAATATCCACAAATTCCTCAGTAAATTCCCCAAGATGTCACCGTGGAGTTATTGAGTCTGTTTAGCGGATTGGAGAGCGAGCTTCCACAGCTAGTGGGTCCGTGACGATGACTTCTGTTTTGTTTGATCAGCCGTTTTACTGCCCTGTTACTGGCACCGTTTGGAAACATTTAAGGTATGTAGATAAACGTTAACAAAATTATTCATGTGTAAATGACTCATTTCCCTATATAAACCAGTGTGGTTTACTAGAGATGTCCAATAATATCGGGCTGCCGATATTATCGGACGATAAATGCTTTAAAACGTAAGATCGGAAATGATCGGTATCGGTTTCGAAAAGTAAAATGTATGACTTTTTAAAACGCCGCTATACAGAGTGATACTCGAACGTAGGGAGAAGTACAGAGTGCCATTAAACTTTAAAGGCCTTTTCCTTTATGTGTCGGCCAAGTCACATAATTTCTACAGCTTTTAACACACACAAGTGAATGCAAGGCATACTTGGTCAACAGCCATACAGGTCACACTGAGGGTGGCCGTATAAACAACTTTAACACCGCTACAAATATGCACCACACTGTGAACCCACACCAAAAAAGAAGGAAAAACACATTTTGGGAGAACATCCGCACCGTAACACAACATGAACAAAACAGAACAAATACCCAGAATCCCTTGCAGCACTAACTCTTCCGGGACGCTACAATATACACCCCCGCTACCTCCTAAAAAATTCTCCGCCACCCCCATTTCTACCTCTTCATGCTCTCTAATGGAGAGCATATCCCAAATTCCAAGTTGCTGTTTTGAGGCATGTTAAAAAAAAAAATGCACTTTTTAACGTTGGCATTTTTTTCCATAACTTGAGTTGATTTATTTTGGAAAACCTTGTTACATCGTTTAATACATCCAGTGGGGCATCACAACAAAATTATGCATTATAATGTGTTAATTACACAACTGTATATATCGGTATCGGTTGATATCGGAATCGGTAATCAAGAGTTGGACAATATCGGAATATCTGACCTCGGCAAAAAAAACATTATCGGTATTTAAATAATCCATATTTGGACGTTTGTCCATCGATTCAGAATCATCTGAGGTCCCAAACGTGATCCATCCAAGAATCGATCATTATTCTAGTCCCTACAAAACTATCGGTATCGGTTTCAATTAGTAAAATGTATGACTTTTTAAAACGCGGCTATACAGAGTGATACTCGGACATAAGGAGAAGTACAGAGTGCCATTAAACCTTAAAGGCCTTTTCCTTTACGTGTCGGCCCAATCACATCATTTCTACGGCTTTTCACGCAAAGTGAATGCAAGCACACTTGGTCAACAGCCATACAGGTCACACTGAGGGTGGCCGTATAAACAACTTTAACACTGTTACACATATGCGCCACACTGTGAACCCACACCAAAAAAGAAGGTAAAACATATTTCGGGAGAACATCTGCACCGTAACACAACAGAACAAATACCCAGAACCCTTTGCAGCACTAACTCTTCCGGGACGCTACAATATACACCCCCGAACCCCCTAAAAAAACATTGCCCCCCCCCAACCCCGCCCATCTCAATCTCCTCATGTTCTCTCAGGGAGAGCATTTCCCAAATTCCAAACTACTGTTTTGAGGCATGTTAAAAAAAAAAATATGCACTTTGTGACTTCAATAATAAATATGGCAGTGCCATGTTGGCATTTATTTTTCCATAACTTGAGTTGATTTATTTTGGAAAACCTTGTTACATTGTTTAATGCAACAAGCGGGGCATCACAACAAAATTAGGCACAATAATGCATTAATTCCACGACTGTATATATCGGTATCGGTTTATATTGGAATCGGTATTTAAGAGTTGGAAAATATCGGAATATCGGCAAAAAAGCCATTATCGGACATCTCTAACGGTACTTAAATAATCCATATTTGGACGTTTGTCCATCGATTCAGAATCATCTCAATCGTGATGCATCCAAAAATCCATCATTATTGTAGTCCCTACAAAACTAGATTGTGCGTGCACACACACACACACACACACATGCTGACACACACACAAAATAACATAACCTGGCTCTCAAATTACCTTTGAGTCTGACCTTTATCCACTGAAAGGTTTTTGGTTCAGTTTCTGAGGGAAGCCACCTCCTGTGCAAAGGGTTGTGTGATTTGTGATTAGTGGGTGGATCTCTGTGCGACGGGGCCCCGGGGCCGTCACTCTTATAATTACACCGCATCCCTGGGGAGGGACCCCGGAGTGACAGCAACATAGCTCCCATTTTTACCAGGTCATATTCAGCGATTAGGCACATCCTGTACCCTGCCAGTGGCCCATTCCTTTTTAAAGACCCAATTCCCAAGGAGGCCGGGACACAGGGACCAGGTCCACATAACCGGCAGGCACCTGTTCAGCAACCTACTTCAACGCTGCAAGGCCAAAGCTGCGAGTCCACCGTAGCCGTCCAGGGTGCGGGATTTTGTGGGATTCGTTTGGTTCTGAAGTGTTGTGCAAAAAAGTCGACACATTC
The DNA here is from genome assembly GCF_033978795.1 of Nerophis ophidion. Classification (NCBI taxonomy): domain Eukaryota; kingdom Metazoa; phylum Chordata; class Actinopteri; order Syngnathiformes; family Syngnathidae; genus Nerophis; species Nerophis ophidion. Next base: position 12,291,627 of record NC_084632.1, on the reverse strand, counting down.
CTGCAAAATGAGATAAAGAGGTAGAGCAGTGTGCGTCTTGGATTTAGGAACACATGTTGAGCAGATGTCCCAACACCCTTTTTGTTAGTCCTGTTGTTTCCGTAGTCATCCATACGGAAACAGTGTTTCATATATTTATTTTTAAATAATACTTTTTTAGTAAGATTTTAAGGAAAAAACAAATAGCTGTTGTTGAAGTTTATTGTTGACTATATTATTATTTGCTAGCATTCTGTTTTAAATATAGTTTAGCTAGACTGACCATACGTCCTCTTTTGCGGGACTGTCCGGGCTGTCCGGGCGGGGTTTCTTAAAGGCCTCAAATGTCCGGCGTTTTGTGTCAAGGTTGCATGTACGAACCCCGTTTCCATATGAGTTGGGAACTTGTGTTAGATGTAAATATAAACGGAATACAATGACTTGCAAATAATTTCAACCCATATTCAGTTGAATATGCTACAAAGACAACATATTTGATGTTCAAACTGATAAACATTTTTTTTTTGTTGTAAATAATCATTAACTTTCGAATTTGATGCCAGCAACACGTGACAAAGAAGTTGGGAAAGGTGGCAATAAATAGTGATAAAGTTGAGGAATGCTCATCAAACACTTATTTGGAACATCCCACGGGTGTGCAGGCTAATTGGGAACAGGTGGATGCCATGATTGGGTCTAAAAACACCTTCCCAAAAAAATGCTCAGTCTTACACAAGAAAGGATGGGGCGAGGTACACCCCTTTGTCCACAACTGCGTGAGCAAATAGTCCAACAGTTTAAGAACAACGTTTCTCAAAGTGGAATTGAAAGAAATTCAGGGATTTCAACATCTACGGTCTATAATATCATCAAAAGGTTCAGAGAATCTGGAGAAATCACTCCACATAAGCGGCATGGCCGGAAACCAACATTGAATGACCGTAACCTTCGATGCCTCAGACGGCACTGTATAAAAAACCGACATCAATCTCTAAAGGATATCACCACAGGGGCTCAGGAACTTTTCAGAAAACCACTGTCACTAAATACAGTTTGTCGCTACATCTGTAAGTGCAAGTTAAAGCTCTACTATGCGAAGCGAAAGCCATTTATCAACAACATCCAGAAACGTCGCCGGCTTCTCTGGGCCCGAGATCATCTAAGATGGACTGATGCAAACTTTAACACTGTTACAAATATGTGCCACACTGTGAACCCACACCAAACATGAATGACAAACACATTTCTGGAGAAAATCCACACCGTAACACAGCATAAACACAACAGAACAAATACCCAGAACTCCTTGCAGCACTAACTCTTCCGGGATGCTACAATTTACACCCCCCGCTACCCCTCAACCCCCACCTCAACCTTGACTATGTCACATCAAATATTGTACTTTGAAAAATATTTTTGGTGGAAGATTTTGCATATTTTATGTTTGCCATAAAAAACATAGTTTTGTGTGACAAAAAAGGGCGGAAAACAAACAAAAAAAAACATTAAAAAAAAACTAAAACATTTTAAAATGAGGAATGGATGTGAAGTTGATATAGGCTCCAGAGATTTAAGGGTTAAATATAAAATGTACATATGCCCTGGCACACCATTATCATCTTTTCAAGACCCAAGCATTACACTTTTTACACTTTTATACTGAAATAAATACACCTACAACTTATTCAATAAAAACATAGAAAAAACTACCAGCAGCGGTAAAGTTTCGATCCATGAAGGAAAGAAGAACGTGAATGAATATTTATAACTGAATACATTTACATATGCATACAAATTTGTCTTCTTTTTATATTATTTCTTTTAATGAATGAAATTACATTTATCACAACCTTTTTCCAAAACACAGTATATATATAATGTGAGATATAACAGGACAATGCATTGGTTTATCATTTGTTTTCAAAACGCTTACAACAAAGTGAGGACCCAAGCATTTACTGTGGGACCCCATTTTTATGACTTGATGGGGTCCCTGGGACCCCATTTTGACAATCCCTAGCGCCAACACTGCTGTCAACAGAGGATAAAAAAAATGCTTTTATTTAAATAAATATATTATTTATAAAGCAAGTTTAAGTATCATTGTCACATGTTCACCTAGTCTCGGCCTTGGTACGCATATATGTGTCCTCTTTTTGGGATTTCAGTCTATGGTCAGCCTAGTGTAGCCTTTTATTAATCACATTTTTGTCTTCGATCCTTGGTGTGTCCTTTGAATGTACTTTGATCTAAATCGTGACATTCAACAAGACCACACACAAACATTATGTACACTGAACCTCGTCCTACTCCAGAGTCCTAACTTGACTCACTAGGGGACTTTCTTGATATTTGAAGACTTAAAAATCCCTCAGCCGGGTCAACTAAATGGTTTTTTGCTTGGTTTATTAGATATGATTCACTTGAGAGCATATTTGAATTGAATGTCAAAATGTTATTTGTGTTTGAATCGGTCATCCGTTCATCAGTTTATACTTAAACTGATGAATTTGTGTATATTTTACGGGTTTTTACTTCTCTTATAACAACAGTAACAAATCTGGTCTTTGCTTTTGTTTTGTCAGATTATAGGATCAGGTGTCATGTGATCCATAGGCCAATATTTACATATTGGTTTCAGAAAACACACACAAACACACTTTTGATAAGAAGACCAAACTAAATCCACAGGAAAAACTGGGGAACTGGAAGAAAAACAGATTTTAGTTTAGTTTTATAACCCTTAATACCTCTCAAATGTTAGAATTAAGCGATGTCCTTCTAAACCCCGACTGGCCACATTTGCAACATTATTTATCACTGGCATACTTTCCTTCGAATAAAAATAAAATCATGACGGATTTTTCTCTCCCTGCATATCAAATATAAAACATGTTTCAAATAGCTTTAAGTAAAATGTATAGTACAAGTACATTTCAACATATTTGAATATCATGCAAAGTTTTCTTTATTCTCAAAACATAATAGTGTGAAAGTCCAGTCCATAGTGGATCTAACATAATAGTGGGAGTCCAGTCCATAGTGGATCTAGCATAATATTGTGAAAGTCCAGTCCATAGTGCATCTAACACAAGAGTGAGAGTCCAGTCCATAGTGGATCTAACATAATATTGTAAAAGTCCAGTCCATAGTGCATCTAACACAAGAGTGAGAGTCCAGTCCATAGTGGATCTAACATAATAGTGAGAGTCCAGTACATAGTGGAACCAACATAATATTGTGAGTGTCCAGTTCATAATGGATCTAACATAATAGTGATAGTCCAGTCCATAGAGGATCTAACATAATATTGTGAGTGTTCAGTCCATAGTGGATCTAACATAATAGTGAGAGTCCAGTCCATAGTGGATCCAACATAATAGTGAGAGTCCAGTACATAGTGGAACCAACATAATATTGTGAGTGTCCAGTTCATAATGGATCTAACATAATAGTGATAGTCCAGTCCATAGAGGATCTAACATAATATTGTGAGTGTTCAGTCCATAGTGGATCTAACATAATAGTGAGAGTCCAGTCCATAGTGGATCTAACATAATAGTGAAAGTCTAGTCCATAGTGGATCTAACATAATAGTGTGAGAGTCCAGTCCATAGTGGATCTAACATAATAGTGAGAGTCCAGTCCATAGTGGATCTAACATAATAGTGAGAGTCCAGTCCATAGTGGATCTAACATAATAGTGATAGTCCAGTCCATAGAGGATCTAACATAATATTGTGAGTGTTCAGTCCATAGTGGATCTAACATAATAGTGAGAGTCCAGTCCATAGTGGATCTAACATAATAGTGAAAGTCTAGTCCATAGTGGATCTAACATAATAGTGTGAGAGTCCAGTCCATAGTGGATCTAACATAATAGTGAGAGTCCAGTCCATAGTGGATCTAACATAATAGTGAAAGTCTAGTCCATAGTGGATCTAACATAATAGTGTGAGAGTCCAGTCCATAGTGGATCTAACATAATAGTGAGAGTCCAGTCCATAGTGGATCTAACATAATAGTGAGAGTCCAGTCCATAGTGAATCTAACATAATAGTGTGAGAGTCCAGTCCATAGTGGATCTAACATAATAGTGAGAGTCCAGTCCATAGTATGAGAAGGATCTATACTTATTGTTTAGTTTTTTTAATAAAGAACATCAACTTTAACTTCCATACGGTCCGTTAAATATCTAATGACGCTCTTTATCACATCATATCATTAAACCTTCTAAGGACCCATTTATTTTTGAGTCAAACCAGCATTTATTCAAGACTTAATGGCGTCCTATGACTGATTTGATTCCATCTATATTCCACATCGTGTTGACAAGATGGACTTAACCCCAAGAGCTCGCCGTATTTAAAAGGGAAACACTTCATCACTGATAGCAGCAACTCGATGGCTTCTGTTGACAGAGAAGCCACAGAGGCAGAACTGCTCGAGCCACCATTCCAAGCAGTCCGAAAATAAAATATAGAATTGATTTAAATCTCGACGAACAATATTTCAAGTTGAGGCGAAACACGACTAATATCAAACATGTTCAGTGTGCAAGGCACCCCTTCAAAAATTGATGCAAGATCTTTTGCCGACTAATGAAGAAAAAGGGAAAAAAAAAAACACAGAACAGAGGGAAAGAACGATGTTATCATGCCGAGATGTAAGAGGCTTTAAATATTCAACGGGAGACGCTTTGCATTTTTAGCCCTTAAGAGCAAATTGACTCACAAATCTGGTGGCCTCTCCCTGGGCAGCTGTTGCAAGAGCTTCATGTTTGCTGCAGCAATTTGACGACGGAGCATAGAACCTCTCTTCATTCTGTTAACACTCACTCTCAAAGGGTGCCGCGCTGAAACAGAAACTGTTTTGCTTTCTGCAGAAAAAAAACAAGCATCAAAGTGGTCAACTTTGGTTTATGTTTACAGTAAAAATTCCGAGTAATTAAACCATACAGTCCTATTTACTCTTATAGTCCATCCATTTTCTACCGCTTATTCCCTTTTGGGGTCGCGGGGGGCGCTGGCGCCTATCTCAGCTACAATCGGGCGGAAGGCGGGGTACACCCTGGACAAGTCGCCACCTCATCGCAGGGCCAACACAGATAGACAGACAGCATTCACACTCACATTCACACACTAGGGACCATTTTTTAGTGTTGCCAATCAACCTATCCCCAGGTGCATGTTTTTGGAAGTGGGAGGAAGCCGGAGTACCCGGAGGGAACCCACGCATTCACGGGGAGAACATGCAAACTCCACACAGAAAGATCCCGAGCCTGGATTTGAACCCAGGACTGCAGGACCTTCGTATTGTGAGGCAGACGCACTAACCCCTCTGCCACCGTGAAGCCATTACTCTTATAGTAAGCCTGATATTTGACTGTTTTATTAAAAGTCTTTATGTCTGGAATAAGCGGTAGAAAATGGATGTCTGGTACAGGTCAGTACGGTGGTACAGGGGTTAGTGCAGGGGTCACCAACACGGTGCCCGCGGACCAGATGAGTCGCCCGCTGGCCTGTTCTAAAAATAGCTCAAATAGCAGCACTTACCAGTGAGCTGCCTCTATTTTTTTTTTTTTTTTTTTATTTACTAGCAAGCTGGTCTCGCTTTGCTCAACATTTTTAATTATAAGAGAGACAAAAATCAAAAAGAATTTGAAAATCCAAGAAAATATTTGAAAGACTTGGTCTTCACTTGTTTAAATAAATTCATTTATTTTTTCACTTTGCTTCTTATAGCTTTCAGAAAGACAATTTTAGAGAAAAAATACAACTTTAAAAATGAATGTAGGATTTTTAAACACATTTACCTTTTTACCTTTTAAATTCCTTCCTCTTCTTTCCTGACAATTTAAATCAATGTTCAAGTAAATTATTTTTTTTTTATTGTAAAGAATAATATCCATCCATCCATTTTCTACCGCTTAAATTTTAATTTAATTCTTCATTTTAGCTTCTGTTTTTTCGACGAAGAATATTTGTCAAATGTTTCTTCAAACTTATTATGATTAAAATTCCCCCCCAAAAATATTCTGGCAAATCTAGAAAATCTGTAGAATCAAAAAATCAACTCATAAAAATGAGTGACTCAGTATTTAATTTAAAAAAGAACATGTCACAATGTATTTTAAAAAGTTATGTGAACTAGAAATGTATGTTTGTTTGGTTAAATGTTGTATTTACGTATGTTTATCTATTTACAAAAAAGTGCATGTGTGTAAGTATGTATTTTTGTATTATTTGTTAAAGGGCAACTTAAATGTAAATGCTGAATGACTATATTTCTTTTTGTATTACAGAATTATTAGAAAAGGTAACTTAATTGAATGTAAAAAATGTTTATGTTGGGCATATAAGCTTTTTTGCTTCTGCCTGTTTCAGTCATGTTATTCATTCTTGAATCGTGATCCATGTTTGAATATGTTTTTGTTGGACTGAAAATAAACTGAAACTGAAACTGAAATTGAAATCTTATTTCAAATTATTTTAAAAAAAAAAATCGGGAAAATCTGGAAAAAATAATGATTTGTTTTTTTTAGAAATGTAGCTTGGTAATTTGTTATATATTCTAACAAAGGCAGATTGGATTTTAACCTATTTAGAACATGTCATGAAAATTCTAAAATTAGTCTTAATCCGGAAAAAATTACTAATGATGTTCCATTCATTCTTTTTTTACATTTTTCAAAAAGATTTGAATTAGCTAGTTTTTCCTCTTCTTTTTTTTCGGTTGAATTTCGACTTTTAAAGAGTCGAAATTAAAGATAAACTATATTTCAAAATGTTATTTTCTTTTTTTTCCTGTTTTCTCCTCTTTTAAACCGTTCAATTAAGTGTTTTTTCATCATTTATTCTCTACAAAAAACCTTCCGTCAAAGAAAAAAAAATGTATGACGGAATGACAGACAGAAATACCCATTTTTTTATATTTATAGATTTATTTATTAAAGGTAAATTGAGCAAATTGGCTATTCCTGGCAATTTATTTAAGTGTGTATCAAACTGGTAGCCCTTTGCATTAATCAGTACCCAAGAAGTAGCTCTTGGTTTCAAAAAGGTTGGTGACTCCTGGGTTAGTGCATCTGCCACACAATACAAAGGTCCTGAGTAGTCCTGAGTTCAATCCCGGGCTCGGAATGCTACTGTGTGGAGTTTGCATGTTCTCTTCGTGAATGCGTGGGTTCCTTCCGGGTACTCCGGCTTCCTCCCACCTCCAAAAACCTGGGGATAGGTTGATTGGCAACACTTAATTGGCCCTAGTGTGTGAATGTTGTCTGTCTATCTGTGTTGGCCCTGCGATGAGGTGGCGACTTGTCCAGGGTGTACCCCGCCTACCGTCCAAATGTAGCTGAGATAGGTTCCAGCGACCCCAAAGGGGACAAGCGGTAAAAAATGGATGGATGGAAGGATGTCTGGTACATTATTGTCTGATGAATCTCACCCAAATTTGGAGATTTCTCCATGGAAACGGGGATAAGTGATCTGATTATTTTGTTCTAAATCAAATGCGGTGTAGACCTCCAATGCAGTGTTTTTCAACCACTGGTGTGTCGTGGGAGATTATCTAATTTCACCTATTTGCATATTGCCAACCTTGAGACCTCTGAATTCGGGAGATTGGGGGAGGATTTTATTTATAGCTAGATTTGTATATATAATATATATATATATATATATATATATATATGTATATATATATAAGAAATACTTGAATTTCAGTGTTCATTTATTTACATACAAACCCCGTTTCCATATGAGTTGGTAAAGTGTGTTAGATGTAAATATAAACAGAATACAATGATTTGCAAATCATTTTCAACCCATATTCAGTTGAGTATGCTACAAAAACAACATATTTGATGTTCAAACTGATAAACATGTTTTTTTTTTGTGCAAATAATCATTAACTTTAGAATCTGATGCCAGCAACACGTGACAAAGAAGTTGGGAATGGTGGCAATTGATACTGATAAAGTAGAGGAATGCTCATCAAACACTTATTTGGACCATCCCACAGATGTGCAGGCTAATTGGGAACAGGTGGGTGCCATGATTGGGTATAAAAACAGCTTCCCAAAAAAATGCTCCGTCTTTCACAAGAAAGGATGGGGCGAGGTACACCCCTTTGTCCACAACTGCGTGAGCAAATAGTCAAAAAGTTTAAGAACAACGTTTCTCAAAGTGCAATTGAAAGAAATTTAGAGATTTCAACATCTACGGTCCATAATATCATCAAAAGGTTCAGAGAATCTGGAGAAATCACTCCATGTAAGCGGCATGGCCGGGAAACCAACATTGAATGACCTTGACCTTCGATCCCTCAGGCGGCGCTGTATCAAAAACCGACATCAATATCTAAAGGATATCACCACATGGGCTCAGGGACACTTCAGAAATCCACTGTAACTAAATACAGTTTGTTGCTACATCTGTAAGTGCAAGTTAAAGCTCTACTATGCAAAGCGAAAGCCATTTATCAACAACATCCAGAAATGCCGCTGGCTTCTCTGGGCTCGAGATCATCTAAGATGGACTGATGCAAAGTGGAAAAGTGTTTTGTGGTCTGACGAGTCCACATTTCAAATTTTTTGGGGAAATATTTGACATCGTGTCGTCCGGACTAAAGGGGAAGCGAACCATCCAGACAGTTATCGACGCAAAGTTCAAAAGCCAGCATCTGTGATGGTATGGGGGCGCATTAGTGCCCAAGGCAGTGGTAAGTTACACATTTGTGAAGGTACCATTAATGCTGAAAGGTACATATAGGTTTTGGAGCAACATATGCTGCCCTCTAAGCGCCGTCTTTTTCATGGACGCCCCTGCTTATTTCAGCAAGACAATGCCAAGCCACATTCAGCACGTGATACAATAGCGTGGCTTTGTAGAAAAAGAGAGTGGGTACATTCCTGGCCTGTCTGCAGTCCAGACCTGTCTCCCATCAAAAATGTGTGGCGCATTATGAAGCATAAAATATGACAGCGGAGACTGTTGAACGACTGAAGCTCTACATAAAACAAGAATGGGAAAGAATTCCACTTTCAAAACTTCAACAATTAGTTTCCTCAGTTGCCAAACGTTTATTGAGTGTTGTTAAAAGAAAAGGTGATGTAACACAGTGGTGAACATGCCCTTTCCCAACTACTTTGGCACGTTTTGCAGCCATTAATTCTAAGTTAATTATTATTTACAAAAAAATAATACGTTTATGAGTTTGAACATCAAATATCTTGTCTTTGTAGTGCATTCAACTGAATATGGGTTGAAAAGGATTTGCAAATCATTGTATTCTGTTTATATTTACATCTATCACAATTTCCAAATTCATATGGAAATGGGGTTTGTATAAACACACACATAACACTCCTCTACTCATTGTTGTATTTGAAAGTGCAATGCTTTGCAGCCAATAGCACAGCCTTTGAAGGAGCATAGGTATGGGGAGCAGTGAGTTTAGGGTTGTGCTGTCCATCCTCATTCTATTCTCTGTCAATATCTCTTTTTTGGACATTACTACTTGCCGTAGTTTTGAAGCAATGCATGATGGGATTCCGGATGTTGTGTGTCAGTGTATTAACGTGCCGGCTGGAATAAACCCACACTGAGAAATATGTCCGTGCCTGCCTACTTTATGGGTTATAGATAAGCCTATGGATAACAGAGACGTATATAATAATCTCTTTCTTGTTGTGTGTGCAGTTGTGCACTCTCCAAAAGCCGTAGATGTTATAACGTGACTGGGCCGGCACGCTGTTTATATGGGGGAAAAGTGGAGGTGACAACAGGCTGGTCCCACAGACCCGAACACCACACATGGATGTATCGTTGCAACCCCTAACCTGAGGCCACAGACGCTTTAGAACAGAATAACGGAAAAGTGGAAGCCAATTTACGTTATTGGCCTCTCTGACCATTACCAAGCAATTCTTATTTATAAAATAGCCAGTTTAGTGAAGGGCAGCATTTTGCCCAAAGACATAATGAAAGAAGGATAGGCATGGATAGAGGGTGTGGCGTTCAAACCGTCAACCAACTGTTTTTTAGACTGCTTGCTTTAATTCTAGGAAAAGGCAAGGCAAGTTTATTCGAAGAACACAATTTGTTTACAATAAAAGCAATTAAAAAGTTGCTTACAGATGCATCCAATTACAAACCCCGTTTCCATATGAGTTGGGAAATGGTGTTGGATGTAAATATAAATGGAATACAATGATTTGCAAATTTTTTTCAACCCATATTCAGTAGAATATGCTACAAAGACAACATATTTGATGTTCAAACTGATAAACAAGTTTTTTTTTTTTTTTGCAAATAATCAATAACTTTACAATTTGATGCCAGCAACACGTGACAAAGAAGTTGGGAAAGGTGGTAATACAATACTGATAAAGTTGAGGAATGCTCAACAAACACTTATTTGGAACATCCCACAGGTGTGCAGGCTAATTGGGAACAGGTGGGTGCCATGATTGGGTATAAAAGCAGCTTCCATGAAATGCTAAGTAATTCACAAACAAGGATGAGGTGAGAGTCACCACTTTGTAAGCAAATTGTCGACCAGTTTTAGAACAACATTTCTCAACGAGCTATTGCAAGGAATTTAGGGATTTTACCATCTACGGTCCGTAAAATCATAAAAAGGTTCAGAGAATATGGATAAATCACTGCACGGAAGCGATGATAATACGGACCTTTGATCCCTCAGGCGCTACTGCATCAAAACCCGACATCAGTGTGTAAAGGATATCACCACATGGGCTGAGGTACACTTCATAAAACCACTGTCAGTAATTACAGTTGGTCGCTACCTCTGTAAGTGCAAGTTAAAACTCTACTATGCAAAGCAAAAGCCATTTATCAACAACACCCAGGAACGCCGCCGGCTTCGCTGGGCCCGAGCTCATCTAAGATGGACTGATGCAAAGTGGAAAAGTGTTCTGTGGTCTGACGAGTCCACGTTTCAAATTATATTTGGAAACTGTGGACGTGGTGTCCTCCGGAACCAAGAGTAAAATAACCATCTGGATTGTTATAGGCACAAAGTTCAAAAGCCAGCATATGTGATGGTATGGGGGTGTATTAGTGCCCAAGGCATGGGTAACTTACACATCTGTGATGGTACCATTAATCCTGAATGGTCCATACAGGTTTTGGAGAAACATATGATGTTATCCAAGCAACGTTATCATGGATGTCACTGCTTATTTCAGCAAGAAAAGTGTTACAACAGCGTGGCTTCGTAAAAAAAAGAGTGCGGGTACTTTCCTGGCCCGCCAGCAGTCCAGACCTGTCTCCCATCGAAAATGTGTGGCACATTATGAAGCGTAAAATATGACAGCGGAGACCCCGGACTGTTGAACGACTGAAGCTCTACATCAGGGGTGTCAAACTCAAATACAGAGTGGGCCAAAATTTAAAACTGAACGAAGCCGCGGGGCGAGGTTGAACAAATTAATCCTTTAATAGGGACCCAAACAAGTTTTGCATTGAATATTGACCAAGCAAGGCTTATATAACTTTAAAGTGACATGCAAAATAGAGTTTAAAATAATAATGATTAAAAAATATCAATGGCATATCAAATAAAATAAAAATACAAATTTAATACCTCTTTTCGGCGGTGGGTTTGGGTTGGGGCGGGGTTTGGTGGTAGCGGGGGTGTATATTGTAGCGTCCCGGAAGAGTTAGTGATGCAAGGGGGGTCTGGGCATTTGTTTGGTTGTGTTTATGTTGTGTTACGGTGCAGGTGTTCTCCCGAAATGTGTTTGTCATTCTTGTTTGCTGTGGGTTCACAGCGTGGCGTATATTTGTAACAGTGTTAAAGTTGTTTATACGGCCACCTTCAGTCTGACCTCTATGGCTGTTGACCAAGTATGCATACACTTGTGTGTGTGTATGAGCCACATATATTATGTGAGTGGGCCGGCACGCTGTTTGTATGGAGGAAAAGCGGACGTGGCGACATGTAGAGAACGCCAAATACAGTGCTTTTACGGCCCGCTCCCAATATTGTTGCCCGGGATGAAATTCGGGAGGGGCACTGAACTTCGGGAGTCTCCCAGGAAAATCGGGAGGGTTGACGAGTATGAGTATTAGTGGTGAATGCAATGTTACTGCGGCGGGCCAGCTCTAATGTTAATTTGATATTGCCTCAAGGGCCAAACGAAATTACACGGCCAGAGTTTGACACCCATGCTCTACATAAAACAAGAATGGGAAAGTATTCCACTTTCAAAGCTTCAACAATTAGTTTCCTCAGTTCCCAAACGTTTTTTGAGTGTTGTTAAAAGAAAAGGTGATGTAACACAGTGGTGAACATGTCCTTTCCCAACTACTTTGGCACGTGTTGCAGCCATGAAATTCTAAGTAATTATTATTTGCAAAAAAAAAAAAGTTTATGCGTTTGAACATCAAATATTTTGTCTTTGTAGTGCATTCAATTGAATATGGGTATTGTTTTCACCCTGAATTTGACCATTGCTAAAGTTAAAGCCTGTCCTGCATCTTCTGGAAGACAATTTCCGAATGTAGTGACATTAAATTTAAAAGGTAGCCTCACTGACGCTGACTCTGGGCACCAGCAGGAGTCCACTCCCTGAGCTTCTCAGTGCCCGAGATGATTCATTTATCAGAGATACTTTGTCCCCAGAGCATGAAAAGACACCAGCAAAGCTGCTCTAAAGCCTATTCTCCAAACAACAGGAGGCCAGTGCGGTGACCTGGCCAGTGGACTGATATAATCGTATTTTCTCGGTTCGAGTCGGGACTCGGGCAGCAGCATTCTGGATGTACTGCATCTGCAACTGAAAAAAAGCTCTCCTCTCTTGTTCCCTTTTTTTTTTTTTTTACATGCAGATGGAATAACAATCAACGACCCCAAAGAAGTGCACATTTTAAAAACCCAACCTGGTTTCCAACTTTCCAAATAAAACTCACACCACTCAAGTCCAAACAAAGACGTGCATTAAATGTTGACCTTGGCTGAAGGTTGCGCAGGACTTCGCCGCACACACACGCGTTCATCGGATCTGACCATAATGTTTACCCCCATAAAACAACTGTCACTGAAATATGAGTCTTTATTCTTTCACATAAAATCCCTTTTTAGTCCCGTTTTAATCTGCATGCAGATCTAATTATACGTTTCTCCCACTCCAACAGATGGTGTTTGGGTCAGTTGCAAAAGCCAAAGCTGACCAACTCCACTCTCAAGGTGGCTGGTTCATGTTTTACATCACATTCTCAATAGACGCTGTATTTCCTCCTAGAGTTTTGTGGTCTGCATTAACCTTCCAATGACTGCGACTGCTCTATGTCCAGTGAATCAGTTGTTTCTAGAAATGATCGCTTAAACCAGGGGTCACCAACGCGGTGCCCGCGGGCACCAGGTAGCCCGTAAGGACCAGATGAGTCGCCCACTGGCCTGTTCTAAAAATAGCTCAAATAGCAGCACTTACCAGTGAGCTGCCTCTTTTTTTTTTCAAATGGTATTTATTGACTAGCAAGCTGGTCTCGCTTTGCTCGACATTTTTAATTTTAAGAAAGACAAAACTCAAAAACAATTTGAAAATCCAAGAAAATATTTTAAAGACTTGGTCTTCACTTGTTTAAATAAATTATTATTATTTTTTTACTTTGCTTCTTACAACTTTCAGAAAGACAATTTTAGAGAAAAAATATAACCTTAAAAATTATTTTAGGATTTTTAAACACATATACCTTTTTACCTTTTAAATTCCTTCCTCTTCTTTCCTGACAATTTAAATCAATGTTCAAGTACATTTTTTTTATTGTAAAGAATAATAAATACATTTTAATTTAATTCTTAATTTTAGCTTCTGTTTTTTCGACGAATAATATTTGTAAAATATTTCTTCAAACCTATTATGATTAAAATTCAAAAAAATTATACTGGCAAATCTAGAAAATCTGTAGAATCAAATTTAAATCTTTTTTCAAAGTCTTTTGAATTTCTTTTAAATTTTTTGTTCTGGAAAATCTAGAAGAAATAATGATTTGTCTTTGTTAGAAATATAGCTTGGTCCAATTTTTTATATCCATCCATTTTCTGCCGCTTATTCCCTTTCGGGGTCGCGGGGGGCGCTGGCGCCTATCTCAGCTAGAATCGGGCGGAAGGCGGGGTACACCCTGGACAAGTCGCCACCTCATCGCAGGGCCAACACGGATAGACAGACAACATTCACACTCACATTCACACACTAACGCCAATTTATATATTATAACAAATTGCAGATTGGATTTTAACCTATTTAAAACATGTCATCAAAATTATAAAATTAATCAGGAAAAATTACTAATAATGTTCCATAAATTATTTTTTTTAATTTTTTCAAAAAGATTCAAATTAGCTAGTTTTTCTCCTCATTTTTTTCGGTTGAATTTTGAATTTTAAAGAGTCGAAATTGAAGATGAACTATCTTTCAAAATTAAATTTTAATTTTTTTGTATGTTTTTTCTTCTTTTAAACTATTCAATTAGGTGTTCTTTTCATCATTTATTCCCAACAAAAAACCTTCCGTGAAAGGAAAAAAAATGTACGACGGAACGACAGACAGAAATACCCATTTTTTTATATATATAGATTTATTCATTAAAGGTAAATTGAGCAAATTCCTGGCAATTTATTTAAGTGTGTATCAAACTGGTAGCCCTGGCTTAAACACATCATCAAGCCAAGTCGATCTGCGCCGGAGGATTTTAATGCCATTAGTAAACTCTTTGCATTCACCCTTCACTAACTTCGCCAGGTTTCTGTGTACCTTCTGCTGGCTGAGAACCCACTGGGCACAAGAAGCATCTGTTTCCTCTCTTTACCCTCCTTGTCCCTGCGGACGCTCGCTCAAGTGGAGGATCCGCCACGAGCAATGCAGCTCAGCCTGAATTCAACATTGATGTAAGCTGTGGCAAGAAGGTTTAGCAGGAGACAGTGTTTGATTGATTGATTGATTGATACTTTTATTAGTAGATTGCACAATACAGTACATATTCCGTACAATTGACCACTAAATGGTAACACTCAAATACATTTTTCAACTTGTTTAAGTCGGCGTCCACGTTAATCATGTCATGGTACAAATATATACTATCAGCATAATAAAGTTAAAGTACCAATGATTGTCACACACACTCTCGGTGTGGTGAAATTATTCTCTGCATTTGACCCATCACCCTTTGAACACCCCCGGGTTGCTGGCACGGCCACTCGCCCAACCGCGCCACACCATAGATGTAGTTTCTCTTTAAATATCCTTCTTGAAAATGGCCTTGCAAATACATATCTGCCACCTAATCAACGTTTTGTTCTCCTTCTTTGTGGGTTGAAAAATTTAATATCGTAATTTCTGTGCTAGCTCGGCCAGCACACTTCCTGCTTCCTGCTAAATTGCAACTTGTGGATGGATTCTCACTTTGGAATAGCATATGAGTATCCAACCACAGTCATGTTAACATCAGGCTACCTAGATAGGCTACTGTCAACAACTTGTTAAAAGTTAAAGTACCAATGATTGTCACACACACTAGGTGTGGTGAAATGTGTCCTCTGCATTTGACCCATCCCCTTGTTCCACCCCCTGGGAGGTGAGGGGAGCAGTGGGCAGCAGCGGTGCCGTGCCCAGGAATTATTTTTGGTGATTTAACCCCCAATTCCAACCCTTGATGCTGAGTGCCAAGCAGGGAGGTAATGAGTCCCATTTTTATAGTCTTTGGCCGGGGTTTGAACTCACAACCTACCGATCTCAGGGCGGACACTCTAACCACTAGGCCACTGAGTAGGTACAGTCCCCACACAGGTTAATCATCATAGTATGAACATTGAATTATTTACATGATTTACAATCCGGGGGCTGGGATGAGGAGCTTTGGTTGATATCAGTACTTCAGTCATCAACGATTGCATCAACTGAGAAACGGACATTGAAACAGTGTAGGTCTTACTTAGTAGGATATGTACAGTGAGCAGAGAACATAGTGAGTTCAGATAGCATAAGAGCAAGTAAATACATTAGAAGTACATTTGATTATTTACATTAGGTCATTTATAATCCGGGGAGATGGGATGTGAATGGAGGAGGGTATTAGTAAAGGGTTGAAGTTGCCTGGAGGTGTTGTTTTAGAGCAGTTTTGAAGGAATATTGCCAGAGCACTACACAATGGCCTTTAGTTTTCCGCTCAAACTGTCAGAAACTCTGGAAGACTTAGACTTAGACTTCTTTTTTTATTGTCATTCAAATTTGAACTTTTAAGTACAAATAAGAAAGACATTTTGTTGCATTAGCTCATGGTAGTGCAGGATAAAAAAAGTAATAAGGTGCAGATATAAATAAATAGATTACTGTACAGATAAATATATTGCACTTTTGCATATGCATCCAGGTTTATGGATGTATGTTATATTGTTTTTTTGTTTCGGCGAGTTAATCCATTTTGGGGGGAATTGAGGGGATAGTTATGATGCATTCAAGAGTCTTACAGCCTGAGGGAAGAAGCTGTTACAGAACCTGGAGGTTCTACTTCGGAGGCTGCGGAACCTCTTCCTAGAGTCCAGCAGTGAAAATAGTCCTGGGTGGGCGTGGGAGGAGTCTTTGAGGATTTTCTGAGCCCTGGTCAGGCAGCGGCTTTTGCGATCTCCTGGATAGGAGGAAGAGGAGTCCTGATAATATTTTACGCCGTCCTCACCACTCTCTAGAGAAGGGGTCTCAGACACGCGGCCCGGGGGCCAATTGCGGCCTGCAAGACGTTATTTTGCGGCCCCCACCTTAATATGAAAGTTAAATGTTACCGCGGCCCGCGAGTTTTACATGAATGCCGCTTGACAGCGTCGTGTGCGGAGCTGAAGGAATCTACCAATCACGGTGTGGTGTAGTGAAGTGAATTGAATTATATTTATATAGTGCTTTTTCTCTAGTGACTCAAAGCGCTTTACATAGTGAAACCCAATATCTAAGTTACATTCAAACCAGTGTGGTTGGCACTGGAAGCAGGTGGGTAAAGTGTCTTGCCCAAGGACACAACGGCAGTGACTATGTGGGTGGCACTGGAAGCAGGTGGGTAAAGTGTCTTGCCCAAGGACACAACGGCAGTGACTAGGATGACGGAAGCGGGAATTGAACCTGCAACTCTCAAGTTGCTGGCACGGCCACTCAACCAACCGAGCTAAACCAATGTATGGCTCTCGAGGGCCGAACATTGACATCACTTCCGTGATGCAAGCAGAGAAACGTTTTGCCGCTTTTCCACTAGACCCGCACGCGTTTTTCCTCGCTTCTCTCTCTCTCTCGCACTCTCCCACCCCCAGCGTCGATGTAAACAGTCCGGGCCGGGAAGACGAACGGTCCGGTAGCTTTTGAAGCACTCCGCCGAAGGACCGAGCGACAACACAAAACTGTGGTGCACTGGACCCCAGCACTGATACTCCGACAGAGTCGCTGGGCGAATCGGACGTGTAACACGTTAGTCGTGTTGTTAGCCCGTTCGGGGCTTTTCGTGCTACCGTAACTGTGAACTCCACGGCGAGCAACCCCCTCCTCCCTCCTGTTGGCTCCCAACAGAGACAGTTTTTGTTATTTGGGTCCAAAATGGCTCTTTCAACGTTCTGGGTTGCCTACCCCTTCATTAGTGGAAAAGCGGCAAATTAGTCAAAGCGGGTTTTCTTATGTGCCTGGCAGCAGTCACACCGTGACACCTGTCCGTCAGTAATAACAGTCCCCGATAACCTGGACCAATTCAAACCGTTATTTGTTTTTTTTCATTGTTTAATTTGCATTGCCTCACATGATGAACACTACATATATTTCTATATGACTCCGGGAGCCGTCACTTTTTTGCGCTCGCGATTCCGGTACTTTAAATGATAAATGGGTTGTACTTGTATAGCGCTTTTCTACCTTCAAGGTACTCAAAGCGCTTTGACACTACTTCCACATTTACCCATTCACACACACATTCACACACTGATGGAGGGAGCTGCCATGCAAGGCGCCCACCAGCACCCATCAGGAGCAAGGGTGAAGTGTCTTGCTCAGGACACAACGGACGTGACGAGGTTGGTTCTAGGTGGGATTTGAACCAGTGACCCTCGGGTTGCGCACGGCCACTCTTCCACTGCGCCACGCCGTCCCGCAGACCGCCGTCTTGCTGTAGGGAGGAAAAGTGGGACGGCCCACGTTGCGGACAAAAAATTATTCTGAGTGCGTCGGCTAAATACAAATATACTCCACAAAGCCTGCGGTGAAGAAAAAAGGTTAGTGATGAGCAAAGACAATTCCAGGAAAAGTGGGCGATGCAATATTTCTTTGTTGAGCACAGCGGCACCCCGACGGCACAAGGAATACAATTTCAATCGTCATTATACAACTAGACATGCTGAGGAGTATGCAAAATACCAGGAAGATGAGAGAGTGAACCGGGTTGCACATTTTAAAGGGGAACATTATCACAATTTCAAAATGGTTGAAAACAATAAAAATCAGTTCCCAGTGGCTTGTTGTATTTTTTTGAAGTTTTCAAAAAAAATGTTACCGGTCTCAGAATATCCCTAAATAAATCTTTAAAGTGCCTTATTTTCGCTCTCTGCGAAGACACTGGCCATTTCCCTGTGACGTCATACAGTGCTGCCAAAGTAAACAAACAATGGGAATATCACAGCAAGATATAGTGTCATTAGCTCGGATTCAAACTCGGATTTCAGCGGCTTAAGCGATTCAACAGATTACGCATGTATTGAAACTGATGGTTGGAGTATGAAAATATTGAAGAAGAAACTGAAGCTATTGAGCGAATAGCTATTGACGCTATTCATAGCCATAGCATGGCCGAATAGCTGCGTTAGCATCGCCGGTAAAATGTGCGGACCAAACGATCAGGACTTTCGCATCTTTTGACACTGGAACAACTTAAATCCGTCGATTGGTAAGTGTTTGTTTCGCATTAAATGTGGGTGGAAGGAAACGTAATATAGTTGCAAATGCATCTGCAGGTTATCCATACATCTCTCTGCCATGTCTGCTTTAGCACCGCCCATAAATGGCATGTTAGCATCGATTAGCATAGCATGTTAGCATCGATTAGCTGGCAGTCAACATCAACAAAACTCACCTTTGTGATTTTGTTGACTATCGTTGCAAATGCATCTGCAGGTTATCCATACATCTCTGTGCCATGTCTGTCTTAGCATCGCCGGTCAAAGGTGGAGACACTCTGGCACATTCAATGGGGGTCTGGCGGCAGACACTTTCGCATCTTCGGGCCAGTGGTGCAACTTGAATCCCTCCCTGTTAGTGTTGTTACACCCTCCGACAACACACCGACAAGGCATGATGTCTCCAAGGTTCCAAAAAATAGTCCAAAAAACGGAAAATAACAGAGCTGAGACCCGGTGTTTGTAATGTGTTGAAAATGACGGCGACGTCACATTCTGACGTCATCGCTTCCAGCGCGATAAACAGAAAGGCGTTTAATTCGCCCAAATTCACCCATTTAGAGTTCGGAAATCGGTTAAAAAAATAGATGGTCTTTTTTCTGCACCATCAAGGTATATATTGACGCTTACATAGGTCTGGTGGTAATGTTTCCCTTTAAAACCAGTCTACTGAGGCAACAAGATTTCTTCAAGAAAGCAACCGAAAAGAGCGATACGGCAGTCAAAGCTAGCTACATGGTGAGTGAGATGGTTGCTACGGCCGGAAAGTCATTCAAAGAAGGTGAATTCATTAAAAAGTGCATGTTAGATTTTTTTAAAGAAATATTTTCTTGCGGCCCAGCCTCACCCAGTTTCTGCATCCAGTGGCCCCCAGGTAAATTGAGTTTGAGACCCCTGCTTTAGAGAGACTTCCAGTCTGAGGCAATGCAGACTCCAGTCCAGACAGAGATGCAGTTGGTCAGTAAGCTCTCTATACTGCCTCTGTAGAATGTGGTGAGAATGGGGGGAGGGAGCTGTGCACTTTTCATCCGACGCAAAAAGTGCATGTGCTGCTGAGCTCTTTTTCAAGAGCTCCGGTGTGTAGGGACCAGGTTATATTGTAAGTATGGCATGAGGGCTCTTGGTCAACAAGTGTGATGTCTGCTCAAAGCCCCACATGTGCAGTCTGATTGGCATTTTCCAGAGAACACCCCAATTAGTACTTTTGCCATTGGCGCCTTGTGCTCTTCACGAATGAGAGCAGTTCCACACTGAGTGACAGATGTGACTAGAGACTCCGTGGAGAACATTCGGCCGGCTTAGAACATTGCCAGTTTGGCGGCGGGTCAGTGATCATGAAGCTCTTGATGATAAAGACTTCGGAGCATTCTATGGCTTAATCAGCATTCTGGAAAATCAGCATGGTGATGACATATGTAAGGAGATATCTGTTTTATAATTAATCCATCCATTTTCTACCGCTTGTCCCTTTTGTGGTCGCGTGGGGAGGGGGGGGGGCAACACAGATAGAGAGACAACATTCACACTCACATTCACACACTAGGGCCAATTTTAGTCTTGCCAATCAACCTATCCCCAGGTGCATGTCTTTGGAGGTAACCCACGCAGTCACGGGGAGGACATGCATAGTCAGCACTGAAAGATCCCGAGCCCAGGATCGAACCCAGGACCTTCGTATTGTGAGGCACACGCACTGTGTCTGTATGGTAATATATGGTATCTAAAAGTTGTTTGTATTCCATTTAAGGAAGTCAAAGCAGATACGACTCTACTTATTTACTTTTTAACTTGAGCCGGCAGAACCGTTTTTGGTCTTGTATTGTGCTGTCCTGGGTTTGGGTGTTTCTTCCTGTCCAGTGCTCTTATTTTTGTTCCACCTCCTGTTTAGTTTTTTACCCCTGTTTCTTAGTGCTGTTCCCCTCACCTGCCCTTGATTGCCAATCAGGAGGTGTCTTAAACCTGGGTTTGTTGTCTTAACATACTTGCTTTCTGTAGATTTTTGGACTCACTGATGCGGCCTTGCTTAGGTGTCCCGTGCTAAATTATATTTCTTAACCTGCACAAATTGGACTTTATTCATGCTCCTGTGTTTTCTATTAGTTCCTGTCCGGCGCTCTTATTTTTTTGTTTCCACTTCCTGTTTTGTTGTTTTTCTTGCAGTGAGCTGACCCCTGTTTCTTAGCGCTGTTCTCCTCACCGGTTTTCTGATTGCCGATCAGGAAGTTCACCTGTCCTGCTGATTGTGTTGTACCATATGTCCCGGCAAGAAATCTGCATTCAAAAAACTTCGGTTTTATAGTGATTCCCAGAGCCCAAAAAAAGTCTGCGGGCTATAGAGCGTTTTCTATTCAGGCTCCAGTACTCTGGAGTGCCCTCCCGGTAACAGTTCGAGATGCTACCTCAGTAGAAGCGTTAAAGTCCCATCTTAAAACTAATTTGTATACACTAGCTTTTAAATAGACCCCCTTTTTAGACCAGTTGATCTGCCGTTTCTTTTCCTATCTGCTCTGCCCCCCGCTCCCTCGTGGATCACTCACCTGTGCATCGGTTGGGGACGTTTCTGCACTGCTGACCTGTCTCCACTCAGGATGGTCTCCTGCTGGCCCCACTAGGGACTGGATCCTCACAATATTATGCTAGATCTACTCAACATTCATTGCACCGGTCACCCTGGGAGGGGGTCCCCACATCTGCAGTCCTTTCCAAATTTTCTCATTGTCCTCCCACTGGGTTGAGTTTTTCCTTGCCCTTGATATGGGATCTGAACAGAGGATATCGTTGTGGCTTGTGCAGTCCTTTGGGCTGTATAAGTAAACATTGATTGATTGATTGATACATACTTGTCTGTGTCTGTGCTGTTTGTGTAGGTTCCTGCTATGTGAATAGTTTTCCTTGTCTTCCGTAGTGATTTTTTTGATTCACTGATGGTCCCTCGATTGCGGCCTTGCTGAGGTTTCTTGTGCAAAATCATATTTTTAACCTGCACAAATTGGACTTTATTCATGCTCCTGTGTTTTCTATTAGTTCCTGTCCAGCGCTCTTATTTTTTTGTTTCCACTTCCTGTTTTGTTTTTGTCTTGCAGTGACCTGACCCCTGTTTTATTTGCGTTGTTCTCCTCACCTGTTTTCTGATTGCCAATCAGGACGCTCACCTGCCCTTGATTGCCAGCCTGGGTTTGTTGTCTTTCCATACTTTTTTGTGTGGGTTCCTGCTACGTGAATTGTTTTCCTTGCCTTCTGTAGTTTTTTTGACTCACAGATGCGGCCTTGCTGGGGTTTCTTAGTGCTGTTGTCCTCACCTGCTTTCTGATTGCCGATCAGGACGCTCACCTGTTCTTGATTACCAATCAGGAGGTGTCTTAAACCTGGGTTTGTTGTCTTTGCATACTTGTCTGTGCTGTTTGTGGGGGTTCCTGCTATGTGAATTGTTTTCCTTGCCTTCTGTAGTTTTTTGATGGTCCTTTGCTGAGGTTTCCTGTGCTAAATCATATTTTTAACCTGCACAAATTGGACTTTATTCATGCTCCTGTGTTTTCTATTATTTCTTGTCCAGCGCTGTTATTTTTTTTTTTTTTGTTTCCACTTCCTGCACCGCTCCTCTAACCTGAACGCTGGCTTCCTCACCTGTCACTGATTGGCAATCAGCAGGCTTGTTATTCTTATGACAGGGCCGGATCATTTTCGCTTTGGGCTTTGACGAGCTACATACCATTCCTTGTATTTCCGGTGCGTGTTTGGCCTTTTGTGCACTACATTGCTGCACTTTTTTTTGTTTTATTCTTTCTAATAAAAGGACTTTTTCGTGCAATCCTATTACAGTCTGCATCCTGGGGTCACACCCAAGCCTTCGCCCTGCATTCTCTTCCTGTAAATACATGATTGATTGATTGATTGAAACTTTTACCAATAGATTGCACAGTACAGTACATATTCCGTACAATTGACCACTAAAGGTAACACCCAAATAGGTTTTTCAACTACTTCCACAATGATACAAACTTATTAAATCAAAAACAATGTAAATGAGATCAGCACTTTTGCCTTTCCCAAAAAAAATTGTCAAGTCAATGAATTTGAAATAAGAGTTAATTTCCCGACCTTTTTTTTTTTTTTGTCCTTAACAAATTGACTACGCAGAACACTTTGGAAGCAAGTGCAACGTCAAATTGAGCTCCAATTGTAGATAAGCATCGGATGTGAGATGGTTGACGGATAACATTTGTGCTGCTCGGCAGAAGTGCAGAGTCAAACGTTTTTTTTTTTTAATTCTCACCAGGGGGGCTATTGTGAATCCTAAAGAGGGAGCAAAAGTTTTCAGCGTCCCGAATCTGAAAGTAGTTTTTTTTTTTTTCAAATCTTTCACTCATCAAAGACGTGAGATAAAGAAAATGTGAGCCTTTACTTTTGTTGTGATGTGCTAAACAGTCCAAAAATACATTTTCCCTCCACTCGTTCTAATTAAAAAGTCTGCGATTTAGAGTTTGATGCGGATTAAGTTTGCGTTTCCTTTCAGTTCTTTTTTTCCCGCGTTATTTTAGTCTTGGACGGCAAAGTGGTTGTTAGAAAGCAGCCACGAGAAGCCAACTCGCTGAAGTAATGAACTGGGCTTTCTTGTCTTTGCTTGGGAGCTTTTTGTTGCCAATTTGGGGGGGGGGGAGCCTTTGGGATGCAGAGCTTCTATTTCTCTTCTTTCTATCCCGGGCTGAAATCACCTGGGATGTAATTAATTAATTAGAATTGGTGCGCAGAGCCGGAGGGGTAGAGGTGGCGGGCACATGTGTTTTGTGGTACGCTGCGGTCGATGTGGTCTGGGTGATTGGGATTAATAACAGTGGGGGCAATCCCGCACTGGGAATCAGGGTTTAATAGTCCTGGAGAGGGGCCATACTGGCGAGGGGGTGTTCACAAGTGCTCAGACACCCCCAGCTGCTGGAACAAAAGCTCTTTTGTGAGGGGTTCGGTTTACAGTACACACTTTACTCTGCTGCAGAGACACAACATAATACTTTGCAATGGTAAATACACCTATTCAAGTTTGGTAAAAATTATGCCAGGTATCAAATGATATCGGCTTTCTTTTAAAATCCGATATAAACTGCCATGCGAGCAGTTTCGTGTCGCATTTAATTGTGCAGAGCTGGACAGCCAGTCAATATGTAGATGTCTGCCATTAAGCAGCATACTTGCCAACCTTGAGACCTCTGAATTCGGGACATGAGGGGGGTGTTGAGGTGGGCGAGGCCAGGGTTAAGGGGCGAGTATATTTAAGGGGTATATTTATAGCTAGAATTCACTGAAATTCAATCATTTCTTTATATATATATATATATATATATATATATATATATATATGTATGTATATATATATATATATATATATATATATATATATATATATATATATGTATATATATATATATGTATATATATATATATATATGTGTATATGTATATATATATATATATATATATGTGTATATATATATATATGTGTATATATATGTATATAGACAATGTTGCAGTCTAAAACACGACACTTGTCAATAGGGATGTGCTGATCAATTGGTCACAAATTGGTTATGGATTATTTTTGTATTGCGTACGACTGCTGGTTGAATAACACCAAAAATTATTCCCGGGCGCGGCCACTGCTGCTGCTCACTGCTCCCCTCACCTGCGAGGGGGTGTTTGAAGGTGATGGGTCGAATTCAGAAAATGATTTTGCCACACCTAGTGTGTGTGTGTGTGTGTGTGTGTGTGTGTGACAATCATTGGTACTCTAACTTTGAACTTTAACTAAAAACAATCCACCTGGGGCCAAAAACAAAACAAAACACTGTTAAAGGGTTTTCGAAGAGTGCACTCATTTTAGTCTTTCTCAACAAGTCTTTTCAATAAAGATAAACGTGATGTTTGTACATCAGTCATTGATGTCAAAATGGGTTCTGCCTAGTCATGGGTACGGAATTTGGCACTTTCATTGGCACCGACCGAGTTCTGTCGGTTCTACCGGCTATCAATTCACGTAAAATTTAACGGTGTCGTATTTTGTTTCCTTTTTTTGCACGTGACATCATGTCCTGTTGCAGACCCATCACATCCGTTCGCGGATTAAAACACCGGCTCGCGTAAACAATCACTCAAGTAGCACTCAGGGCGGACTCAATCAAAGTCGTTTTAGGTAATGTTGCATTTTTCAACACCAACAAGCAAGTATGCTTGGTAAAAAAACGCTCCAATACAAGCTTGATGCTAATTTACATTAGATTTGTCATAGCATGAGCAATTTTACATGGCGATTTCAACACCTTCACGTTTGGCAATGAAAACTACAAATAAGATGCATGTCACACTGCAAAAAGTGTTCAAAAACAAGAAAAAAAATACAAAAATGAGGGGTATTTTATTTGAACTAAGCAAAATTATCCGCCAATACAACAAGAAAATTTGGCTTGTCAAGACTTTCCAAAACAAGTAAAATTAGCTAACCTTAATAAACCCAAAATACCTTAAAATAAGTATTTTGTCACTAATAACGAGTGCACTTTTCTTGGTAGAAAAAAAAGAGACCTTTTTGCTCAATATGTCGAAAAATATTCTTAAATGAAGTAAATGCTAGTCCCATTATCGTGACTTAATGATATGTGCTCGGCATCAGGATTTGTTTTTCATGCATGAAGTAAGAAATTATTACTTTAAAAAAGTAGTTTTATATATGAGTGTTAATGACACAGCTTTGCATAAGTTGATATTCTAGTTTCAAGCATGTTTTACTCAATATAGGTCTTAACATCTCAGCAACAAGCTGTAATGTCTTACTGAGATCATTTAGGACCAAAACCTATAAAACACGTAAAACACTCTAACATAAAATCTGCTTAGTGAGAATAATTATCTTATAAGACAGAAAATAAGCAAATATAACCCTTATTTGAGATATTTAATCTTACTTATATGTCCGTTTTTGCAGTGCACAATGTTGTGTGATGAGCACGATACTTACAGTATAAACACATTGTAAGGCGCAACATAAACCATTAAGCTCCCTGGGAATAGCTACTTCCTCGTTAGACAACAAATCATAGATAACCTATGCAGCACTGCCATCTGATGTCTTAATAAAGCAAATTTGATTGATTGAAACGTTTATTGTGGATGGCATAGCTCGGTTGGTAGAATAGCGGTGCCAGCAACTTGAGGTTCCAGGTTCGATCCCCACTTCCGGGTTCCTAGTCTTTGGCAAGACACTTTACCCACCTGCTCCCAGTGCCACCCACACTGGTTTAAATGTAACTTAGATATTGGGGTTTCACTATTTAAAATAGTTTTGAGTCACTAGACAAAAGCGCTATATAAATATAATTCACACTTCACTTCACATTAGTAGATTTTACAGTACATGTTCCGTACAATTGACCACAAAATATTAACACCCGAATAAGTTTTTCAACAAGTCGGGGTCCACCGTGTTACGAATGAGACTCAAATGTGTAAGAAAAGAATCGGGTAATTTAAAAAAAAATAAAATGTTATCATCAAATAATTAATATTTATTAACACACATACACCAGAAATTGGACATTGATTATCAAGTACTATATAATTGGTGTAGTACCGTAAATTGGTGTAGTATCTGTTCAAATGTAAACGCTACCCATCCCTATGTACATTTGTATTTATTCTCTATAAAAGTAGTCTGCTTATATTTTGTGGAATCTGGAATCTAGTAATTGGATGTACATTATTTTTTTTGGCATAAATTGCTTCCCATTGTTTACGAGTCAGGTTTTTTCTGAGTTTTGGGAACGGAAACCCGAGGTACCACTGTATTTAGTTTTACTTTGACCCTAACAGTTTTCTCTTAAGGAGAGGTTAATCCCAGCAGTACAAGGGGTAAAAAGCATAAACCAACAATGTGCTCCGCTTACTCAGATATCCCAAGAAATCCTCAAATTGTTTCTCCTGGCAAGAAAATCAGGGCTGCGGTCGGCCGCCTTGATGGTACGACGATGTAAGATAAGATCGCACTCTCGCTGGTCGTGAGCCACAGAAAAATGTTCGCACTCCGTCAGAATCGACCACAAAGAAAGAATGGACATGGATAAGTAATTACAAGGATTTTGTTTTCAGGTTGAATAGAGTGATTGATTTGATATGCGAGCCAAGTAAACGTACATACCAGAGTAGAGGCTTTTTTTTTCAATTCCCGGAGATATGTTTTAATTCACATTCATGGAGCTGAGATAGGCTCAGCGACCCCAAAACGGACAAGCAGTAGAAAATGGATGGATGGATGGATATTTATATTTTAATAATCTATTACGGTATTAGTTTTTTCTTGCCGAGGATATTGTTGCGGCTTGAGCAGCCCTTTGAGACATTTGTGATTAAGGGCTATATAAATCAACTCTGATTGATGGATTGATTCCCCGATACTCAACGGTACCAATTGTTGGTACTTTTGTGTGTGCTAATAAATATTGATTGTTTTTGATGTTACCATTTCATTTATTTATTGCGACATTTAAAATTGAGCTGATTTAAAATAACTGTTGTCCAGTTGTTCGAGCTTGTATCATTATCACATTTCTGAATCTCATTTACAAGTATAACACTTTGTATACATACATACATGCATATATATATATATATATGTATATATATATATATATATATATATATATATATATATATATATATATATATATATATATATATATATATATATATATATATACACAACATACACGCAAATGTGTTGGTGTATGAACCATGTTCAAGAACCAA
The DNA here is from genome assembly GCF_033978795.1 of Nerophis ophidion. Lineage (NCBI taxonomy): Eukaryota > Metazoa > Chordata > Actinopteri > Syngnathiformes > Syngnathidae > Nerophis > Nerophis ophidion. Next base: position 12,263,919 of record NC_084632.1, on the reverse strand, counting down.
TTAAGTTAGTAAATCAAGGTTCCACTGTAATATCAATAGATCAATCAATCAATGTTTACTTATATAGCCCTAAATCACTAGTGTCTCAAAGGGCTGTACAAACCACCACGACATCCTCGGTAGGAAAACTCACACCCAGTGGGACATTGGTGACAATAATGACCCAGTGGGACGTCGGTGACAATGATGACTATGAGAACCTTAGAGAGGAGGAAAGCAATGGATGTCGAGCGGGTCTAACATGATACTGTGAAAGTTCAATCCACAATGGATACAACACAGTCGCGAGAGTCCAGTCCAAAGAGGATCCAAGACACAGCAGCGAGAGTCCCGTTCACAGCGGAGCCAGCAGGAAACCATCCCAAGCGTAGGCGGACCAGCAGCGCAGAGATGTCCCCAGCCGATACACAGGCGAGCAGTACATGGCCACCGGATCGGACCGGACCCCCTCCACACGGGAGAGTGGGACATAGAAGAAAAAGAAAAGAAACGGCAGATCAACTGGTCTAAAAAGGGAGTCTATTTAAAGGCTAGAGTATACAAATGAGTTTTAAGGTGAGACTTAAATGCTTCTACTGAGGTGGCATCGCGAACTGTTACCGGGAGGGCATTCCAGAGTACTGGAGCCCGAACGTAAAATGCTCTATAGCCCGCAGACTTTTTTTGGGCTTTGGGAATCACTAATAAGCCGGAGTCCTTTGAACGCAGATTTCTTGCCGGGACATATGGTACAATACAATCGGCAAGATAAGATGGAGCTAGACCGTGTAGTATTTTATACGTAAGTAGTAAAACCTTAAAGTCACATCTTAAGTGCACAGGAAGCCAGTGCAGGTGAGCCAGTACAGGCGTAATGTGATCAAACTTTCTTGTTCTTGTCAAAAGTCTAGCAGCCGCATTTTGTACCAACTGTAATCTTTTAATGCTAGACATGGGGAGACCCGAAAATAATACGTTACAGTAGTCGAGGCGAGACGTAACAAACGCATGGATAATGATCTCAGCGTCTTTAGTGGACAGAATGGAGCGAATTTTAGCGATATTACGGAGATGAAAGAAGGCCGTTTTAGTAACGCTTTTAATGTGTGCCTCAAAGGAGAGAGTTGGGTCGAAGATAACACCCAGATTCTTTACCGTGTCGCCTTGTTTAATTGTTTGGTTGTCAAATGTTAGAGTTGTATTATTAAATAGAGTTCGGTGTCTAGCAGGACCGATAATCAGCATTTCCGTTTTTTTGGCGTTGAGTTGCAAAAAGTTAGCGGACATCCATTGTTTAATTTCATTAAGACACGCCTCCAGCTGACTACAATCCGGCGTGTTGGTCAGCTTTAGGGGCATGTAGAGTTGGGTGTCATCAGCATAACAGTGAAAGCTAATACCGTATTTGCGTATGATGTCACCTAGCGGCAGCATGTAGATGCTGAAGAGTGCAGGGCCAAGGACCGAACCCTGGGGAACTCCACACGTTACCTTAACGTAGTCCGAGGTCACATTGTTATGGGAGACACACTGCATCCTATCAGTAAGATAAGAGTTAAACCAAGACAGGGCTAAGTCTGACATACCAATTCGTGTTTTGATACGTTCTAATAAAATATTATGATCGACGGTATCGAAAGCAGCGCTAAGATCGAGGAGCAGCAACATAGATGACGCATCAGAATCCATCGTTAGCAATAGATCATTAGTCATTTTTGCGAGGGCTGTCTCCGTGGAGTGATTTGCCCTGAAACCGGATTGAAAGGTTTCACATAGATTGTTAGACGCTAAGTGTTCATTTAACTGCTCCGCAACAATTTTTTCAAGGATTTTTGAAATAAAGGGAAGGTGAGACACCGGTCGGTAGTTTACCATGAGGTCAGGATCGAGGTTAGGTCTTTTAAGAAGAGGATGAATAACCGCTTTTTTGAATGCTAGGGGAACAGTGCCCGAGGAGAGTGATAAGTTTATAATATTTAGCACTGATGGACCTAATAATACAAAGAGCTCCTTGATCAGTTTCCCAGGAAGAGGGTCAAGTAAACATGTTGTCTGTTTTATTCCATTTACACGTTGTAACAATTCCTCTAATGTTATTTCCTCAAAACGAGAGAAAGTATTTTGGAGGGCAGTATCCGCCGTATATACAATCGTGTCAGTGTTAATAGAACCCCGTTGTAGCTGGGACGCATTGTCTTTAATCTCCTTTCTAATGACTTCAATTTTCTTACTAAAGAATTGCATAAAGTCATCAGCTGAGTGGGTTGAGCTACTGGAAGGAGTCCCTTGTTGGGTTAGCGATGCTACCGTACTAAACAAAAATTTAGGATCGTTTTTATTACGGTGGATGAGATTTGAGTAATATTTAGCTTTAGCTAAGGTAAGCATGCGTTTATAAGTTATTAAACCATCACTCCATGCTTGATGGTGCACCTCAAGTTTAGTCGTGCGCCATTTGCGTTCCAGCTTTCTACATAATAATTTCTGAGCTCTAGTGTCTTCTGTAAACCACGGGGTGCGCTTTTTTGGAGCCTTTTTTAACTTTAGCGGTGCTATGTTATCAATGGTTTCGCGCAGGGCGTCGTTAAAGTTGTTAGTGAGGTTATCAATAGAGCCCACATACTTTGGGAATGGTGCCATTACCGAGGGCAGTAGGTCAGCAAGAGTTGTCGTTGTGGCTGTATTAATGTTGCGGCTGCTATAGCAGTTATTATTATTATTAGTTTGACGAACATGCGTCTGAACCTCGAATTTTATAAGGTGATGATCAGACAATACTTTAGTATACGGGAGTATCGTAACTTTGGAAACGTTGATGCCCCTGACAAGCACTAGGTCTATCGTATTACCGTTGCGATGCGTGGGTTCATTTATTATTTGTGTGAGACCACAGCTATCAATTACAGTCTGGAGCGCTACGCACGGTGGGTCCGATGGGGTATTCATATGGATATTAAAGTCCCCCATTATGATTATATTATCGGCGTGTGTCACTAGATCAGCAACGAACTCTGAGAATTCATTAATAAAGTCCGAATAGGGCCCTGGGGGGCGGTAGATAACAGCCAGGTGTAGAGGCAGCGGTGTGACAGACCTCATAGTAAGCACCTCAAACGATTTATATTTATTATTTATGTTAGGACTAAGGTTAAAGTTTTCGTTGTATATTAGTGCAACCCCCCCACCCCTTTTGAGCGGACGGGCAATATGCGCATGTGTAAAGTTAGGAGGACATGCCTCATTTAGCGCAAAAAAGTCGTTTGGTTTAAGCCAGGTTTCGCTGAGACCGATGACGTTAAGATTGTTGTCTCTGATAATATCATTAACTAACAGCGTTTTAGGAGACAATGATCTTATGTTTAAAAAACCTATATTATAGGTAGTGGGCTGTTTTAGGGAGTTTTTGATCAAATTATCCGTAGTAGCAATATTAATAATGTTGTGTTTATTATGCCCAGTGCATTTAGTATAGTTACGACCATATCTAGGAATTGATACGACAGGAATTTTCCGATTGTTTGATTGTTGCTTTGATAAACTGCACGCATCATGGTTAGCCACCTCAGTAACGGGGATTTTCCGATTGTTTGTTTGTTGCTTTGATAAACTGCACGCATCATAGTTAGCCACCTCAGTAAAACACATGTCCAACTCTGAAACACTCAAAGCAGAAAAAACTTGTTCTAATTTAACTGACTCCTTACCCAGACCAGTAGTCTCGCATTTTCCATCTAAATCCGTCTTCGGGATGGAGGAAAGTGGTGTTCTGTGGGGATTAGCCTTCTGCTTTGTTTTTAGCCCCGCTCGGCATCCGCGTTTCCGATCACACCGCTGGCGTCTGCTCCGTAGACGGCCCCCGCTGCTACTAGACTCCCCTGCTTCACAGGCCGCTGGATGTAGCCGCCGATGTATTCCCGTGCTAGTTAGCAAGTCTAGCACGCAAGTGTCTATCGGTCCAAAACGGCCCGATGTGTCCACATCCAGAAGTGTCTGGCGGTCGTACGTGATCACGGAGTGACCACGATGTGAGCCAGCCATTAAGTTTGTGGAATTGTCCGGTATTTCTGCCAAATGTTCCATCTTTAGCAGGAGCTCCTCGAGTGCGCAGCCCGTCCGGGCGCCGCCATCTTGGAGAATAGATCAGATGTATGTAATACTTTACTGCAAACCCATCATTCACTCATTCCACAATTACACAATAATGGTGGTAAGCTACATTAGTTGACTGACTGATGAGTGGCTGCCAATTTTCTCTTCCGACCACCACCAAACAATCATTCAAAAACTATTTTGCCCATGAAGACAACGGCTGTGACTAAGATGGCAGAAGCTTGGTCTGAACCAGGGACCCTCAATTTGCTGGACAGCTGCTCTACCATCTGAGCCACGCTGCCGCCGCCTTTCTTCGTTTAATGCCAGAAATAATAATATGTTTGCACATCATTGCCATTATCTCTGCATGTGAGAACGCAACATTGAGCACTTCTCCAGAATTCCCTGTGGGGGAAGGCAGGAAATGATGCCGTTTGTGTCATTTCCTAGATTCATCTTTCATTTGTAGGAGGAAATGGTTGTTTTTTTTTTTAATAAAAAAAAAAGCAGTTCACGCTGTGCTAGTAAGGAAAACACCCGAGAAAGAGAATAACGGGGAATGAACGAGTCGACCGCGTTACCATGCAAGAATCGGACACACGGACACAGCGACACACTTTGCTTTGCTTGATGAAAAAAGAAAACACTGAAGCGAAGGAAACTTGCACATCATTTCCTCCCACCTGGCTTTCCATGATGAGGGCTGAGCACAGCATGACCAAACCAGAAACTTTAACAAGTATGGTTTGTGTTGGTAAATGACTTTGAAAAAGACTGTCATTTGATGACTACATTTTTTTTTATAAATACAACAATTACGTGACTCAACGTGACGATAGTGATGATTAAATCGCCCCGAGGCAGACTGGATCTTTTTAAATTATTATTGCAATCCTACAATAATCACATGAACTTATACTTTGTTTGCACCATTTGTCACGGTTTGTGAAATACATATAATCATATATGTTTGTGGACTTGGAGAAGACATTCGACCGGGAAGTCCTGTGGGGAGTTCTCAGAGAGTACGAGGTATCAGACTGTCTGATTGTGGCGGTCGGCTTCCTGTATGATCAGTGTCAGAGCCTGGTCCGCATTGCCGGTGGTAAGTCGGACCCATTTCCAGTGAGGGTTGGACTCCGCCAAGGCTGCCCCTTGTCACCGATTCTGTTTATAACTTTTATGGACAGGATTTCTAAGCGCAGTCAGGGCTTTGAGGGTTTCTGGTTTGGTGGCTACAGGATTAGGTCTCTGCTTTTTGCAGATGATGTGGTCCTGATGGCTTCATCCGGTCAGGAACTTCAGCTCTCACTGGATCGGTTCGCAGCCGAGTGTGAAGCGACTAAGATGGGAATCAGCACCAACCCGGAAAAGGGTGGAGTGCCATCTGTGGGTTGGGGAGGAGACCCTGCCCCAAGTGGAGGAGTTCAAGTACCTAGGAGTCTTGTTCACGAGTGAGGGAAGAGTGGATCGTGAGATCAACAGGCGGGTCAGTGCGGCGTCTTCAGGATGCGGACGCTGCATTGATCCGTTGTGGTGGAGAAAGAGCTGAGCCGGAAGGCAAAGCTCTCAATTTACCGGTCGATCTACGTTCCCATCCTTACCTATGGTCATGAGCTTTGGGTCATGAAAAGACAAGATCACGGATACAGGCGGCCAAAAAGTGAGTATGTACACATATATATATATATATATGTACACATATATATATATATATATATATATGTATATGTATATGTATATGTATATATATATATATATATATATATATATATATATATATGTATGTATGTATATGTATATGTATATGTATATATATGTATATGTATATGTATATATATATATATATATATATATATATGTATATGTATATATATATATATATATATATATATATGTATGTATATGTATATATATATATATATATGTATGTATATGTATATATGTATGTATATGTATATATGTATGTATATGTATATATGTATGTATATGTATATATATATATGTATATGTGTATATATATATATATATATGTATATATATATGTATATATACATATATACATATATATATATATGTATGTATATATATATATATATATATACATATATATATATATATATATATATATATATATATATATATATATATATATGTATTTGTACATGATATATAGTAGGCCTCTATATGTATATATGTCCAATATAGCAGCACAAGTTAGTTGGCTCTATACCAGCAGGCACAAGACATTGATACAACGTTGATTAGACGTACATGTCATTTTTAAAATTGACTCTGAAACAACGTTGCAAAATAATTGTTTTTTTAAATGGATCCAGCGTTGGTGTTCAATGTCGGATTCACGTTTTTGGTTGGGAAATTACCAAAATATCAATGGCCAAAATCAACATCACAACCTGACATTGAATAAATGTTGTCAAAAAGCTTGCTCCAACGTTGCTTTCAAGTTTTGGAACAAGTGTTGAAAAATTACTAAAATTCAATGATCAAATTGACGTCAGAACGCAACATTGATTAAACGTTGTCAAAAAGCCCGTTGTTTCAACGTTAGGTTTGAGTAACTCAACATCAGAACCTAATTCAACAAGTTCTCAACGTTGTTTCAATGTCTTGTGCCTGCTGGGTTGTGATCCCCGCTAAAAGTAGTTCCTCAGCATTAGCTCTTATGATAACAATATTGCTGATACTTGGTTAATAATCAGGTCACTCTCATGATCCACTACTTGAATCATATCAAATTCGTTTTTTTTTTCCGTCTTGTCACATTCTGTTTAGTATTTGTCTCCCTTAGTTCCTGGTGGCACTTCCTGTTTGCTTCCGTTGCCATAGTCACGCATTAGTGTCACCTGCATCTTGTTTTTCACGCACACCTGCTCTGTGATTACCTCCTTTTTTGTAAGCCTGCCCTTTTTGTTCATTTAGTCTCGCAGTCTAGTTTGCTGTCCAAGGCAACAGGTGATGTCGCTATCCCCGATTGTGGCAAAACTATTTTTGTACTTGTTAGCTTCCATGCTATTCCTTTGTTTGTTTCGTTAGCTCATAAGCTTGCACATTTTGTTCTTTGTAGCTCCCATGCTAGTTCCATTAGTTTTGTCTCTAGTGCCCTGTGCAAGGGTTTTGGTTCCTAGTCTGTTTTAAAATATAAATAAATCATAATTTCTTACTTTCAAACTCTGTCCATTCCGCCTGCATCAACAAGAGAATGCAACCACATAGCCACAATGCCAGCCAAGCGCCACAGTCACAAAATGGAATATTAGAAGGTTCCATCCATCCATTTCCTACCGCTTACTCCCTTTCACACTCATGTTCACACACTAGGGCCAATTTAGTGTTGCCAACCTATCCCCAGGTGCATGTCTTTGGAAGTGGGAGGAAGCCGGAGTACCCGGAGGGAACCCACACATTCACGGGGAGAACATACAAACTCCACACAGAAAGATCCCGAGCCGGGGATTGAACCCAGGACTACAGGACCTTCGTATTGTGACGCAGACGCACTAACCCCTCTTCCACCGTGAAGCCCATATTAGAAGGTTTTGTGGGCCAAATAGAGTAATCTCATTAGCTGCATTGTTAGCCACCTCATACTTGCCATATTTTACGTCTTAGAATGCATAAAAAAAAACAGAAAATGTGTTTTTGTTTTACATGAGGATTTTGAATAAAAAGCAAAATACCCCCCAAAAAAGTGAATCTTCCCCTTTTTAAAGACATTCATTTTTTTATTTTGAATAATGGTTTGAATTCTCTGTACCTTAACAAGACTTTTACTTGTCGGAGAAGTTAGTTCGGGGATCGTTTTCTACTGAATAAAAGCGAAAGGTCCCTCACAGCTTTAACCAGCAGCCACTTGACATGAAGACATTTACTGTACGTCCTATTTAATGATGACATTTATCTCTGCTGCAGTCATTTTTCCTTACGGGTGACGGAACTCGCCGCATAAATCAAGGCCTCTTTGGTCCAAACATGTTATTTGTCATTTAGGACTGCTGTCTCCTTTCCATACGCGCCAGCGTCACATGTGGTGTGGACACTTTTTTTTATTATACACTGATTGGTGGATGATAATTATACATGTAATCACAGCAGCACCGCAAAAAAGACAACGCCTCACACATTATCGTCGTGTGTGTGCTTCTTGGCACCCTCGACACTTATTCTTATTCCAAATTTTCTAATACACTATATTGCCGAAAGTATTTGGCCACCCATCCAAATGATGAGAATCAGGTGTCCTAATCACTTAGACCAGGTGCACAAAACTAAGCACTTAGACATGCAGACTGTTTTTACAAACATTTGTGAAAGAATGGGCCGCTTTCAGTGATTTCCAGCATGGAACTGTCATAGGATGCCACCTGTGCAACAAATCCAGTCGTGAAATTCCGTCGCTCCTAAATATTCCAATGTCAACTTTGGCTTATTAGTGATTCCCAAAGCCCAAAAAAAGTCTGCGGGCTATAGAGCTTTTTCATTTCGGGCTCCAGTACTCTGGAATGCCCTCCCGGTAACAGTTCGAGATGCTACCTCAGTAGAAGCATTTAAGTCTCACCTTAAAACTCATTTGTATACTCTAGCCTTTAAATACACTCGCTTTTTAGACCAGTTGATCTGCCGTTTCTTTTCTTTTTCTTCTATGTCCCACTCTCCTTTGTGGAGGGAGTCCGGTCCAATCCGGTGGCCATGTACTTCTCGCCTGTATATCGGCTGGGGACATCTCTGCGCTGCTGATCCGCCTCCGCTTGGGATGGTTTCCTGCTGGCTCCGCTGTGAACGGGACTCTCGCTGCTGTGTTGGATCCGCTTTGGACTGGACTTTCGCGACTGTGTTGGATCCATTATGGATTGAACTTTCACAGTATCATGTTAGACCCGCTCGACATCCATTGCTTTCCTCCTCTCCAAGGTTCTCATAGTCATCATTGTCACCGACGTCCCACTGGGTCATTATTGTCACTGATGTCCCACTGGGTGTGAGTTTTCCTTGCCCTTATGTGGGCCTACCGAGGATGTCGTAGTGGTTTGTGCAGCCCTTTGAGACACTAGTGATTTAGGGCTATATAAGTAAACATTGATTGATTGATTGATAAGAAACCCGAAAAATTTGGGAACAACAGCAACTCAGCCATCAAGTGGTAGGCCACGTAAACTGAAGCGCACAGTGCAAAGACTTTCTGCAGAGTCAGTTGCTGCAGAGCTCCAAACGTCATGTGACCTTCCAATTAGCCCACGTACAGTACGCAGAGAGCTTCACGGATTGGGTTTCCATGGCCGAGCAGCTGCATCTAAGCCATACATCTGTCATGATCCGTAGTCTGGATCATGTTTAGTTTAGTTATTTTCTGTTAGTTTGGACTCCCTTTGCTGTTTGTGTACCTTTTGTGAGTCAGTTTGGTCACCATGGTAACATATTAATTTCACCTGCTGCGGGTTCCAGACGCACACCTGTTTTTGTTAATTACTTCCTTATTTAAGCCTGCCTTGTCCCGTCAGTCGGTCTTGGTCCCTTGTTTGCGGTATGCAACTGTTTCGTTGGTAATTACTAGATTTCTTGTTACCTGATCCTGTGCTAGTGTTAGCATTAGCTTCTGTGCTTTCGCCACACGTTTCTTTTCATCTGTTTTTGTACCAGTGTTTTGTTATTAAATCATTCTTACCTTTACGTTGTTGTCCGGAGTGTCTATATTTGCGTTGGAGGAACGATCCCGCATTAAAATGCGACCCGCACGTGACAACATCACCAAGTCCAATGCAAAGCAATTGTGTCAAACTAGTTAGCTGTAGCCTCCAACCCCGGATGATGTACCCCAAATAAAGAATAATCATAAAAAATAATTGATGTAACTATTTTATTGTTTTTTTGTTTTGCTTCGGTGCATGTGTGGTCCCAACGGGGTGCAGAGACAACAGGCAAGTGCAGAAGAGAAGCCGTCTTTATTGTAGTGAAGTGCACAAATAAATTAAATAAAAAAAACAGGATTTTTAAGCGCAAAGCAAGTTATGGTACAGTAGGCAAGGGAATCAGGAAGAGATGGGGTTAATTCTTTTGCTATGCAGTCTGCTGAAAATGATGGAAAGTACCACTCTACATAGCAACTGACGCTATGGTCCAAGTTGGAATTGATATTCAACACTCCATTGCCACCTGGCAGTGGAGTGTTGAATATCAATAAAGTAAAGTCTTCAATTTGTCACGTGTCATGTGTCAGGTAAATCATGAAAAATTGGGCCTTCTCTACTGTACAACGTTGAGGTACATAGCAGAATAATCCAGTCCCGAAAAGCATCCGAATTGGCAACCATGTACCAGTGGTGGATCCAGCGCTCCCAACCAGAGGAGTGGTAGCAAATGGAGGCGAACAGGAAGTGGATGGAAAAATAAAAGCGCTGGACAGGAAATTATGATCAATCAAAACGGATGAATGAAATCTTAGGCTCTTGAATGTACACAAAAAGAACAATGTGGCCCCCAGAGCGTTCAACGTTCCTGCATCCAGCCCTCTTTGGAAAAAACTTGGACACCCTTGATCTAAACCAGGGGTCGGGAACCTTTTTGGCTGAGAGAGCCATGAAAGCCAAAGATTTTAAAATGTATTTCCGTGAGAGCCATATAATAATTTAGAACACTGAATACAACTAAATGCATGCATTTTTAATTAATAACAACATTTGTAGAGTACAATAAGTCTCCTATTATTTTGAATAACATGATTTATTCTAAAGCTAACCAATAATAAATAAAATACTTCTAATCAATTATGTGACTTCTGCGGTAGAAAATGGATGGATGGATTTAAAATGCATATATTTTGAACGTTATTTTTAACACTGATAATCAGCAAAATTATTAATTACTTATTGTGTTAACCAATGTCAGCTAAGATTTATCTGAGAGCCAGATACAGTCATCAAAAGAGCCACATCTGGCTCTAGAGCCATAGGTTTCCTACCCCTGTTCTAAACTATAGACTACATACTTAGTAAGGGTAACAATTGTTTTGTTAAAAACTGACTGACTTGATGATCTGAATTTGACATGAAAAAGATCGGTTAATAGAGTGGCTGTGCCAGCAACTTGAGGGTTCCAGGTTCGATCCCCGCTTCCCCCATCCTAGCCACTGCCGTTGTGTCCTTGGGCAAGACACTTGACCCACCTGCTCCCAGTTTCACCCACACTGGTTTGAATGGAACTCAGATATTGGGTTTCACTATGTAAAAGTGCTTTGGGTCACTAGAGAAAAGTGCTATATAAATATAATTCACTTCACACTTAAAGTTCAGCTGTTACTCCAGAGAAGTCTTTGTAGGGGAGCTGCCGGTGGGAAGAAACTAACCCCGATCTCCGTTTAGTGACCATCAGAGTTGGTTCGAGGTGGTTTTTGGCAGAAACCAAAACTCCTCGACGGAGACATTGTTGAAAAGTTGCTCCACAATCCAGATGCGCGTCCCCTCTCCTAATTATCACTCCGGCTCTGATCCCGCCCGCCGCCCCCCTGCGGTCTCACGCTGTCACAGCTCACCACAAATGAGCTTTGTGAACGTAGTCCCAGTCGACCCGAGTGGGAACTCCTCCACACTGCGCCTCAACACTCTCCTAATTAGTCCGTTGCACTGCAACGTTTCAGCGAGAGACTCCCGAACTCGCCTCGCCAATCCTCTGTCCGACTCCGTGTCCCGGGTCAGCCCAGGTTAATTACATCCAGCCCCCTTATTTTTCCCTTTTTTGGGGAAAAAAAATGAATAAATAAATTGCAAAATGTCATTTGGTGGTTTGCAAGCTTCCTCTGATAGATGAAGACTTCCACACTCCTGGGAAGGTTCCAAGACCTGCTCCTCGGCAGGCGTCGTGTACCTTCAACTGGTTCTGACAAGACAATTTGGCTCACAAACTCTGGAACGAGCACTGGAAATATGTTCCGCCGTAGAACCAGAAGTGAAAAAATTACAAAGTGATCCAAAGGATGAAAACTTCCACACTCCTGGGAGGGTTCCAAGACCTGCTCCTAGGACCTCTGCGGGCGTCGTGTACCTTCAACTGGTTCTGACAGGAAAGTTTGGCTCGCGAACTCTGCAACGAGGACTGGAAATATGTTCCGCCGTAGAACCAGAGGTAAAAAAATACAAAGTGATCCAAAGGATGAAAACTTCCACACTCCTGGGAGGGTTCCAAGACCTGCTCCTAGGACCTATTCGGGCGTCGTGTACCTTCAACTGGTTCTGACAAGACAATTTGGCTCACAAACTCCGCGAACAAGGACTGGAAATATGTTCTTCCTTGGAACCGAAAGTGAAAAAATACAAAGTGATCCGAAAGATAAAAAAAACTTCCACACTCCTGGGAAGGTTCCAAGACCTGCTCCTCGGACCTCTGCGGGCGTCGCGTACCTTCATCTGGTTCTAACAAGACAGTTTGGCTCGCGAACTCTGGAACGAGGACTGGAAAAATGTTTCCCCGTAAAACCGGAAGTGAAAAAATACAAAGTGATCTGAAAGATGAAAACTTCCACACTCCTGGGAGGGTTCCAAGACATGCTCCTCGGACCTCTGCCGGCGTTGTGTACCTTCAACTGGTTCTGACAAGACAAATTGGCTCGCAAACTCTGGAACGAAGACCGGAAATATGTTTCGCCGCAGAACCAGAAGTGAAAAAATACAAAGTGATCCAAAGGATGAAAACTTCCACAGTCCTGGGAGGGTTCCAAGACCTGCTCCTAGGACCCCTGCGGGCGTCGTGTACCTTCAACTGGTTCTGACAAGACAATTTGGCTCACAAACTCTGGAACGAGCGACTGGAAATATGTTCCGCCGTAGAACCAGAAGTGAAAAAATACAAAGTGATCCAAAGGATGAAAACTTCCACACTCCTGGGAGGGTTCCAAGACATGCTCCTCGGACCTCTGCCGGCGTTGTGTACCTTCAACTGGTTCTGACAAGACAAATTGGCTCGCAAACTCTGGAACGAAGACCGGAAATATGTTTCGCCGCAGAACCAGAAGTGAAAAAATACAAAGTGATCCAAAGGATGAAAACTTCCACACTCCTGGGAGGGTTCCGAGACCTGCTCCTAGGACCTCTGCGGGCGTCGTGTACCTTCAACTGGTTCTGACAAGACAGTTTGGCTCGCGAACTCTGCAACGAGGACTGGAAATATGTTCCGCCGCAGAACCAGAAGTGAAAAAATACAAAGGGATCCAAAGGATGAAAACTTCCACAGTCCTGGGAGGGTTCCAAGACCTGCTCCTAGGACCCCTGCGGGCGTCGTGTACCTTCAACTGGTTCTGACAAGATAAATTGGCTCACAAACTCTGCGAACGAGGACTGGAAATATGTTCTGCCGTAGAACCGGAAGTGAAAAAAAAAAAGTGATCCGAAAGATGAAAACTTCCACACTCCTGGGAGGGTTCCAAGACCTGTTCCTCTGCAGGCGTCGTGTACCTTCAACTGGTTCTGACAAGACAATTTGGCTCACAAACTCTGGAACGAGCGACTGGAAATATGTTCCGCGGTAGAACCAGAAGTGAAAAAATACAAAGTGATCCAAAGGATGAAAACTTCCACACTCCTGGGAGGGTTCCAAGACCTGCTCCTAGGACCCCTGCGGGCGTCGTGTACCTTCAACTGGTTCTGACAAGATAAATTGGCTCACAAACTCTGCGAACGAGGACTGGAAATATGTTCCGCCGTAGAACCAGAAGTGAAAAAATACAAAGTGATCCAAAGGATGAAAACTTCCACACTCCTGGGAGGGTTCCAAGACCTGCTCCTAGGACCTCTGCGGGCGTTGTGTACCTTCAACTGGTTCTGACAAGACAATATGGCTCACAAACTCTGCGAACAAGGACTGGAAATATGTTCTGCCGTAGAACCGGAAGTGAAAAAAAAAAAGTGATCCGAAAGATGAAAACTTCCACACTCCTGGGAGGGTTCCAAGACCTGCTCCTCGGACCTCTGCGGGTATCGTGTACCTTCAACTGGTTCTGACAAGACACTTTGGCTCACAAACTCTGCGAACGATGTTCTGCCGTAGAACCGAAAGTGAAAAAATACAAAGTGATTCGAAAGATAAAAAAACTTCCACAATCCTGGGAGGGTTCCAAGACCTGCTCTTCGGACCTCTGCGGGCGTCGTGTACCTTCAACTGGTTCTGACAAGACAATTTGGCTGACAAACTCTGGAACGAGGACTGGAAATATGTTCCGCCGTAGAACCAGAAGGGAAAAAATACAAAGTGATCCAAAGGATGAAAACTTCCTTACTCCTGGGAGGGTTCCAAGACCTGCTCCTAGGACATCTGCGGGCGTCGTGTACCTTCAACTGGTTCTGACAAGACAATTTGGCTCACAAACTCTGCGAACGAGGACTGGAAATATGTTCTGCCGTAGAACCAGAAGTGAAAAAATACAAAGTGATCCGAAAGATGAAAACTTCCACACTCCTGGGAGGGTTCCAAGACCTGCTTCTAGGACCTCTGCGGGCGTCGTGTACCTTCAACTGGTTCTGACAAGACAAATTGGCTCACAAACTCTGCGAACGAGGACTGGAAATATGTTCTGCCGTAGAACCGGAAGTATTGAAAATACAAAGTGATCCGAAAGATTAAAACTTCCACACTCCTGGGAGGGTTCCAAGACCTGCTCCTCGAACCTCTGAGGGCGTCGTGTACCTTCAACTGGTTCTGACAAGACAGTTTGGCTTGCGAAGTCTGGAACGAGGACTGGAAATATGTTTCGCCGTAAAACTGGAAGTGAAAAAATACTTAGTGATCTGAAAGACGAAAACTTTCACACTCCTGGGAGGGTTCCAAGACCTGCTCCTCGGACCTCTGCGGGCGTCGTGTACCTTCAACTGGTTCTGACAAGACAGTTTGGCTCGCGAACTCGGGAACGAGGACTGGAAATATGTTCCGCCGTAGAACCGGAAGTGAAAGAATACAAAGAGTTTGAGAGTTGCTGGACAGGAGACACCACTATCTGTCACCACCAGTGTGGTCCCCATTTTGGTAACGGTATCAAAATTATTTCGATACTTTTCAAATAAAGGGGACCACAAAAAATTGCATTATTGTTTTATTTTTAACAAAAAGCGAGTGGTGTTTACTGTAGCATCCCGGAAGAGTTAGTGCTGCAAGGGGTTCTGAGTACTTGTTCTGTTGTGTTTATGTTGTGTTACGGTGCGGATGTTTTCCCGAACTGTGTTTGTCATTCTTGTTTGGTGTGGGTCCACAGTGTGGCGCATATTTGTAACAGTGTTAAAGTTGTTTATACGGCCACCCTCAGTGTGACCTGTATGGCTGTTGACCAAATATGCCTTGCATTCACTCGTGTGTGTGAAAAGCCGTAGATATTATGTGCTCTGTACTTCTCCCTACGTTTGTGTACAACTACGTACAGCAGCGTTTTAAAAACTCATAATTTTTACTTTTTGAAACCTATACTGATCATTTTCGATATTACATTTTAAAAGCATTTATCGATAATATCGGCAGTCCGATATTATCGGACATCTCTAGATTTATGTTTGTACATGTGAACTCTTTATATAGTGTTTATTTGAATGAATGGTTCCGGACTAAAAAGGGAGTCAGATGCATTAAAAAAAACAAAAAAACGTTCAATAAAATGTCATAAAATGTTCCCCAAAATAAAATTAAGCACATTTTTACAGTTGACTGCTGGTGGCCCTAGGCGGCGCTGCTTGAAATCGATACCGATAATTTCCGATATTACATTTTAAAAGCATTTATCGGTCGATATTATCGGCAGTCCGATATTATCGGACATCTTTAGATTTATGTTTTTACGTATGAACTCTTTATATAGTGTTTATTTTAACAAATTCTTCTGGACTAAAAAGAAAGTTGAATGCATTAAAAAAAAAAAAAAAAAAAAAAAAAACTTTCAATAAAATGTCATAAAATGTTCAGAATGAACAGAAGACTATACTCCGGCGAGCAATGGCAGGTTGTCCAGGCTTATGAAGGCAGCTCCTTCATTACCGGCAGGTGTGATGATTGCCGGTGAATGATTGCAGCTGGTGGCTGCTGCAGGGCGGAGACACGCGTGGGCGTGTCCCGAGGTGCACAGATGTACACGGATGAGCGGCGTTTGTAGGAGTCTGAGCCGTAACAAAAAATCCTTTATAAATATATTCATTGAATAATACTTCAACAAAATATGAATGTTCATAAACTGTGAAAAAAATACAACAATGCAATATACAGTGTTGACAGCTAGATTTTTTGTGGACATGTTCCATAAATATTGATGTTAAAGATTACTTTTTTTGTGAAGAAATGTTTAGAATTAAGTTCATGAATGCAGATGGATCTCAATTACAATCCCCAAAGAGGGAACTTTAAGTTGATGATTACTTCTACGTGTAGAAATCTTGATTTAGAATTGAATCACTTGTTTATTTTTGAACAAGTTTTTGTTATTATTAAACCTTTTTTTACAAATAGTTCAAGAAATGCCACTACAAATTAATAATAGTTTTGCACTGTTATACAATTTAATACATCAGAAACTGATGACATAGTGCTGTATTTTACTTCTTTATCTGTTTTTTTCAACCAAAAATGATTTGCTCCGATTAGGGGGTACTTGAATTAAAAAAAATGTTCACAGGGGGTACATCACTGAAAAAAGGTAGAGAACCACTGATTTAATTGACTGGTCCATTGCCAAACACAGTCGGTACTGATCCAATTGAAAGTAGTTTTAGGAAAATCCTTCTTTGTTCACGGTGAGGCTGTTCTCTTACATTAGAAGGCTAAGCCAGCTACACAACAAATCCAGCTAACCTTGCAGACACAAGTCACACATTTGTAACCTACTTTTTTCACTCACTCTTTCATTGTCCCCTCCATTGCCATTAACAGTAGTCACTAAACCTGCCATTAAAAGTACTTTTTCAGAAAGTTCGATGTTGGTCAAGCAGGACTCTTCTTTGCACACACTTGGAGCGACTTAATCACAGTTGAAGGCACATTGCCACAAATCATTAAAGTCCAAAGTAAAGGGACTTTTTGCTTTAGACGATCCTAACGGTTTATTTAGTGACTTGACGACAGGGCGTTTTTGTTCATCGGGTTTCATCGTGGAAATGTCGGACACGACAACCGCTTCTACATACATTCAAAATGGGAGACTCGCGCAAAGATGTTGGGGTAAATTTCCACCGTGTTGTCCCGATAACAATATTTTAGTACAGGTACCAAAATATTTCGGTACTTTTCTAAATAAAAGCGACCACAAAAAAATGTAATTATTACCATTATTTTGACAAAAAAATTTGGGGGTACATTAAACATATGGTTCTTATTGCAATAAAATAGTAAACATACTAGACAACTTGTCTTTTAGTAGTAAGTAAACAAACAGAGGCTCCTATTTAGTCTGCTGACATATGCAATCACTTATTGTGTCATTTATCATTCTA
>NC_084632.1:12236382-12241382 GCF_033978795.1 Nerophis ophidion | reverse complement strand
ACATGGAGAGTTCCGCAACTTGGTAAAGATCCACGTTACAATCAAACAGCTGGTCTGTAATAAATATAATAGTTAAGACCTGATCTATGAAGATAAAAACAACACGAGTTAAATGGCGTGTACTTTTAGTGGGCGTGTTGCATATACAAGTGATGCAGACCGCCCTATTTTAAGGAGGTTTTTGCATGTATTTTCGGCATCAGGTGCCCATGGAAACATTCATTTTCCTTCACATTCATTTTATCACGTTGGATTTTTGCAACGTTGAACAGGCAGACCGTCACAACACAGCAGCCCGTCCATGCGTCTGGAATGATCAAATCACAAGAAAATGCATGTTGAAAGATTTTTTTTAAAATTTTGGAGGTATGTTAAAGCAGGGGTCACCAACGCGGTGCCCGCGGGCACCAAGTCGCCCGTAAGGACCAGATGAGTAGCCCGCTGGCCTGTTCTAAAAATAGCTCAAATTGCAGCACTTACCAGTGAGCTGCCTCTAGTTTTAAAATTTGATTAAATTATTAGCAAGCTGGTCTCGCTTTGCTTGACATTTTTAATTCCAAAAGAGACAAAACTCAAATAGAATTTGAAAATCAAAGAAAATATTTTAAAGACTTGGTCGTCACTTGTTTAATACATTTATTTTTTTACTTTCCTTCTTATAACTTTCAGAAATACAATTTTAGAGAAAAAATACAACTTTAAAAAAATTATCAAACACATATACCTTTTTACCTTTTAAATTCCTTCCTCTTCTTTCCTGACAATTTTAATCAATATTCAAGTATATATATATATATATATATATATATATATATATATATATATATATATATATATATATATATATATATATATATATATATATATATATATAATATATATATAAAGAATAATAAATACATTTTGATTTAATTCTTCATTTTAGTTTCTGTTTTTTCGACAAAGAATATTTTTGAAATATTTCTTCAAACTTATTATGATTAAAATTTAAAAAATATATTTTGGCAAATCTAGAAAATCTGTAAAATCAAATTAAAATCTAATTTCAAAGTATTTTGAATTTCTTTTAAAAATTTTGTTCTGGAAAATCTAGAATAAATAATGATTTGTCTTTGTTAGAAATATAGCTTGGACCAATTTGTTATATATTCTAACAAAGTGCAGATTGGATTTTAACCTATTTAAAACATGTCATCAAAATTCTAAAATTAATCTTAATCAGGAAAAATTACTAATGATGTTCCATAAATTATTTTTTGAAAAAATTTGAATTAGCTAGTTTTTCTTATAATTTTTTTCGGTTGAATTTTGAATTTTAAAGAGTAGAAATTGAACATTAACATTTTTTTCGTGTTTTATCCTCTTTTAAACCGTTCAATTAATTGTTTTTTCATCCTTTATTCTCTACAAAAAACATTCCGTAAAAGGAAAATAAAAACTTACGACGGAATGACGGACAGAAATACCCATTTTATATATATATAGATTTATTTATTAAAGGTAAATTGAGCAAATTGGTTATTTCTGGCAATTTATTTTAGTGTGTATCAAACTGGTAGCCCTTCGCATTAATCAGTACCCAAGAAGTAGCTCTTGGTTTCAAAAAGTTTGGTGACCCCAGTGTTAAAGTACATTTTCTAAATACTAATTCTCCATTAAAATAATAAAAAAAGAACATCAGCAGACACCAAAAAACACCGGTTTAGTTTGTTTTAATCAGCTCCTTATGTCACCCAGCAGCTATAAAAATAAACAAATATAGGAAAATGGATGGATGGATATTGCCAAATGGACGATATATCAATAGTTCATATGTTGATAAACACACGTAGGACGGAGCTTTTACCAAACGTTTTTTGTGCAACATTCAGTTTGCACGCACAATCCAGACATGCTACATATAGAGACAAAACAGCTCCCGTGGTACAGTTTTGTTCTTGATAAATCACGCTGTGCTAAATAAATAGATAAATAAATGTGCATTTTCTCCTTCTTTTGTGCGCGTTCTGATTATCAGCTAATGCGTATTTATCTGTAGATCAAATTTGCACATGTTTTAATAACCTACTCAGTGGCCTAGCGGTGAGATCAGTAGGTTGTGAGTTCCAACCCTGGCCTAGTCATACCAAAGACTATAAAAATGGGACTCATTACCTCCCTGCTTGGCACTCAGCATCAAGGGTTGGAATTGGGGGTTAAATCACCAGAAATTATTCCCAGGCGTGGCCATCGCTGCTGCTCACTGCTCCCCTCACCTCCCAGGGGGTGAACAAGGGGATGGGTCAACTGTAGAGGACACATTTCACCACACCTAGTGTGTGTGTGTGTGTGTGACAATCATTGGTACTTTTACTTTTACTTTAATACACCCAAACCTTTGGTAGAGCGGGTATTTACCGTACACACACTTTGTAGGACTCAACAAACGACAACATATAACTAGACACTGTACGGCAGGGCGAGTTATGCCTACAACTGGCACATTCAGCTTAATGGCAAAGACTACTTTCTGGCTCGAAGCCTATACACTACTGCCACCTAAAGTATTGGAATTGCAACTGCATGCAAAGTCAACTATATAATACTTGCTAATGAGACTCAACAAAGTATAGACTGCACAGTGTTAGATTTTGAAAATTAGATTTTAATATTAATTAAACATCAATTTCCCAAGAACCCGGATTTTAGTACCGTATGGGTTCAAATATCCAAATAGACTTTACTGAAGATTCAACAACTGGAAGGTAATATTTCATTTATAAACCTATCATGCTTTCTGCTGCTCGTGTGGAATATCATTGTTTTGTTCCCCTTTTTTGATAATTGCTGTCCATTTCATTGGCTTTCCCTTTCGTCTTTTGCCTTTTTTTTTTTTCTTGTTCCCCACACGCTCACGTTTGATGTGGTGAGGACTGAGCAGAAAACACATAGATAAGCAAAAAGTGCAGAACAAATGGCTGATTTGTGCGAATGCATGCGCTGTCTTTGTCCGTCTGCAGGCAAACAAAAGGGGGAAATGTCCTCAAAGACCTGTCAGGTGTGTGGAGAGGCTCTCCACTCATTTATTTTGGTCCGATTAAGCATTTTTGGGTGAATGCTGCCTAACTTCAATGAACCTTGTCTTGGCTTTTCTACCATCAACAATTCTATTTACCCGTAGTCTCGTGTCGCAGCCTCTTGCAGACAACCGGAGAAAAAGCGTTTGTTACTAGAGAGATGTGCGGATCGATACTGACATACCACAATGGCCGATACCAGATTTTTATGCTCTAATATCGACTCGGGAATCAAAATATTAAATGATAAATGATAAATGGGTTGTACTTGTATAGCGCTTTTCTACCTTCAAGGTACACAAAGCGCTTTGACACTACTTCCACATTTACCCATTCACACACACATTCACACACTGATGGAGGGAGCTGCCATGCAAGGCGACAACCAGCACCCATCAGGAGCAAGGGTGAAGTGTCTTGCTCAGGACACAACGGACGTGACGAGGATGGTACTAGGTGGGATTGATACTTTTGATACTTTAGTTCAATGGTGTCTAAACATTTTTCCACCAAGGGCGGCCTACTGTAAAGTCAAACTATGCTAAAATGCTAAAAAAAAAACAATAATGTGTTGGTTTTATATTATAAGTGAATAAGAATATTATTGTTGATTATTGGAACATTTCTACTTTTTATCATTAGATACTGATTTTTTTTTTTTGCTATTTTTTTTCTAAAATGTTTACTGTTGTTAGATTATAATATATTAATGATAATAATATGATTGTTTAACTGCATAATCTAGTGCAAGGGTCCCCAAACTACAGACATGTATTTAAATATGTCCTTTCCTATCCATTTTCTATTGCTTGTTAGTAGTTACTCTCGGTGTCTCCTAGCCACTCATATTATATCATATATCATATCATATATTCTAAAAATGTATTTTCCCATTGATAATGTGAGGTGAAGAGAATTATATTTATGTGTATATAAATATATATGTATGTATGTATGTATATATATATATATATATATATATATATATATATATATATATATATATATGTTGTGCAAAACAGGCTTGTAAGGATGAAAAAGTATCTGTATATATATATATATATATATATATATATATATATATATATATACACATAACCCGGCCCTTGGACACATTGTTGTTTAACCCCCGAGTCAAAAAGTTTGGGGACCCCTGATCAGGTGTGTAAAAAATTCTGCCTGTACACAAAATGTATGTTTAGTTACACATTTAAGTGTTTACAATTGTTGTAATTTTTCAAAAGTCATTAATTCATAAGTTAGTATTTAATTATTTTGATTAAATAACTAACTAAAAAAATGTTGTATTTATTTAAGCATATTTTCATTTTTATTTTGGGAGCTTCTAATATTTTAGATCGGGGTGTCTAAACTTTTTTTAACCAAAATGTCACGCTTGGGGCGCATGGTGATGCGCGTTTTTGTTCTCCCCAAGGATGCAAAGGACACTCCGGACGAAAACGTAAAGGTAGGACGATTTAATAAATAATACACAGTACCAAACAGACAGAAACAAACAAAAGAACAGTGTGCAGAACGCACGGGAAGCTAAGGCTAATACTTAGTACAGAGACTGGAACCAGAACCATAAACGCGACTGTAGCTTACCGCAAACAAGGAACCGAGCCAGACTGACGAAGGAAGGCAGGCTTAAATAATGTCTCTTGATTGGAGACAGGTGTACCCCAAAAAACCGAGGCATGTGAAAATCATACGTAACTATGGTGACAAAACAAACAAGGAAGTGCAACCAGGAACCAAAGAAGTCCAAAACTAACAGAACATAAATACAAAAAGACTCATAATATGATCCGGGCAGCGGATCATAACACAAAGGCCGCATATTGAAGAGTCAAGTATTGGGTGGGGTTGGGGGGGCATTTTGATATGCCAAAAGCCGGCATGAAAAAGTGAAGAGAGAATAAAAGAGAGGGCACATTCCTT
>NC_084632.1:12171382-12231382 GCF_033978795.1 Nerophis ophidion | reverse complement strand
CGAGGATGTCGTAGTGGTTTGTGTTATGGTTTGTGCAGCCCTTTGAGACACTAGTGATTTAGGGCTATATAAGTAAACATTGATTGATTGAATGTTACTAATTTCTCAACCATAATCCTGCAACACAAATACAACGTTGAAACAACATGCTTTTTGACAACGTTTAGTCAATGTTTGGTTCTGACGTTAATTTGACCATTGACTTTTGGTCATTTCCCAACCAATGTTATTCAACACTAATACAACGTTGAAACAAAATGCTTTTTGACAACGTTTATTCAATCTCAGGTTCTGATGTTGATTTGACCATTAAATTTTAGTCATTTCCCAACCAATGTTCTACAACACAAATATAACGTTGAAACAACATGCTTTTTGACAACGTAGATTCAACGTCAGGTTCTGATGTTGATTTGACCATTGAAATTAGGTCAATTCCCAAGCAATATTATACAACTTTGAAACAACATGCTTTTTGAAAAAGTTTATTCAATGTCAGGTTCTGATGTTGATTTATCCATTAAAGTTTGGTCATTTCCAAACCAATATTCTAAAACTCAAATACGACATGCTTTTGACGACGTTTAATCAATGTCGGGTTCTTTCATTGATATAACAATTGAAATGTGGTCATTTCCCAACCAATGTTCTACAACACAAATACAACGTTGAAGCAACATGCTTTTTGACAACGTAGATTCAATGTCAGGTTCTGATGTTGATTTGACCATTGAAATTAGGTCAATTCCCAAGCAATATTATACAACTTTGAAACAACATGCTTTTTGACGACGTTTAATCAATGTTTGGTTCTGACGTTGATTTGACCATTGACTTTTGGTCATTTCCCAACCAATATTCTACAACACAAATACAACGCTGAAACAACATGCTTTTTGATGACGTTGGTTCAATGTCAGGTTCTGACATTGATTCGACCATTGCATTTTGGTCATTTCCAAACCAATATTCTACAACACAAATACAACGTTGAAACAACATGCTTTTTGACAACGTTTATTCAACGTCAGTTCTGATGTTGATTTGACCATTAAAGTTTGGTCATTTCCAAACCAATATTCTAAAACTCAAATACGACATGCTTTTGACGACGTTTAATCAATGTCGGGTTCTTTCATTGATATAACAATTGAAATGTGGTCATTTCCCAACCAATGTTCTACAACACAAATACAACGATGGAACAACATGCTTTTTGACAACGTAGATTCAATGTCAGGTTCTGATGTTGATTTGACCATTGAAATTTGGTCAATTCCCAACCAATATTCTACAACGTTGAAACAACATGCTTTTTGACGACGTTTAATCAATGTGTGGTTCTGACGTTGATTTGACCATTGACTTTTGGTCATTTCCCAACCAATATTCTACCACACAAATACAACGCTGAAACAACATGCTTTTTGATGACGTTGGTTCAATGTCAGGTTCTGACATTGATTCGACCATTGCATTTTGGTCATTTCCAAACCAATATTCTACAACACAAATACAACGTTGAAACAACATGCTTTTTGACAACGTTTATTCAACGTCAGTTCTGATGTTGATTTGACCATTAAATTTTGGTCATTTGCCAACCAATATTCTACAACTTTGAAATAACATGCTTTTTGACAACTCTTAATCAATGTCGGGTTCTAACGTTGATTTGACCATTGAATTTTAGTCATTTCCCAACCAATGTTCTACAACACAAATATAACGTTGAAACAACATGCTTTTTGACAACTTAGATTCAATGTCAGGTTCCAATGTTGACTTGACCATTGAAATTTGGTCAATTCTCAACCAATATTCTACAACATTAAAACAACATGCTTTTTGACAACGTTTAATCAATGTGTGGTTCTGACGTTGATTTGACCATTGACTTTTGGTAATTTCCCAACCGATATTATTCAACACAAATACAACGTTGAAACAACATGCTTTTTGACAACGTTTATTCAATGTCAGGTTCTGATGTTGATTTAACCATTGAAGTTTGGTCATTTCTCAACCAATATTCTACAACACAAATACAACATGCTTTTGACGACGTTTAATCAATGTCGGGTTCTTTCATTGATTTGACCATTGAAGTTTGGTCATTTCCCAACCTGTATTCTACAACTCAAATACGACATGCTTTTGACGATGTTTAATCAATGTCGGGTTCTTTCATTGATTTAACAATTGAAATGTGGTCATTTCCCAGCCAATTTTCTACAACAAGAATATAACGTTGAAACAACATGCTTTTTGACAACGTAGGTTCAATGTCAGGTTCTGATGTTGATTTGACCATTAAATTTTGGTCAATTCCCAACCAATATTGTACAACTTTTGAAACAACATGTTTTTGACGACGTTTAATCAATGTTTGGTTCTGACGTTGATTTGACCATTGACTTTTGGTCATTTCCCAACCAATATTATTCAACACAAATACAACGTTGAAACAACATGCTTTTTGACAACGTTTATTCAATGTCAGGTTCTGATGTTGATTTGACCATTAAATTTTGGTAATTTCCCAACCAATATTCGACAACTTTGAAATAACATACTTTTTCACAACGCTTAATCAATGGCAGGTTCCGACGTTGATTTGACCATTGAACGTTAGACATTTCCCAACCAATGTTCTACAACACAAATACAACGTTGAAACAACATGCTTTTTGACAATGTTTATTCAACGTCAGGTTCTGATGTTGACTTGACCATTGAAATTTGGTCAATTCTCAACCAATATTCTACAACGTTGAAACTACATGCTTTTTGACGACGTTTATTCAATGTTTGGTTCTGACGTTGATTTGACCATTGACTTTTGGTCATTTCCCAACCAATATTATTCAACACAAATACAACGTTGAAACAACATCTTTTTTGACAACACTTAATCAATGTCGAGTTCTGACGTTGATTTGACCATTGAAGTTTGGTCATTTCCCAACCAAAATCCCACAACACAAGTACAACATTGAAACAACATGCTTTTTGACGACATCTTTTCATTGTCAGGTTGTGACGTTGATTTGACACAATTGAAATGTAGTCATTTCCCAACCAATATTCTACAACACTAATACAACGTTGAAACAACATGCTTTTTGACAACGTTTAATCAATGTTGGGTTCTGACGTTGATTTGACCATTGATATTTGGTCATTTCCCAACCAATATTATACAGCGTTGAAACAACATGCTTTTTGATGACGTTGGTTCAATGTCGGGTTCTGACATTGATTCGATAATTGCATTTTGGTCATTTCCAAACCAATATTCTACAACACAAATACAACGTTGAAACAACATGCTTTTTGACGACGTTGAATCAATGTCAGGTTGTGACGTTGATTTGACTATTGAAGTTTGGTCAATTCCCAACCAATATTCTATAACACAAATATAAAGTTGAAACAACATGCTTTTTGACAACGTAGATTCAATGTCAGGTTCTGATGTTGATTTGACCATTGAAATTTGGTCAATTCCCAACCAATATTCTACAACGTTGAAACAACATGCTTTTTGACAAAGTTTATTCAATGTCAGGTTCTGATGTAAATTTGACCATTAAATTTTGGTCATTTCCCAACCAATATTCTACAACGTTGAAACAACATGCTTTTTGACGACGTTTAATCAATGTGTGGTTCTGACGTTGATTTGACCATTGACTTTTGGTCATTTCCCAACCAATATTCTACAACACAAATACAACGCTGAAACAACATGCTTTTTGATGACGTTGGTTCAATGTCAGGTTCTGACATTGATTCGACCATTGCATTTTGGTCATTTCCAAACCAATATTCTACAACACAAATACAACGTTGAAACAACATGCATTTTGACAACGTTTATTCAACGTCAGTTCTGATGTTGATTTGACCATTACATTTTGGTCATTTGCCAACCAATATTCTACAACTTTGAAATAACATGCTTTTTGACAACTCTTAATCAATGTCGGGTTCTAACGTTGATTTGACCATTGAATTTTAGTCATTTCCCAACCAATGTTCTACAACACAAATATAACGTTGAAACAACATGCTTTTTGACAACTTAGATTCAATGTCAGGTTCCAATGTTGACTTGACCATTGAAATTTGGTCAATTCTCAACCAATATTCTACAACATTAAAACAACTTGCTTTTTGACAACGTTTAATCAATGTGTGGTTCTGACGTTGATTTGACCATTGACTTTTGGTAATTTCCCAACCGATATTATTCAACACAAATACAACGTTGAAACAACATGCTTTTTGACAACGTTTATTCAATGTCAGGTTCTGATGTTGATTTAACCATTGAAGTTTGGTCATTTCTCAACCAATATTCTACAACACAAATACAACATGCTTTTGACGACGTTTAATCAATGTCGGGTTCTTTCATTGATTTGACCATTGAAGTTTGGTCATTTCCCAACCTGTATTCTACAACTCAAATACGACATGCTTTTGACGATGTTTAATCAATGTCGGGTTCTTTCATTGATTTAACAATTGAAATGTGGTCATTTCCCAGCAAAATTTTCTACAACAAGAATATAACGTTGAA
Source organism: Nerophis ophidion (assembly GCF_033978795.1). Taxonomy (NCBI): domain Eukaryota; kingdom Metazoa; phylum Chordata; class Actinopteri; order Syngnathiformes; family Syngnathidae; genus Nerophis; species Nerophis ophidion. The sequence continues at coordinate 12,226,794 of NC_084632.1, read as the reverse complement.
ACAACATGCTTTTTGACAACGTAGGTTCAATGTCAGGTTCTGATGTTGATTTGACCATTACATTTTGGTCAATTCCCAACCAATATTGTACAACTTTTGAAACAACATGTTTTTGACGACGTTTAATCAATGTTTGGTTCTGACGTTGATTTGACCATTGACTTTTGGTCATTTCCCAACCAATATTATTCAACACAAATACAACGTTGAAACAACATGCTTTTTGACAACGTTTATTCAATGTCAGGTTCTGATGTTGATCTGACCATTAAATTTTGGTAATTTCCCAACCAATATTCGACAACTTTGAAATAACATACTTTTTCACAACGCTTAATCAATGGCAGGTTCCGACGTTGATTTGACCATTGAACGTTAGACATTTCCCAACCAATGTTCTACAACACAAATACAACGTTGAAACAACATGCTTTTTGACAATGTTTATTCAACGTCAGGTTCTGATGTTGACTTGACCATTGAAATTTGGTCAATTCTCAACCAATATTCTACAACGTTGAAACTACATGCTTTTTGACGACGTTTATTCAATGTTTGGTTCTGACGTTGATTTGACCATTGACTTTTGGTCATTTCCCAACCAATATTATTCAACACAAATACAACGTTGAAACAACATGTTTTTTGACAACACTTAATCAATGTCGAGTTCTGACGTTGATTTGACCATTGAAGTTTGGTCATTTCCCAACCAAAATCCCACAACACAAGTACAACATTGAAACAACATGCTTTTTGACGACATCTTTTCATTGTCAGGTTGTGACGTTGATTTGACACAATTGAAATGTAGTCATTTCCCAACCAATATTCTACAACACTAATACAACGTTGAAACAACATGCTTTTTGACAACGTTTAATCAATGTTGGGTTCTGACGTTGATTTGACCATTGATATTTGGTCATTTCCCAACCAATATTATACAGCGTTGAAACAACATGCTTTTTGATGACGTTGGTTCAATGTCGGGTTCTGACATTGATTCGATAATTGCATTTTGGTCATTTCCAAACCAATATTCTACAACACAAATACAACGTTGAAACAACATGCTTTTTGACGACGTTGAATCAATGTCAGGTTGTGACGTTGATTTGACCATTGAAGTTTGGTCAATTCCCAACCAATATTCTACAACACAAATATAAAGTTGAAACAACATGCTTTTTGACAACGTAGATTCAATGTCAGGTTCTGATGTTGATCTGACCATTGAAATTTGGTCAATTCCCAACCAATATTCTACAACGTTGAAACAACATGCTTTTTGACAAAGTTTATTCAATGTCAGGTTCTGATGTAAATTTGACCATTAAATTTTGGTCATTTCCCAACCAATATTCTACAACGTTGAAATAATATACTTTTTGACAACGCTTAATCAATGTCGGGTTCTGATGTTGATTTGACCATTGAATTTTAGTCACTTCCCAACCAATGTTCTATAACACAAATATAACGTTGAAACAACATGCTTTTTGACAACGTTTATTCAATGTCAGGTTCTGATGTTGATTTGACCATTGAAATTTGGTCATTTCCCAACCAATATTCTACAACTTTGAAACAACATGCTTTTTGGCGACGTTTAATCGATGTCGGGTTCTGACGTTGATTTGACTATTGAAATTTGGTCATTTCCCAACCAATATTCTACAACTTTGAAACAACATGCTTTTTGACAACATTTATTCAATGTCTGGTTCTGACGTTGATTTGACCATTGACTTTTGGTCATTTCCCAACCAATATTATTCAACACAAATACAACGTTGAAACAACATGCTTTTTGACAATGTAGATTCCAATGTCAGGTTCTGATGTTGATTTGACCATTAAATTTTGTTCATTTCCCAACCAATGTTCTCCAACACAAATACAACATTGAAACAAAATGCTTTTTGATGAGGTTTAATAATTGTTAGATTCTGACGTTTAGTTGACCATTGAATTTTAGTCAATTTCCAACCGATATTCTTCAACACACATATATTGTTGAAACAACATGTTTTTTGACGACGTTTATTCAACGTCAGGTTGTGACATTGATTTGACCATTAAAAATTGGTCATTCCCCAACCAATATTCTACAACGTTGAAACAACATGCTTTTTGACGACATTGGTTCAATGTCGTATTCTGACATTCATTCGACCATTGAATGTTGGTCATTTCCCAACCAAAATCCTACAACACCAATACAACGTTGAAAAAAAACATGCTTTTTGACGACATTTACTGTAATCGATGTTGGGTTCTGACATTGTTTTGACCATTGAATTCTTTATCATTTCCAAACCAACACAATTACAACGTTGAAACGACATGTTTTTCGGTAATGTTTTTTCAATGTCAGGTTCTAATGTTGATTTGATCATTGAAATTTGGTCATTTCCCAACTAATATTTCTATAACACAGATACAACGTTGAAACAACATGATTTTTGACTACGTTTAATTAACGTCAGATTGTGATGTTGATTTGACCATTGAAGTTTGGTCATTCCCCAAACAACAACATGGATCCAATGTTGGACATCAAAGTTGTCTCAACTTACAGTTTCAAAGTCAGTTTTAAAGGCCTACTGAAACCCACTACTACCCACCACGCAGTCTGATAGTTTATATATCAATGATGAAATATTAACATTGCAACACATGCCAATACGCCCTTTTTAGCTTAGTGGAATTTTTAATTTTGCGCCGAAAAATCCTGCTGAAAACGTCTCGGTATGATGACGCCTGCGCGTGACGTCACAGATCGTAGAGGACATTTTGTGCCAGCTATTAAGTCGTTTGTTTTCATCGCAAAATTCCACAGTATTCAGGACTTCTGTGTTGCTGAATCTTTTGCAATTTGTTCAATGAACAATGGAGACATCAAAGAAGAAAGCTGTAGGTGGGAAGCGGTGTATTGCGGCCGGCTTGAGTAACACAAACACAGCCGGTGTTTCATTGTTTACATTGCCGAAAGATGACAGTCGAGCTTTACTATGGAACAGAGATGTCAAGCGAACAGTTGGATTGGACCACACACACAAAGTAAATAAGCGCATTTCTACCTTCAAGGTACTCACAGCGCTTTGACACTACTTCCACATTTACCCATTCACACACACATTCACACACTGATGGAGGGAGCTGCCATGCAAGGCGCTAACCAGCACCCATCAGGAGCAAGGGTGAAGTGTTTTGCTCAGGATACAACGGACGTGACGAGGTTGGTACTAGGTGGGGATTGAACCACGGACCCTCAGGTTGCGCACGACCACTCTTCCACTGCGCCACGCCGTCCCTGTACAGTTCATTATGTGTATTAATAAATAACATTTTACCATTCTGTATTCTAGAGGCGATCTATGTCGTGTGCTACTCCAGCATCAATATCACCAGCGTCCGGTTCAAAGCGGTATGGCTCTATCCCTTGTTGCGGTTGGGCCTGGCCGAGTGGTCCTGCCACCACCACGGCTGCCACAGCGCCTCTCACAGCATCTTCCCTATCTGAATCGCTCCCACTGCCCTGTAGTACTTTAATTTTTTTTCTCTAGTCCTTCACTCTCACTTTCCTCATCCACAAATCTTTCATCCTTGCTCAAATTAATGGGGAAATTGTCGCTTTCTCGGTCCGAATCGCTCTCGCTGCTGGTGGCCATGATTGTAAACAATGTTCAGATGTCAGGAGCTCCACAACCCGTGACGTCACACGCATATCGTCTGCTACTTCCGGTAGAGGCAAGGCTTTTTTTTATCAGCACCGAAAGTTGCGAACTTTATCGTCGATGTTCTCTACTAAATCCTTTCAGCAAAAATATGGCAGTATCGCGAAATGATCAAGTATGACACATAGAATGGACCCGTTTAAATAAGAAAATAGCTTTCCAATATGCATAAGTATGCATAATCGACGTTGTATCAATGTCTCGCACCTGCTGGTAATTGGCCGTATCGTACTGAAATTCTCAAGGTCAACCCAGTGAGTTTCAAGCGTGCGATTAAATGCATGCCTGTATGCTCAGCAGGTGTACGGGGTCCGGGGGGGTGTTTGGGGTTACAAAGGCGTTAACAGTAGTGAGACTCTCACTCACTCACCAACAGGCATGTGCCAAGATGAATGCAACAAATGCAGCTCGCAAGCCGGTCACGCTTGTTGGGAACTTTGACATAGCTTCAAAAAAAAATAAAAAAATCCAACAGCTTCTTGATTGAGCTACCAGTCCTGGAGCCAGCAGCAACATGTGCTGTGCAGTGACGGTGGGAAGGTGCCTCGGTGGCTGCAGCCTTGCAGTGCGTGCGCCGTCTTAAGTGCGGACGTGGCCCACACACGCTGCAGACGCCATAAAGACCCGCGTCGGGATCAAACCCCTGGCTATTGGCAGACACACTTGATTAGTGAAGGCCAGCACACCAAAAGACACAAGTATGTATGATAGCAACACTGTACTTACAGTACAATGCAGCGGTGTTTACATTCTTAACGTCCAATTGTGTCCTTTTAGATTGCTTGTAAAAACACCACTTTCCTTTGTGGCAAGACTTTGGTTTGGTTTTCTAAGAGCTTCTTTTCAAAACTAATTAGCGTCTTCCAAGGCTTAAATTACCAATACGGCCTTCCCCTCGTTTATCCAGGCTAATTGGTTCCAGGCCTGACGGTGATAAACACATTTCCGCAGAGTTGGATGATTATTAATACATCAAATGTGTTCATCAAAACTGTTTTGGCCTTCTTTAAACACATACTTTTCGGACTATGAACAATTTTTTTTCCCCTACGCTTTGAACTTAACCTAAACTATGTATTTTTAATCTTCAACTGCCATAATGCAAATAGTTGTCATAAAACACTTTCAAAGTGTCAGTTTCAAACACTGATGACATCTATTAAACAGGACAAAAAGCAAGGAATTAAATAGAGACAAAAGTCAATTTGGCTCAATTGTGTTAGGACCTGATCAAGGAGGTGACCCCAGGATGCAGAGACGGGAGGCAAGGTAGAATTACAAAAAGGGAAACATTTAATACAGTATTTAATTAATTAATTTAAAACCTATTCTCACTCCTGCGCTTACCAAAGGCATTCGGTAAAAGTAAGCATGCGCTAATTATTTTAAAACCTCTTCTCACTCCGGCACTTTCCAAAGGCATGCAGTAAAACTGTGAGTGTGATTTAAGCTTGGACCTTAAATCCTACTGAATAGCTCTTAATCTTTTTCCATTTATGCGATTTATGGATTTTTAATCTTCAACGGCCATAATGCAAATAGTTTTCATTAAACACTTTCAAAGTGTCAGGTTCAAACACTGATGACATCTATTAAACAAGACAAGAAGAAAGGGATTAAATAGAGACAAAAGTCAATTTGGCTCAATTGTGTTAAGACCTGATCAAGGAGGTGACCCCAGGATGCAGAGACGGGACGCAAGGTAGAATTACAAAAAGGGAAACATTTAATACCGCATTTCCTTGAATTGCCGCCGGGGCACTAATTAATTTAAAACCTCTTCTCACTCCTGCGCTTACCAAAGGCATGCGGTAAAAGTAAGCATGCGCTAATTATTTTAAAACCTCTTCTCACTCTGGCACTTACCAAAGGCATGCAATAAAAATTTGAGTGTGATGTAAGCTTGGACCTTAAATCCTACTGAATATCTCTGAATCTTCTTCCCTTTATGAGATTTCAAATTACCGGTATTGAAATCAGCCTCCTCCATTTTGAAAATGATGACAGGGGAAGTGTCACTCGTGACGTCACAAGTTTGACCAGGCGGTAATACTAAGCATGCGCTAATTATTTTGTGAAGCGAGTTTGACCCGGCAGTAATTCAAGGCAGGCGCATACTATATGGCCTGCGGAAATTCAAGGAAATACGGTGAGTCCAAAAAGTGTAACAAAAGACAATGGGGCAGAAGTGCACACCATGAATAAATAAACAAAAACAGGTTCCTCAGTGGTCTGCAGGGGAAAAGGCCAGGGCGCACTGAGGACAGCAAAAAGTCCAACACCAAATCCTCTTAACCTGAGGGAGACTAAGAAGTAAACCCAGAGGTGAGGGATTACAGGACTAAGGAAAGACCACATACCAGAGCTTACGAAGTGAAGCAGGCAAATGCACGTGGGAGGTGCAGGAGACAATAACCGGCAGGACCCAGCTGTCGGTGACGAGCTTAAATACTCTTAGGTAGAGATATGTTGCAGGTGTGCCTCGCTCGGGACTAATTAACTGAAGAAAACAGACACCATAAAAGAGACGGCAAGGAAATGACAAAACACAACAAATTGAGGAGAAACGTTTGGACTGCATTCTTTATACAGGCCCAGCACGCTCTGACGAAAAATTGTACGCCTCCTCTTTTATTTGGACTTTCCCAGATTACATGGAAACAGCTGTTTCTAAGGGAAGGGGGTCATAAACAGCCATCGCCTTTGGTTACAAAACAGTTCAAAGAAAAGGTCGTACAACAGTTCAAAGAAAAGGTGCCTGGAGGGGGGTCAGGCCCTGCCTCCTCTCCGCTTTGTAGATCTCGGGTAAAGACAAAATCTTCCTGTGGATTACAACACATCAAAGAAACCCACACCTTCATGTCGCTTCCCACCTTACACAGTGGAGTTTTACAAGCCTTTTGCTTGGTAAGTTCAAAAACAGCTTTTTTCGTCTCAACAGGAACTCATGGCAACACAAAGTTTTGTGATAACTTAGATACAATTATTCTGATAAAAAAAGACACTGAAAAGGTATGTTATTTGTACTATTGTGCAATCTTTTGGACGTCTACGGGGTCAACGCTGCTTTCAACTGGAACTAGAAGTGCTGTTTCATCTTTAATTCGTTCATAGCGTTACCACTCATGGTTTCTTCATCCATCAATCCAAGCATTGTTTGTAAGTTTTATAATACAACTAAAACTATTCATACTTACTAAACTGTCCCATGTGTGATGTATGTAGGAATGCAAATTTGTACGTGCTATCTTAATGTAATCAAGCTGGTGTCGTAACACATGTACAAAAATTAAGATATGCAACTTATTTTTTTTATATTTGCATAGTATGTAATCTTTATATATCTAGAAAGGGTGGTCCTAAAGAGATAGGCATTTTTCATAGGTCTCAAGGAGGTAAGAAATACAATTGTGTGTGCGTGTGTATGTGTGTTGAGATATCAACAATCATACTATTGCATCCAATAGAGAGCCAAACACTCGAGTCTGTGAACATTGCTCCAAAGTCAGGATTTAATGTGCACACAAAAGTAAACATTGACAGGTGCACAGGCAGCAATATATGATAAAACAAGACAGCAGCTAAAGGAGGACTTCTTTTTTGACCTGCGTTAAATAAAATTACAACTTTTTATTATAATACTGCCAAAATTCTAAGTTTTTCTTGTGAAATTTTGACCTTTTTCTTGTGAAATTCCATCTCATGTTTTTATATTTGCATAGTTTGTAATCTTTAGGTAATACAATTGTGTGTGTGTGTGTGTTGGGACATCAACCATCGAACTATTGCATCTAATAGGAGCCAAAAACAAGAGTCTGTGAACATTGCTCCAAAGTCAGGATTTAATGTGCACACAAAAGTAAACATTGACAGGTGCACAGGCAGCAATATATGATAAAACAAGAAAGCAGCTAAAGGACTTCTTTTTAGACCTGCGTTAAGTAAAATTAGAACTTTTTATTATAATACTGCCAAAATTCAAAATATTTCTTGTGAACATGTGACCTTTTTCTTTCGAAATTCCAACTCATTTTTATATTTGCATAGTATGTCATCTTTATGTATCTAGTATAGTCTTAAATACGTAGGCATTTTTCAGCGGTCTCAAGAAGGTAAGAAATACAGTGTGTGTGTGTGTGTGTGTTGAGACATCAACAATAAAACTATTGCATCTAATAGAGAGCCAAACACTAGAGTCGGTGAACATTGCTCCAAAGTTTGGATTTTATGTGCATATAAAAGTAAACATGCAAAGGCAGCAATATATGAAAAAATAAGACAGCAGCTAAAGGATGACTTCTAATACTGACAAAATTCAAAGTTTTTTTGGGAATATTTACTTTTTTTTTGTGAAATCCCAACTATTTTTTTATATTTGCATAGTATGTCATCGTTATATATCTAGAAACGGTGGTCCTAAGTAGGTCGGGAAGAAATACAATTGTGTGTGTGTGCGTGCGTGTGTGTGTGTGTGTGTGTGTGTGTGTGTGTGTGTGTGTGTGTGTGTGTGTGTGTGTCAGAATCTGGAAAGTATCACAACTCACCACCGACATTGACGACGTGTGTGCCCAACACCAGCTTGAGCTCTGAGACTTTATTGTAAGAAGTTTTTTTTCTTTCGTTTTTTTTTTTAATTCACATGTCCTGACATAGTAATGACGTGTGTCTTGATCACTTCACCACACTCACTCTTTCATAACTTCCACTTCAATAACAGACTTTTAGGGTTGAATATTCCCATTAATACTATCGCTCTTAAGGAAAAAAAGATTGAGACCAGTCAATGAAAGTGTGAGATTCTCAAGCAGAATGGTTGGATAGTAGAAGGATGAGGACGTATTCCGACAAGTTGGTACACTTTGACAGCCAATTTAGACCCCATAATGGCGAAAGCGACGCAAAAATACGCTTGGTTACACCTCCCTTTTCTTTGTGAGGATTATGAGTCGTTTTTCATCCAAATGAGACTATATGAACATCCTAGCAGTCAGCGTCCTCATGACAGCAGACATTGTACAGTAAGTGATGTGAAGTGAAGTGAATTATATTTATATAGCGCTTTTTCTCTAGTGACTCAAAGCGCTTTACATAGTGAAACACAATATCTAAGTTACATTTAAACCAGTGTGGGTGGCACTGGGAGCAGGTGGGTAAAATGTTTTAATATGGTTTCTGTAGGAGGACAAACATGACACAAACCTCTCTAATTGTTATAAAGGACACTGTTTGTATTAAACATGCTTCACTGATTCAAGTATTTGGCGAGCGCCGTTTTGTCCTACTAATGTTGACGCTCCTTGAACTCACCGTAGTTTGTTTACATGTACAACTATCTCCGACTCTTTAGGACAGGGGTGTCAAACTCACATACAGAATGGGCCAAAATGTAAAACTGAAAAAAGCTGCGGGGCCAAGGTTGAACAAATGAACCTTTTAATAGGGACCCAAACAAGTTTTGCATTGAATATTGAACACTATAACTTTATAGTGACATGCAAAATCGAGTTTCACATAATAATAATTCAAAATATCAAAGGCATATCAAATCAAATTTGAATCAAAATTTGATGCCTATTTCTTATTTCCAGCCTTCTGAGGTAATTATCAAAATAAAATTTTTCCACAGGTTAATAATAACATTTGAAAATGAAATAACAATGAATGAATCAAACATTCAAGCCTTGAAGTAGCAAGACAAAGTGCATGAATAAAACGTTAATTATTGCTTAGTTTGCTACACTGATTTGCTTCAACACTGAATATGGAACAAGCAACGCTTATATAGTTTAATAGTGCAAAACCAACTTTCAAAAAAACAAATGAAAAAACGGTAATGGTATATTAAATTATTTAAATGAAAAATGTAATGCTTTGCAGCCTTCTGAGGTAAATGTCAACATTAACTTTTTCCACTGGCTAATACATTTGGTTAGGTGGTAGCGGGGGTTGTATATTGTAGCGTCCCGGAAGAGTTATTGCTGCAAGGGCTTCTGGGTATTTCTTCTTTTGTGTTTACGTTGTGTTACGGTGCGAATGTTCTCCCAAAATGTGTTTGTCGTTCTTGTTAGGTGTGGGTTCACAGAGTGGCGCATATTTGTAACAGTGTTAAAGTTGTTTATATGTCCACCCTCAGTGTGACCTGTATGGCTGTTGACCAAGTATGCGTTGCGTTACGGGGCTGGGCTGGCAAGCTGTTTGTATGGAGGAAAAGTGGATGTGACGACAGGTTGTAGAGAACGCTAAAGGCAGTGCTTTTGAGGCACGCCCTCGATATTTTTGTCCGAGTGGATATCGGGATAATGTTTGCCCCTGGAGATTTTCGGGAGGGGCTTTGAACTTTGGGAGTCTCCCAGGAAAATCGGGAAGGGTGGCAAGTATGAGTGAATGAACCGCCGCCTTATAAAACCGGCGGGCTAGCTCTGATGTTAATTTGATATTGCCTCAAGGGCCAAATGAAAGTACACGGCGGGCCAAATTTGACACCCATGCTCTAGGACGTGTTTTATGCCACTTTTTTTTCTGTCTCATTTTGTCCACCAAACTTTTAACGTTGTGCGTGAATGCTCAAAGGTGAGTTTTGTTGACGTTATTGACTTGTGTGGAGTGATAATCGGACATATTTGGTCCCTGCATGAGAGCAAGCTAATCGATGCTAACATGCAATTTAGGCTAGCTATATGTACACATTGAATCATTATGCCTCATTTGTTGGTATATTTGAGTTCATTTAGTCTCCTTTAAGTCCTCTTAATTCAATTTATATGTCATGGCACACTATCTTTAGGTTATATGGCTTTTAATTTTTTGCGGCTACAGACAGATTTGTTTTTGTATATTTGGTCCATCCATCGATCCATCCATCATCTTCCGCTTATCCGAGGTCGGGTCCCGGGGGCAACAGCCTAAGCAGGGAAACCCAGACTTCCCTCTCCCCAACCACTTCGTCTAGCTCTTCCCGGGGGATCCCGAGGCGTTCCCAGGCCAGCCGGGAGACATAGTCTTCCCAACGTGTCCTGGGTCTTCCCCGTAGCCTTCTACCGGTTGGACGTGCCCTAAACACCTCCCTAGGGAGGCGTTCGGGTGGCATCCTGACCAGATGCCCGAACCACCTCATCTGGCTCCTCTCGATGTGAAGGAGCAGCGGCTTTACTTTGAGTTCCTCCCGGATGGCAGAGCTTCTCACCCTATCTCTAAGGGAGAGCCCCGCCACACGGCGGAGGAAACTCATTTCGGCCGCTTGTACCCGTGATCTTATCCTTTCAGTCATGACCCAAAGCTCATGACCATAGGTGAGGATGGGAACGTAGATCGACCGGTAAACTGAGAGCTTTGCCTTCCGGCTCAGCTCCTTCTTCACCACAACGGATCGGTACAACGTCCGCATTACTGAAGACGCCGCACCGATCCGCCTGTCGATCTCACGATCCACTCTTCCCTCACTCGTGAACAAGACTCCTAGGTACTTGAACTCCTCCACTTGGGGCAGGGTCTCCTCCCCAACTCGGAGATGGCATTCCACCCTTTTCCGGGCGAGAACCATGGACTCGGACTTGGAGGTGCTGATTCTCATTCCGGTCGCTTCACACTCGGCTGCGAACCGATCCAGCGAGGGCTGAAGATCCCGGCCAGATGAAGCCATCAGGACCACATCATCTGCAAAAAGCAGAGACCTAATCCTGCGGTCACCAAACCGGAACCCCTCAACGCCTTGACTGCGCCTATTTGGTCCAATATGGCTTTTTCAACATTTTGGGTTGCTGACCCCTGGTTTAGTCTTTGATAATGATTGTGATGAATTCCAAAAAAGGTGCAGTTCCTTTTTAAGTTCTTCATCATGTCGAGAACTGTGTGGTGTGTTTCCTTTCAGAAGTCCCAGTGTGTGTGTATGGAAAGCGTTGTTTACCTAACACGACGTATGCAATGAGCTTGCAGACCCATTTGCAAGCGTGAGGACCACCAGCTAAGCATCTGCGCTCACACCGTGGTTAAGCGCCGCCATTGTGGTGGGCTGTGATCGGATTTAATTGACCCTTGCTTGGAAACACACACTTCACACCAGCCACTCACATGGCTGCCATAAGGGAAAGGCGAGTAGGTGCGGCGCTGACCTCAAAACAGTACTCACTTCCTGTAAGGGTTGAGGCGGTCTTGACCAGCGTAAATCACTCTTCCATTTGCTTCGATTACACGCTCCGGTTCTGTCGCCAGCCTCTCCCCTTCACACACACACAATTTCAGAGCTAATTGCATCCGACATCAACATGCAGTTACCGCACTGATATGTGCTTAGGACAGGCCAGGTATGCACCAGCATCTCCCATGTGGAGGTTTTACATGCTGGGACCTTGGAAAGGAAATGGCCCTGAATACATTTAAGGAACTCTAGACATGATGTTTGTTATTGTATCTGCCATCCACAAGTAATAGGTTTGGAGGTTCATTTGTGTATTTATTACGAAAACTTTTTGTTGACACTCAATTTATGTAACTGATATGGCCGCGTTTGAATTTTGGGAACAAAATTCAATGTAAAAAAAAAAATCTGTGTATAAGAATTAATTGTAATACAATTTCAGCGTATAAAAAATTCAGTGTATATAAATTAAGTGTAAAAAAAAAATCAGTGTATAAAAATTCAGTGTAAAAAAAATCATACAAAAAAATGCAGTGTTAAAAATAATCAGGGTTTAAAAATTATGTGTATATAAGTTCAGTGTATAAAAAATTTGGTTTAAAAAAATCAGGATACACATAAAAATTCAGTTTAAAAAATGAGGGTCAAATTTAGTGTAATAAAAATTCAGTATAAAAAAAATTTGCACAAAAATAAATTCAGTGTAAAAATAATTCAGTGTAAAAAATGTGTAAAAAAATTCTATGTATATAAATTCAGTTTAAAAAATAGGGTAAACTAATTAATTGTAATAAAAAATTCAGTGTAAAAAATAATCAGTGTAAAAAAAATCAGGGTATAAAAATTCATTGTAAAAAAATCACACAAAAAATTCAGTTTTAAAAATAATCAATCTATAGAAATGATGTGTATATAAATTCAGTGTAAAAAATTACGTTTAAAAAAAAAATCAGGATATAAAAATGTGTATAAAAATTCAGTTCGAAAAAATGAGGGTCGAATTTAGTGTAAAAAAATTCAGTGTAAATAAAGATAATCACACAAAAAAAATCAGTGTTAAAAAATGTGTATAAAAATTCAGTATAAAAAAAATCTGAAAAAAAAAATATGTATAAAAATTCAGTGTAAATAAAATTCAGTGTCATAGAAAAATCAGTGTATAAAATAATCAGGTTAAGAAAAATGTGTATAAAATTCAGTGTTAAAAATAAAATCATGGTTAAAAAAAGTGTGTCTAAAAAATCAGTGTAAAAAAACTAGGGTAAAGTAATTCAGTGTAAAAAAAATCAGTGTAATAAAAAAATAGTGGAAAAAATAATCAGTGTAAAAAAAGTATGTGTGTAAACAATCAAGGTAAAATAATTCAGTGTAAATAAAAATTAGTGTATTAAAAAAATATGTCCATCCATCCATCCATTTCCTACCGCTTATTCCCTTTTGTATCTCAGCTACAATCGTATAAAAAATAATCTGGGTAAAAAAATGATCGGTATACAAAATCAGTGTAAAAAAACAATCAGGGTAAAACAAATCAGGTTTAAAAAATCAGTGTAAAGGAATTCTGTGTATAAAAAAATATGTTCGATAAAGTCTGGGTAAAAAAATTCAGTATAAAATATTTCAGTGTCGAAAAAATTGCAAGACTCACTTCCGGTAAATTAAGGTTGAAACAATCGATCCTGTCTCACAACCAGCCAATGAGGTGTCAAGGTTAAAGTCATGTGACACGGGTCTAGATGTTTTCAAACTACAAAAATGATTACAATGGTTAGAATCAGAATTTTTTCACAAAGTGCGAAACCCAAAACAAATTCGGTTGCATAAATTCAGTGTCAAAAAAAAAAAAAAAGCTTTTGTAATAACGACCCAAATAATACGAGCGTTATGAATATGCAGCAGTTCCCGCGGCAACATCTGTTTAACATTGTGAAGTACACACCCTGAGTTTATTTGCAATTTCAACTTTAACCTCGGCAAATTGGTTGACACAGTCGGCCGTTTGAAGATAGTGATTACATTTTAGATTCAGCGTGAATGAGAATTGCAAATTGATGCCGTGCTGAATAATGCATTTATTGTTGTGCTGCAGTGATATCGCCATTAAGCTGGAAGCAAGTCACTTATTTCATGTTGATGGAGCGCCTTCCTCACGCGCTGCGCCCCCGACTCGCTTAAGCGGCGCAAACTTTGCATGTGTCCCGTCAGCCCGGGTGATGATTAAGTTACGTAAACACTTTGCAGCGGGGTCCGCCATTCCGCTTCTGCCACGCCGCAAGTGTTCCGTCTCAAAGATGTGCTGAAATATACGCTGTACGTATTCCCGCGGGGCGAGGTAAAGATCAACAAGAAAATCATCAGTGTTGAGCGTTAAGAAAACAAACATCCATCTTTATTAGAGACCGGGGAGTTTATGTTAGAGGACCTCAATCCTCCCCGGGTTGTAAACCGGCCCGGACAATAAACAGCTGCTTGACGGGAGCGGGGAGGAAAAGACTGAAATGAATGATAAAAAGACCAATGGGTTTTTTTTTTATTGCACGGGTGGCTGTCATTCAAGATGCAATCATCTGCGGCGAGGCACTTTTTCCTATTAATTGTGTGAATTCCCAGCATTTCTACACATGTCGGAAACAGCGGGAGGCAGGGTGCAGGTAAAAAGGCATCTAGTACTTGAAACAAAAAGTAAACAAAAGGTGAGTGCCCCTAAGAAAAGGCATTGAAGCTTAGAGAAGGCTATGCAGAATGCAACTCAAACTGAACTGGCTACAAAGTAAAGAAAAACAAAATGCTGGACGACAGCAAAGACTTACTGGGGAGCAAAGACGGCGTCCACAATGTACATCCGAATACGACATGACAATCAAGAAGAAGAAGGATCAAAACAAATGAATAGTCTTGATTGCAAAAACAAAGTAGATAAGGGAAATATCGCTCAAAGGAAGACATGAAACTGATACAGGAAAATACCAAAAAAAAGAGAGAAAACCACCAAAATAGGAGAGCAAAACAAGAACTTAACACAGGAAACTAGCAAAAAACTCCAAATAAGTCAGGGTGTGATGTGACAGGTGGTGACAGTACACCTACAAACGTAATACATAAATCCAAAATAAACAAAGGTGAGTACCCCGAAGAAAAGGCATTGAAGCTTTGGGAAGGCTATGCAGAATGCAACTAAAACTGAACTGGCTACAAAGTAAACAAAAACAGAATGCTGGACGACAGCAAAGACTTACTGGGGAGCAAAGACGGCGTCCGCAATTTACATCCGAACATGACATGACAATCAACAATGTCCCCACAAAGAAGGATCAAAACAACTGAAATTTTCCTAATTGCTAAAACAAAGTAGATCAAAGGAAGACATGAAATTGCTACAGGAAAATGCCCAAAAAAGAGAAAAAGCCACTAAAATAGGAGCCTAAAACAAGAATTAAACACAGGAAAACGACAAAAAACTCCAAATAAGTCAGGGTGTGATGTGACAGGTGGTGATAGTACACCTAAAAACGTAATACCTAAACCAAAAATAAACAAAAGGTGATTGCCCCGAAGAAAAGGCATTGAAGCTTAGAGAAGGCTATGCAGAACGAAAAACTAAAACTGAACTGGCTACAAAGTAAACAAAAACAGAATGCTGGACGACAGCAAAGACTTACTGGGGAGCAAAGATGGCATCCACAAAGTACATCCGAACATGACATGACAATCAACAATGTCCCCACGAAGAAGGATCAAAACAACTGAAATATTCTTGATTGCTAAAACAAAGTAGATGTAGGAAATATCGCTCAAAAGGAAGACATGAAACTGATACAGGAAAATACCAAAAAAAGAGAAAAAGCCACCAAAATAGGAGCGCAAAACAAGAACTAAACACAGGAAAACAGCAAAAAACTCCAAATAAGTCAGGGTGTGATGTGACAGGTGGTGACAGTACACCTACAAACGTAATACCTAAACCAAAAATAAACAAAAGGTGATTGCCCCGAAATATAGGCATTGAAGCTTAGGGAAGGCTATGCAGAACAAAAAACTAAAACTGATGTGGCTACAAAGTAAACAAAAACAAAATGCTGGACAACAGCAAAGACTTACTGGGGAGCAAAGACGGCGTCCGCAATTTACATCCGAACATGACATGACAATCAACAATGTCCCCACAAAGAAGGATCAAAACAACTGAAATATTCTTGATTCCTAAAACAAAGTAGATCAAAGGAAGACATGAAACTGCTACAGGAAAATACCAAAAAAAAAGAGAAAAAGCCACCAAAATAGGAGATACAAGAACTAAAACACTACACACAGGAAAAGAGCAAAAAACTCCAAATAAGTCAGAGTGTGATGTGACAGGTGGTGACAGTACACCTACTTTGAGACAAGAGCTATAGTGATGCATGCTTGGCTATGGTTTAAAGTCATATCCACCTATTGCGACAACAAAGTTTTACTGTCCACTGGGTTTCGGTTTTTTATGATTTCTGCTGGTTTTGTGCCTCCGGATTTTTTTCAATGCAAAAAATGTGCTTTGGCTCAAAAAAAGTTGTCATGAAAAAGGGAGGTTTTTGGATCGGTGCACTAATTGTTAGTGTATCCCGTGTTTTTTATGTTGATTTAATTAAAAAGATAAAATAAAATAATAATAATAATAATAAAAAATTATTCTGCGGCCCGGTGGTTGGGGACCACTGATCTAACGTCCACATTTTTTCATCCGTTTTTCCCAAAAAAGTGCAGTTCCCCTTTTAAATGGTAATTACAAAATATATATTAAAATTATTTTTATTCCTGTTTTATTTTTTTATATTATGTTCTAACTTTTTAGAATTGAAAATAATCTCTAAATTGTGCTGAAAATGTTTATTTCTCCTCGGGGATCAATAATAAAGTATTTCAATAAAAGTACAGAAAATTGAGTACCGCTATCAATTCAAATGTGAAAAATATCTAGTGTTTTTCATGTTTTTATTTCTGTTTTAATTTTCTATTATATGTTGTAACTTTCTATTTAAATGGGTTTACCTATGTTAGACTTTTACAGCACTTTGAGATTTTAACAAATTCATTATCATCATTATTATTATTATAGCATTAGCAATTTTACATGGCGATTTCGTATGTGCTAATGAAAACTACAAGAAAGAGGCACGCTACAATTACTCGGCCGGTGCGTAAAAAGTACAATACTTATAGTATTAACACTTTTTATGGCGCAACAAAAAGCAAAAAAAAAACAAAAAACGCACCATTTACTTGTGTCATTTAACGTCCACATTTTTTCAGCCGTTTTTCCCAAAAAAGTGCAGTTCCCCTTTTAAATGTTGAATACAAAATATATATTAACATTTTTTTTATTTCTATTTTATTTTTTTATAACATGTTCTAACTTTTTAGAATTGAAAATAATCTCTAAATTGTGCTGAACATTTTAATTTCCTCTCTGGGATTAATAATAAAGTATTTCTGATTCATTTATTAACACATACACACAACAAAGTGCAGAAAATTGAGTACCGCTATCAGTTCAGATGTGAAAATGATCTTATTTTTGCATTTTTAATCAAAAACAATCAACATCCTGGTATGTAATATCTGCATTTCAATCTCTGACCAATGACACACCACATTTGTAAACCCCCCCTAAAGTGTTTGATCCTCAGATAATGGGAGCGAAAAAATATCCCGAAGCTCGTCGTCATTAAATCCGTGTTGGTTTATTTGTGTAAGATACTGGAGCTTAGGAGGAGAGCCGAGGAGAAGCCGGGGTGGTCCGCAATCACTTTTTGCGCGCTAGCGGCTTGATCTATGGATGTGAGTTTCCGCCTGGTGAAAGAAAAGTTGGCGGTTGTGGGAAATGAACAACACGACCACAAGAGTCCCTGACAGCGTTGAGTTTGTGGCATGTAAAAGGTGCGGCGTCAGGAAAGGCTCGGTGGTGACAAGCTAAACAAAGGAAAAGGGTCTAAAGAAAGTTGAGTTGAGTTTGAGTTTATTTGGAACATGCACGCATACAACATGATACGTCACAATTTCCAGTTCCTTTATTCAACATGTTCGAAAGGGAGTAGGAAGAAGCGAAGCTTATTTAATCCTACCCCTTTTCCTTTACATAGCAGTTGCTAAAACTTTTGTTCACTTCATGTTCTCAATTTATTCACAACATGTTCCATAAGTAATCACATTAAAAGTCAATACATGAATAATCATTGGTGAAGTAAGTTATATTTCATATGGTGAGATGAGTAAGATTATCTTGACAATGAAGGGATGGATGTGGTACATTCAGAATGTTTACCATGGTTCTTCTTCTTTGTACTTTGTAAACACTTTCGCAAGATGGACATGACGTAAGATCGATGTATGTTTAATGTGAGATCAATGTATGATCTACATAACATCGATGTATTTTTGATGTAAGATCGATTTATGTTTGACCTGTGATCGATTGATGTTTGACCTAAGATCAATTGATGTTTGATCTAAGATCGATTTATGTTTGACCTAAGATCGATTGATGTTTGACGTAAGATCGATGCATGTTTCACGTAAGATAGATATGTGAATGACATAAGATCGATGTATGTTCGACATAAGATCGATGTATAATCGACGTGAGATCGGTGTCTGATCGACGTGAGATCGATGTGTGATTGACGTTAGATTGATGTATGATCAATGTAAGATCGATGTATGTTTGATGTACGATCGATGTATGTTCAACGAAAGATCGATGTATAATCGACGTGAGATCGGTGTATGATCGACGTGAGATCGTTGTGTGATTGACGTAAGATTGATGTACAATCAATGTAAGATCGATGTATGTTTGATGTAAGATCGATGTATGTTCGACAAAAGATTGATGTATAATCGACGTAAGGTTGATGTAAGACCGATGGATGTTTGACGTAAGATCGACGTAAGATTGATTTATGTTTGAGGTAAGATCGACGTATAGTTAATGTAAGCTCGACGTAAGATCGACATAAGATCGACCTATAATCGATGTATGATCGACGTTAGATCGATATATGTTCAATGTATTTTCGACGAAAGATTGATTTATGATCGATGTAAGATTGATGCATGTTTGACGAAAGATTGATGTATAATCGACATAAGGTTGACGTAAGACCGATGGATGTTTGACGTAAGATCGACGTAAGATCGGTTGATGTTTGACGTAAGATCGATGAATGTTTGACGTAAGATCGATGTTGAATGACATAAGATCGATGTATGTTCGACGTGATATCGATGTATGTTCAATGTATTTTCAACGTAATATTGATGTATGCTCTATGTAAGATCGATGCATGTTTGACAAAAGATCGATGTATAATCGACGTAAGGTTGACGTAAGACCGATGGAGGGTTTGACGTAAGATCGACGTAAGAATGATTGATGTTTGATGTAAAATCGATGTATGTTTGACGTAAGATCGATGTGTGAATACATAAGATCCATGTATGTTTGACGTAAGATCGATGTAAAATCGACGTGAGATCGGTGTATGATTGACGTAAGATTGATGTATGATCAATGTAAGATCGATGTATGTTTGATGTAAGATCAATGTATGTTCGACGAAAGATCGATGTATAATCGACGTAAGGTTGATGTAAGACCGACGGATGTTTGACGTAAGATCGACGTAAGATCGATTGATGTTTGACGTAAGATCGATGTATGTTTGACGTACGATCGATGTGTTAATGACATAAGATGGATGTATGTTCGACTTAAGATCGATGTATAATCAACGTGAGATCAGTGTATGATCGACGTGAGATCGATGTATGATCGATTTATGTTCAAGGTATTTTCGACGTAAGATTGATGTATGCTCGATTTAAGATTGATGCATGTTTGACGAAAGATCGATGTATAATCGACGTAAGGTTGACATAAGACCGATGGAGGGTTTTACGTAAGATCGACGTAAGATCGATTGATGTTTGACGTAAGATCGATGTATGTTTGATATAAGAACGATGTGTAAATACATAAGATCCATGTATGTTCGACGTAAGATCGATGTATAATCGACGTGAGATCGGTGTATGATTGAAGTAAGAGTGATGTATGATCAATGTAAGATCGATGTATGTTTGATGTAAGATCAATGTATGTTCGAAGAAAGATCGAAGTATAATCGACGTAAGGTTGATGTAAGACCGACGGATGTTTGACGTAAGATCGACGTAAGATCGATTGATGTTTGACGTAAGATCGATGTATGTTTGACGTAAGATCGATGTGTGAATGACATAAGATGGATGTATGTTCGACTTAAGATCGATGTATAATCAACGTGAGATCAGTGTATGATCGACGTGAGATCGATGTATGATCGATTTATGTTCAAGGTATTTTCGACGTAAGATTGATGTATGCTCGATTTAAGATTGATGCATGTTTGACGAAAGATCGATGTATAATCGACGTAAGGTTGACATAAGACCGATGGAGGGTTTTACGTAAGATCGACGTAAGATCGATTGATGTTTGACGTAAGATCGATGTATGTTTGATATAAGAACGATGTGTGAATACATAAGATCCATGTATGTTCGACGTAAGATCGATGTATAATCGACGTGAGATCGGTGTATGATTGAAGTAAGAGTGATGTATGATCAATGTAAGATCGATGTATGTTTGATGTAAGATCAATGTATGTTCGACGAAAGATCGAAGTATAATCGACGTAAGGTCGATGTAAGACCGACGGATGTTTGACGTAAGATCGACGTAAGATCGATTGATGTTTGACGTAAGATCGATGTATGTTTGACGTAAGATCGATGTGTGAATGACATAAGATGGATGTATGTTCGACTTAAGATCGATGTATAATCAACGTGAGATCGGTGTATGATCGACGTAAGATCGATGTATGATCTATTTATGTTCAATGTATTTTGGACGTAAGATTGATGTATGCTCGATGTGAGATTGATGCATGTTTGACGAAAGATCGATGTATAATGGACGTAAGGTTGACGTAAGACCGATGGATGTTTGACGTAAGATCGACGTAAGATCGATTTATGTTTGATGTAAGATCGACGTATGGTTAATGTAAGATCGACGTAAGATCGATGTAAGATCGACATATGATGGACATATGATCGACATATGTTTGAGTTAACGGCTATGTATGTTTGACGTATGATCGACGTAATCTCGATTTATGTTTGACGTAAGATCGACGTATAGTTAACTTAAGATTGACGTATGATGGATGTATGATCGACATATATTTGACGTGACATCTATGTATGTTTGACGTAAGATCGATGTATGTTTGACGTATGATCGATGTATGTTTAACGTAATAAAAATACTTTTTTGACATAAGATCGACGTAGGACCGATGTATGTTTGATGTAAGATCGACGTACGTTTGACATAAGATCGAGGTAAGATCGATATATGTTTGACGTAAGATTGACATCTGTTTGAAGTAAGATCGACGTATGATCGATGTATGTTTGATGTAAGATCAATATATGATCGATGTGTGTTTAACGTAAGAACGACGTATGTTTAACATAACATCTACATAAGATCGATGTATGTTTGATGTAAGATCGACGTATGTTTGACGTAAGATCGATGTATGTTTGAAGTAGGATCCACGTAAGATCGATGTGAGATCGACGTATGTTTGACGAAGCTCGACGTAAGATCGGTGTGTTTCACATCGGATTGATTTGATGTATGTTTCACGTAAGATCGACATATGTTTGACGTAGGATCGACGTAAGATCAATATAAGAGCGACATATGTTTGTCTTAAGATCGGTGTATATTTGAGGTTGGACTGCGCAACCGGCAGGGTCATGGGATGTGAAGTACGGTCCCCAGGGTCTTCCTGTGAGGAATATTTCGAAGCAGCTGTTTTAAATGGAGACGTCTGTCCTGCACCGTGGACCATTAACCCCCCTTTCCCCTCCCCAACTCTTACCGATGCTTACCTAAAATCCCCGGCTATCCCTCCCACGCGCCGACAGAGCACATGGTGAAAGAAGGTGCATAGTAGGTCGGGGTTGTCAGCCGTCATCAAACCACTCGCGCTGACCCCCCCAGCTCCTCGTCGCCCTGACGTGGTCCTCGACAGGATCTCATACAAACAAGCATCCTGTGCTCCTTCCAGAGTGTCAAAGCAGGGCTTTATTTAAAAGCCTCTGGGTGCTTGGCAAACCTTACTTTCCACTCAATTATCTGGCTGTCCCTAAAGCCCGAAAACATTTTAGCGCACCTTTTAGGGGGTTAACAGGGGTTCAGGTTCCCGGTGCCCATCTCCCTTCAAGACCAAACTTCAACCCGTGACAAGAGAGAGGTATTTGAGATCCTTTCAGAGAGGGGTCTCCTTTAGGTGACACATGACTTTTGAGTCTGAGTCTTTGACAGCCCTCTCTGGAAGCTATTAGCTAAGAGGGATCGCTACATTTACTGTTAGTGGTCAGTCAAAAACAAATAAAGTGGAGTCCCTTAGGACCGCAAGGCTTGGAAACGTTTACGAAACACTCGGAACCGCAGGAAAGACCCGAAGGAAAACCTTACCGCTTCTTTCCAACAAAACTTCACCCCCTGGTCTGGTTTTCTTAATAGCGATGAATTTGTGACCGGAGAGCTTGGGAGAGGTCAGAGGTGAGTGGGAGAAAAGCACAGATGACCATTAGCTGGATTAGCACCAAGGGATCCAGATGCTCCCGCACCTAAGAGATCTGTTTTACGGCACATCAGTGCCTGGACAAAAGCAACCGGCTTTTAGTCGTTTCTTGTGGCATTTTAGGCAGAATGTAACCGAAAATATTGTGTAACATCAATAAAATGTTAGATTTGCGGTAACTTTTTAACAGTTTTATGTATTTATGTATTTATTTGACAGGGAAAGTGCAAAGAAACATTGCTACCCATAGGTAACCGATGTCAAAGTACATAAGACTTCTAGCCACAAGCTAATTTGCCACCCTCGTCCCAGGTTAGGCTTTCAAAAAAAAAATGAGAGAAGTGTAATACTCGTACAAAAGGATTGAGACAAGTAGAAATTGAAAATAGTTGGCCCCATTTGCATACTTGCCAACCTTGAGACCTCCAAATTCGGGAGATGGGGGGGATGGTGTTGAAGTGGGGTGTTTATATTTTCAAGTATTTCTTATATGTAAATAATCCGTTCATGAATGAGTATATCCGTTCATGCATCGTGTTCTTCGGAGAAGTCCGATCTACAAAATTTTCAGGCAGCATACCCTTTCCCCTTCAAGCTGTCCTGGATGAACTGAAATGATTTTTTTCCAATCATTCTGGAACTGGCAAGAGTACTTTTTCTTCTTACTCGTCATCGCCATTCTTTGTTCTTTTGCTTTGTCTCTGTTATGTTTTTGGACATTACTACTTGACGTAGTTTTGAAGCAATGCATGATGGGAATCCGTGTATTAACGTGCCTGCCTACTTTATGGGTTATGGATAAACCTATGGATAACGGAGACATATATAATAGTCTCCTTTTCAGGTAAGAGAAGGACGCTTAAGGCACACCCCCAACATTATTGTCCGGGTGGAAATCGGGAGAAATTTGGGAGAATGGTTGCCCCGGGAGATTTTCGGGAGGGGCACTGAAATTTGGGAGTCTCCCTGGAAAATCAGGAGGGTTGGCAAGTATGCCCATTTGTGCATACTACACCCAGTTCTAGTGCTCACATTTCAGATTTTCCTTAAGCCACTTTTTCAGTTTTGTAGGGGAAAGTTTGATGTCCGACTGTGACTTTAACTCCAGTTGCAAAGAGTTCCACAGATTTGAGGCTTTCACTGAGAACGCAGACTTACCCAGACTGGTCCGGCACCTTTTTACTCTACAGGTCCCATCGACTGCACACCTTCACTACCGTACCTTTGTATTTCTTTATACATCACATCAGGGGCTAGTCCAATAAGACAATTAAAAATAGCTTTTGAAAATTTGAAATTTATAAAATGATCAAAACTCATCGTGTTACATTTTGGAGTAATAAGGCAGTGATGATGCAAAACAAAACGCCAGATGTTATGTCTGCTAATGGGTGCAATTTTTCGGTTTTATACAAAGCCATAGTCATACTTGTATCTCTGACTACGGTAGCCGTAATGGGCTGACATCATTTAAAGTCTGCCGCCACACCATTTAAGTTGAAATTAAGTTCAAGTTAAAGTACCAATGATTGTCACCCACATAGTAGGTGTGGTGAAATTTGTCCTCTGCATTTGACCCATCCCCTTTGTTCACCCCCTTGGAGGTGAGGGGAGCAGTGAGCAGCAGCGCTGGCCACGCCCGGGAGTAAATTTTTAGTGATTTAACCCCCAATTCCAATCCTTGATGCTGAGTGCCAAAAAGGCCATTTTTATAGTCTTTGGTATGGCTCGGCCGGGGTTTGAACTCACCACCTACCAATCCAACCACAAGGCCACTGAGCAGGCTAACCTTTAACAGTTAATTTTGCTCATTCCCATGTAATTGTTTTTATTTTATTTTAGTTCATTTTATGTTCAAGAGAATGTCCTTTATTTAAAGACAAAGAAAAACATAATTTTCACCAGACCAGGTTGTCTATGAAATTAGATTGTTTTAAAGGGTTCTTACATATCTATCGATCTCAGGGCGGACGCTCTAACCACTGAGTGGGTTTTTAACGTGGCCCACCAAATCATTCAAAGTGGAATGCCACTTAAAATAAAGGTAAATACTTAAATATCTGTGTGGAAGTTGCTTCCTCCCAGTCCCACCCTCAGACACGGCGCAGGAGCCCAGTGTGCATGTTTTAACAAAGTTTGAATAATCATGTTTTCGCAAGTCTTTCTTCCGCAAAACGTGACTTTTCAGTCACGTCCGTATCCTCTCTCCCCCTCCTGCTCCCGGCCGCTTACTGTTAAAGACAACAGATGATTGGATTAACATGTACCACCTGTGAAATCTAATCACCTGCCAGCTGTGTCTCGCCATCAGCCCACGCCCTGCCCCTATCCGATGGTGCTCGTCCTCAGCACCGTAGACAGGGGCGGTGACCTTTGCTCCTGCAGGCGCACTGGCCACATCTCCCTCCACAATCTGCTTGTCACCTTGACTTCTGATTTCAAAGAAAGCTATCCGTAAATGTTAAATAACCTTAAAAAAAATGAGGCTAATAAAAAGTAGCCAATGAGTAAATCAGGACTTGAGTAGTTTTTCACTACATTCATACTTACTTACACTTAAGTCATTATTTGGACTGTTTACTAGTGAGTAACATTACACTTAAGTGAGGGGAACTTTTGGCTCCACTGATAGTCCCAACTTCCCGAGATAAGACAATTAACGATCCCGTGAGGGCTGAACTTGTCTGACGGATGTGAGTCCTCACGCCCAGGTGCACCGAACGCACTTAATCTTGAGGACGTGGAAAAGGAGTCGGATGGCTTAACGCTCTTAAACCTAAATGAACCGCAATCCATCATCTCCGTCCAGCGTATATCTCAGTCTTCCAGGAAGGGAACACGATAAACGAGGAGGCTGCTTATCAAAAAACTAACACTGTACTCATTTGTATCTTTCCAGAAGTTGAGCGCAAAAGGATAAACTTTTTGATGCGGGGTGAGACCGCTCTCGGGGGCGGCTGAAAAGCCGGCCGTGGTCTGTTTTAATGGACATTAGCTAAAATAAGTTATTGCTTTTGGGAACTTTGCTATCTTAAAAAGCCTACATTGTGTTAATAGCAGCAGTTCATATACAGTCCAATTATCAGTGGGTGTCCCGGCACATCTTGTTCACCTCCAATACCGATACTGTAACCATAACTATTGGCTTATAAAGATATTGACCCGATACAAATCATACATACTTAATGTTAGAAAAGGTTTGATCAAGTGAAATTACTTAAAAAGAGAACAATGTTTGTATGAAAAACACTAACCAATGTATTATTAACCATCTAGAATAGACTTATGCTGTCTTTAAGCTAAAGTTATGTTTGACTGGAGGGAGTTGTGACGATACAGACACTAAGGGGCAATATTGCTCTATGTATTTATTATATATATATATATATATATATATATATATGTATATATATATATATATATATATATATATCAACTATATAATGTAATAAATAATGAACAATATAATAAATAAACCATAGAATGGAGTGTGACTAAATTCAAGAGTGTGTATGGTGTGAGACTAAGTGAAGCAGTTCTCTGTTGAGTGTTACCGGGAGGTGTTGTTCCAAACTGGAAGTCCAAGAGGACGAGGCACAATGATGTCCGTAAGCAGGTGAAAGATCCAGGGGCTAGAGAGAGAGAGAGGCGTCAGAGTCTGTGTCCATGCGAGGGGGTCGGGATCTAGGAAGACAGTCGAGATCCAGGGGGTAAAGTTCAAGGGAGCGAGACGCATAGCTCGAAACCAAGGCAACGGAGGGCAAATATTGAGGGCACAAGGGAGAAGACGGGACAAATCAAGCACGGGGAAGAAACACGGAGAGAGCAAAAGAGAGCATAAAGCTTGTGTCGGCTTACGGTACAGCATAGAGAATTAAGTTCCCACCAGGGTTTTTGGGTCCACTGGTCCTTTATACCGCTCACCCTCATCATTCCCAGGTGTGCAGATTGCTGATCGCCCACATGCCGGCCAGCGCAAGCAGAGGCGTCTCTCAGCGTGCTGCCAGCGAAGGTGCTGGAAGACCCAGCTGCCGAGGAAAAGCGAGTTCCAACCCGCGCCGTGACAAAAGTGGAGTGTTGAGTGTTTTTCGGCGACACTTCCTGGCCACGATATTCAAGTTACGTTCATGAGGCTATGAGTTGAATGATACGGACACGTTGGTTTCTGAATAATTTCTAATACGCTTATGCCTTGGATGCTTTGTATCAGTAAGTAATGATTGAATGTAATAACTAGATATTTGTAAATATTTACGAAAATGTCAAATTTCAGACTACAATATTGTTCAACTACGGATAGAAATAAGAACCAAATCCGGTACTTTTTTTACATAAAATCCAACAGTGCCATTCTAAGTTACCTTGGTTGCGTGTGACGTCACGCCTTTTTACTGACTCTTTGCACCTCACTTGGCGATCACTCCAGCAGCACTGAGAGCAGTGCTAATATATACCGGCTTGCCATTGACATGCTACTGATTAGCAACAGCAATTTTACATGGCGATTTCAAATTTGATAATGAAAACTGCAACAAAGAGGCATGTAACAATTACTCAAAAGTACAATACTTACAGTATCAACACTTTTTACCACACCATGCACATTTTGGACTTGCAAATTAATGTCATACTCGCAAACAAGAAAGATACAAAAACCAATTATCGTAATCAGCTCATTTTTCAATGTTGCAATAACATTTTTATTTTATCATCAAAAACAATTAACAGTTATTAACATGCATAAAGGCGCGGGAAACTGGTAAAAATTGGGACTGTATCCGTCTTGATCCGCTGCCTGGATCATGTCTTATTCTGGTTTTGTTCCATCTTTGTATCGTATTCTGTTGGTGTTTGACTTCCTTAGTTCCTGGTGGCACTTCCTGTTTGTTCTGTTGCCATAGTCACGCATTAGTGTCACCTGCCTCTTGTTTTTGACGCGCACCTGCCTCGTGATTACCACCTTCATTTAAGTCTGCCTTTTCTGTTCATTCGATCTCCCTTCCTCACTTCTGTTCCATGCAACAGGTGATGACACTGATTCCCGACTGTGGTAAAACTATTTTTGTACTTGCTTGCTTCCACGCTATGCTTCCTGTTTTCTAGCTCCCATGCTAGCTCTTTGTTTTGCCTGTTTATGCCTAGTGCGAGTTTTTCTGTTCTTAGCCTGTTTTTTTAGTGTAAATAAATCATTATTTCTTACCTTCACGCTGTGTCCATAATTGAGAGAAGGAACCCGCACAACGATGCCAGTGAACCGTCACTGTATCGGTTCAAATATAAATGGTACCCATCCTTAATTAAGAGCACTTGTTACTTAGGTCTAGCTCGTTTGCTATTGTGTGCTCAGCTGTTGTGTAGCTGCAAGCTCCTAGTAGGCTATAGCCCACCGTGTTTACCTTTTTTACGTGACTTAACTAAGACTACTGCCAGTGTCGTTTATTGTTGTTATTCAACTATTAAAACCAGTAAAGTTCTGGTTCTGGTTCAAAATGTTAATATATTTCGTTTATAGTTGTTATTCAACTATTAAAATCAGTAGAGTTCTGGTTCAAAATTCGAATATATATATTTTTTAAACTCGGCATCTGTAAGCGCTGTCCAGAAATAGTCGCAGATGCCACGGACTGATGCCAATTCTTTTTGCATAATTGCTTCCCGAAGACCACAATCTGTAATAATGCATGTTTTTTTTTTTTTTACGGTTGTTGTATTTTAAGCGATTCAAATCTCTTTTAAGCCGGAGTAGGAATTATTACACACACTGTCAGAATAACAAAACATGTCACAGCTGTTTTTCTGATTACCGAGTTTGCATTAATGTCTCTGGCTTCAGTACAATCCTATTTGTTGTTAATCAAACGCAGTCCGACCAAACATGCCGCGACCGAAACGAGCCTTGGATTTCAGTTCTGAAAAGGAATCCCTACACGCTTTGATCTGCCGGCGCTTGTTCAACTCGACCTGCCATAAGGGGTTTTTTGTTGGGACACTTGAGCAACTTATATGGGAATTTTGAAAGAACAACTTGTGTTACTAATGTCAAGGAAATGCTGGCCTGTGTTGAAAAAAGTTAATCCGAACCATTCCTTCTTAAAATGGATTGCAGAAGGATGTTTTGTCCACACATCACTTGGAGTTCCTACATAGACAGAATGAATGCACGGCTTGTCACGGACATTTTTTATTTTTTTATTTTTTATTTTTGTATCTTCTATTTTTTTTCACCCCGCTTGTTTACCTGTATCTCATCTTTTTTTTGTAAGGGGCGCTGGAAGCCGGCAGACCCGTCAGCGATCCTGTTCTGTCTCCCTTTAATGTTTGTCTGATCTTGAATGGGATTGTGCTGAAAATTGTAATTTTCCTGAAGGAACTCTCCTGACGGAATAAATAAAGTACTATCTAATCTAATCTAATCTAAGAGAAACATGTGCTTCCAACAGCTTATTTCTATAGATCAGGGGTCACCAACGCGGTGCCCGCGGGCACCAGGTAGCCCGTAAGGACCAGATGAGTCGCCCGCTGGCCTGGAACCGACCGCCTTAAAAAAACGGAATGGCATTTTAAGTTTTTTTACTGAATGAGACACCCAGAATGTCTATGAAAATAAAGAATGTGGGATTTACAATATTACCTATGAACGATAAAACACTGAATATTGACAAAATAGGAACGTCACACCCACTCTCCATCCACGTATTTTACAATCCAGCGAAACGCAACAAAAAAGCGACAGACACAGCGACATATGAACGTGAAAGGTAATAAAACCCAGCCTACTGTCTGATACATCACTGAGCTTTAGAACTTTGTTTAAAAAAATCTCCTTCCACGTCTGTCCCTGACACTCACATTTCAGGCTGGCCACCCTAGAAACACTCAGTGGAAACGCTCCCCACCCACACTGTGACTTGAATTACCATAGTAACTAATATTTCATGCAAAAGCGCAGATTCCAACCATTGAAATTAGACATGTCCAATAATGGCTTTTTTGCCGATATTCCGATATTGTGCAACTCTTAATTACCGATTCCGATATCAACCGATACAGATGTATACAGTCGTGGAATTAACACATTATTACGCGTAATTTTGTTGTGATGCATTAAACAATGTTACAAGGTTTTCCAAAATAAATCAACTCAAGTTATGGAAAAAAAAAATGCCAACACGGCACTGCCATATTTATTATTGAAGTAACAAAGTGCATTATTTGTTTTTTAACATGCTTCAAAACAGCAGCTTGGAATTTGGGACATGCCCTACCTAGGAGAGCATGAGGAGGTTGAGGTAGGCGGGGTTGAGGTGTGTTTGTGGGGCGGGGGGGTTAAGGTGTAGCAGGGGGTGTATATAGTAGCGTCCCGGAAGAGTTCGTGCTGCATGGGTTTCTGGGTATTTGTTCTGTTGTGTTTATGTTGTGTTACGGTGCGGATGTTCTCCCGAAATGTGTTTGTCATTCTTGTTTGGTGTGGGTTCACAGTGTGGCGCATATATTTGTAACTGTGTTAAAGTTGTTTATAATGCCACCCTCAGTGTGACCTGTATGGCTGTTGACCAAGTATGCGTTGCATTCACTTGTGTGTGTCAAAAGCCGTAGATGTTATGTGACGAGGCCGGCACGTAAAGGCAGTGCCTTTAAGGTTTATTGACGCTCTGTACTTCTGCCTTCGTCCGTGTACACAGCAACGTTTTAAAAAGTCATACATTTTACTTTTTGAAACCGATACCGATAGTTTCCGATATTACATTTTAAAGCATTTATCGGCCGATAATATCAAGAGATCTATATCAATTATTTGGAAATAGCCGACGGGCAAGATTGAAAAGCTTAACGGGCCGCATGTGACCCCCGGTCCTTAATTTCCCCAGGTCTGATCTATATGGTACTGACACTCTTGATTTCAGCCTTGCCAAGCTCTTCCTGGACCACCGTTTTTTTTTCGACCTCAGTATGTCTCAAATCCTGGTTACGGCCCTGAACATAAGTGTGTTGAATATTTGGATGTTGATTGTCTCCTCCCGCTGCCTGGTGGGAAAACTCCACACTCAACTATGGAAGGGAACTCTTAGGCTGACCTCCATTACAGTCCTCCAGCTCCCCCTCTCTCTCACACACTTGCATGTCGCCTCCCTTTTTAAACTCTGTTCCCTGGCAGACTGCAGCACTGACACACCCGGTCTGCCCCACTTACACCACGACACTGTTCTATTTACTCCTTTCTCTAATTGGACATGCTAGACCACACTTCCCATTCCCCCAGACCATTGTTTTTCTACTATTAGATACGACTTGATTTGCATCGGTTGGGGACGTCTCTGCGCTGCTGACCTGACCATGGTCTCCTGCTGGCCCCACTATGGACTGGACTCACACTATTATGTTAGATCCACTATGGACTGGACTCCCACTATTATGTTTGATCCACTATGGACTGGACTCTCAATATTAAGTTAGGTCCGCTATGGACTGGACTCTCACAATATTGTGTTAGATCCACTATGGACTGGACTCTCACACTATTATGTTAGATCCACTATGGACTGGACCCTCACTATTATGTGAGATCCACTATGGACTGAACTCTCACTATTATGTTAGATCCACTATGGACTGGACTCTCACAATATTGTGTTTGATCCACTATGGACTGGAATTTCAAAACAAGATGTTAGATCCACTATGGACTGGACTCTCACTATCATGTTAGATCCACTATGGACTGGACTCTCACTATTATGTTGGCTCCACTATGGACTGGACTCTCACTATTATGTTAGATCCACTATGGACTGGACTCTCACTATCATGTTAGATCCACTATGGACTGGACTCTCACTATTATGTTGGCTCCACTATGGACTGGACTCTCACTATTATGTTGGATCCACTATGGACTGGACTCTCACTATCATGTTAGATCCACTATGGACTGGACTCTCACTATTATGTTGGCTCCACTATGGACTGGACTCTCACTATTATGTTGGATCCACTATGTACTAAACTCTCACACTTTTATGTTAGATCCACTATGGACTGAACTCTCACTATTATGTTAGATCCACTATGGACTGGACTCTCACAATATTGTGTTGGATCCACTATGGACTGGAATTTCAAAACAAGATGTTAGATCCACTATGGACTGGACTCTCACTATCATGTTAGATCCACTATGGACTGGACTCTCACTATTATGTTGGCTCCACTATGGACTGGACTCTCACTATTATGTTAGATCCACTATGGACTGGACTCTCACTATTATGTTGGCTCCACTATGGACTGGACTCTCACTATTATGTTAGATCCACTATGGACTGGACTCTCACTATCATGTTAGATCCACTATGGACTGGACTCTCACTATTATGTTGGCTCCACTATGGACTGGACTCTCACTATTATGTTAGATCCACTATGTACTAAACTCTCACACTTTTATGTTAGATCCACTATGGACTGAACTCTCACTATTATGTTAGATCCACTATGGACTGGACTCTCACAATATTGTGTTAGATCCACTATGGACTGGAATTTAAAAACAAGATGTTAGATCCACTATGGACTGGACTCTCACTATCATGTTAGATCCACTATGGACTGGACTCTCACTATTATGTTGGCTCCACTATGGACTGGACTCTCACTATTATGTTAGATCCACTATGTACTGAACTCTCACACTTTTATGTTAGACCCACTATGGACTGGACTCTCACTATTATGTTGGATCCACTATGGACTGGACTCTCACTATTATGTTAGATCCACTATGGACTGGACTCTCACACTATTATGTTAGATCCACTATTGACTGAACTCACACAATATTATGTTAGATCCACTATGGACTGGACTCCCACACTATTATGTTAGATCCACTATGGACTGGACTCTCACTATTATGTTGGATCCACTATGGACTGGACTCTCACTTTTATGTTAGATCCACTATGGACTGGACTCTCATACTAATGTTAGATCCAACATGGACTGGACTCTCACTATTATGTTCGATCCACTATGGACTGGACTCTCACTATTATGTTAGATCCACTATGGACTGGACTCCCACACTATTATGTTAGATCCACTATGGACTGGACTCTCACTATTATGTTGGATCCACTATGGACTGGACTCTCACTTTTATGTTAGATCCACTATGGACTGGACTCTCATACTAATGTTAGATCCAACATGGACTGAACTCTCACTATTATGTTAGATCCACTATGGACTGGACTCTCACAATATTGTGTTAGATCCACTATGGACTGGAATTTCAAAACAAGATGTTAGATCCACTATGGACTGGACTCTCACTATCATGTTAGATCCACTATGGACTGGACTCTCACTATTATGTTGGCTCCACTATGAACTGGACTCTCACTATTATGTTAGATCCACTATGGACTGGACTCTCACTATTATGTTGGCTCCACTATGGACTGGACTCTCACTATTATGTTAGATCCACTATGGACTGGACTCTCACTATTATGTTAGATCCACTATGGACTGGACTCTCACTATCATGTTAGATCCACTATGGACTGGACTCTCACTATTATGTTGGCTCCACTATGGACTGGACTCTCACTATTATGTTAGATCCACTATGTACTAAACTCTCACACTTTTATGTTAGATCCACTATGGACTGAACTCTCACTATTATGTTAGATCCACTATGGACTGGACTCTCACAATATTGTGTTAGATCCACTATGGACTGGAATTTAAAAACAAGATGTTAGATCCACTATGGACTGGACTCTCACTATCATGTTAGATCCACTATGGACTGGACTCTCACTATTATGTTAGACCCACTATGGACTGGACTCTCACTATTATGTTGGATCCACTATGGACTGGACTCTCACTATTATGTTAGATCCACTATGGACTGGACTCTCACACTATTATGTTAGATCCACTATTGACTGAACTCACACAATATTATGTTAGATCCACTATGGACTGGACTCCCACACTATTATGTTAGATCCACTATGGACTGGACTCTCACTATTATGTTGGATCCACTATGGACTGGACTCTCACTTTTATGTTAGATCCACTATGGACTGAACTCTCACACTTTTATGTTAGATCCACTATTGACTGAACTCACACAATATTATGTTGGATCCACTATGGACTGGACTCTCACTATTATGTTAGATCCTCTATGTACTGAACTCTCACACTTTTATGTTGGATCCACTATGGACTGGACTCTCACACTATTATGTTGGATCCACTATGGACTGGACTCTCACTATTATGTTAGATCCACTATGGACTGGACTCTCACTATTATGTTAGATCCACTATGGACTGGACTCTCACTCTGTTATGTTAGATCCACTATGGGCTGAACTCACACAATATTATGTTGGATCCACTATGGACTGGACTCTCACTATCATGTTAGATCCACTATGGACTGGACTCTCACTATTATGTTGGATCCACTATGGACTGGACTCTCAATATTATGTTAGATCCACTATGGACTGGACTCTCATACTAATGTTAGATCCAACATGGACTGGACTCTCACTATTATGTTCGATCCACTATGGACTGGACTCTCACTATTATGTTAGATCCACTATGGACTGGACTCTCACACTATTATGTTAGATCTACTATGGACTGGACGCTCACTATTATGTTAGATTCACTATGGACTGGACTCTCACTATTATGTTAGATCCAATATGGACTGGACTCTCATACTAATGTTAGATCCAACATGGACTGGACTCTCACTATTATGTTAGACCAACTATGGACTGGACTCTCACACTATTCTGTTAGATCCACTATGGATTGGACTCTCACACATTTATGTTAGATCCACTATTGACTGGACTCTCACTCTATTATGTTAGATCCACTATGGACTGGACTCTCACTATTATGTTAGATCCACTATGGACTGGACTCTCACTCTATTATGTTAGATCCACTATGGACTGGACTCTCACCATTATGTTAGATCCACTATGGACTGAACTCACACAATATCATGCAAGAGCCACTCAACGTCCATTGCACCGGTTGCCTGCGGTCCCCTCCAAGGTTTCTCATTGTCCCATTGGGTTGAGTTTTTCCTTGCCCTGATCTGGGATCTGAGCCTAGGATGCTGTTGTGGCTTGTGCAGCCCTTTGAGACACTTGTGATTTGGGGCTATATAAGTAAACATTGATTGATTGATTTACATTGATCTGATTTCTGAAGCTAATACAGAATCTACAGTAAATGGGGTAAACAAAAGATTATACAAATCTTAATAAGTCAAACCACAGTGAAACGTGGGACCTTCTATTCCCATTGTACTTCACAACTTCCTCTCAAATCAAATAG
Source organism: Nerophis ophidion (assembly GCF_033978795.1). Classification (NCBI taxonomy): domain Eukaryota; kingdom Metazoa; phylum Chordata; class Actinopteri; order Syngnathiformes; family Syngnathidae; genus Nerophis; species Nerophis ophidion. The sequence goes on along the minus strand of NC_084632.1, from coordinate 12,191,842 downwards.
TCTTCCCGGAGGATGAATTATGCATGATATGTAAAATATGAACAGTTGGCTGACATCATTTACAGGTACTAATATTAAAGTGAATGCGAGGTGAAATCTAAATAATTACAATGCCCATCTGTATGCCGTCTGTCTGATTCCCTTCATTCAATACTATTGCATAATTCTGACTCGTTATTGCTGAGGAAACAAAATAGTCTCGAGAACTGGCAATTTTTTTTCTGAAGTTGTACTTGGTAAAAAAAAAAAAAAACGTTACATTATTATTATTACAACTCACATTCTGGCTACTTTACATTACATGTATCTGCACTCTGCTGTAAAAGACAAAGCAAAACTGACCAAATAAAAACATGTAAAAAAAAAAAATAAAAAATCACCAAATACTTCAGGGGGTGTTGAAGAGTATTTCAACAATCCACCCCGCCATATCAGGCCTCGGCAATTATTTTGACTAGGGGGGGGGCAAATTAAAATTATATAAATTATGTGTCAGGGGGCCAATATATCAATCTATCTATCTAGCTCGCTATGTATACATATATAGCTATGTGTGTGTGTGTGTATATATATATATATATACACATATATATATATATATAGCTATGTGTATATACATATGTATAGCTATGTATATATATATATATATATATATATATATATATATATATATATATATATATATATATATATATATACATATATATAGATTATCCAGAGAATAGTGCTCGATACCGTGGTAGAGCGCAATATATGTATGTGTGGGGAAAAATCACAAGACTACAGTACTTCATCTCTACAGAACTGTTTCATGAAGGGTTCCCTCAATAATCTCCTGATGATATATGGAGGAGGCGACTTGTCCGGAGTGTACACCGCCTTCCGCCCAATTGTTGCTGAGATAGGCTCCAGCGCTCCCCGCTACCCCGAAGGAAATAAGCGTTAGAAATGGATGAATAGATGGATATATACACACACACACACACACACACACACACACACACATACATACATACATACATACATACATATATATATATATATATATATATCAATGTTTACTTATATAGCCCTAAATCATTAGTGTCTCAAAGGACTGCACAAACCACCACGACATCCTCGGTAGGCCCACATAAGGACAAGGAAAACTCACACCCAGTGGGACATCGGTGACAATAATGACCCAGTGGGACGTCGGTGACAATGATGACTATGAGAACCTTGGAGAGGAGGAAAGCAATGGATGTCGAGCGTGTCTAACATGATACTGTGAAAGTTCAATCCATAATGGATCCAACACAGTCGCGAGAGTCCAGTCCAAAGCGGATCCAACACAGCAGCGAGAGTCCCGTTCACAGCGGAGCCAGCAGGAAACCATCCCAAGCGGAGGCGGATCAGCAGCGCAGAGATGTCCCCAGCCGATACACAGGCGAGCAGTACATGGCCACCGGATATATATATATATATATATATATATATATATATATATATATATATATATATATAGGCCAAATGACATCACTGGTTTGAACGCTTGTTGAAACTCATTCAAGAATCAAAGACAGAAACATGTTCATATTGTGGGCTTCCGGGCTTCTAGTGTGCTTCCAGGTTATCACGTTGAGAAGTCTAATAAAAAATAATTTACATTAAAGATGGAAATTGGGCCATAAACATTGTTCAGCGCCACACAAAGCCTCGAGCGAACCCCGGTCCAATGTCTTACATTTCCTGAAAGTTTCATTAAAATACGCCGGTAACTTTTTGAGCTGTGTTACTAATTAACTGACAAACCCTGGCGGAGGTAATTACTGTGCAAAATGTCTAACTTCTGGACCTATCCATTGATTTTTACTGGTCACAGATAATGGGCCACAATTGATAAAAGTCCCGATTTTAAGACCCATCACCCTGTGCAGTCTCGTTTGGTAAAAACCTCACGTCCAAGCCACTATGCCTGTTTTACTTGCAGTTATCTCCGTCCTTCAATGGAGCAATTAACAATTTCTCGGGTTCACGGAGGGAGATATTCTGCGGAGGCGTTTTTATGGACCGGAGAAGGAAGGTTCAAAGTTGACCTGAGGTGAAAGATTTGCGGCGGCAGCAGATAAATGAGGAACGGCAGCCTGCAACATAGCAGCACTTCTATTTTCTCATTTGCTCATTACACTCCCAGCCATTTTTATGCTCCTTTTTTTTTTCAGTGGATTCATCTTTTCTAGAAAAAAAATAAATAAAAAACAAGAAAGAAACAAATCCTTCAGTTTGAGTCATGAACGGAACTGTCTGCACGGAATTGTATCCCCTTCACAAATACCACAAACTACTGCAAGATGTTCCTTTTACCTTAGGATGGCACTCCCAAACCTCAATGACTGAACTCCTCCTACACATGATATTAATTACCATTGCTATTTTTGCTAATCATACACTGTGGGTAGGTGGCAGGATTTGGTGTCGCCCAAACACTTTGCAATTGATGCCAGGAAAGAACAGCTAATTTTGCATGTTTAGCCTCATACACCAAAAATTAGTCATTCTCAAACTGTGGTACGCTAAAGAATCACTTGATTAAAATATCATATTTTAATAATAATTATATTATATTTTATGTGTTACATAAAAGCACTTTACATTCAGCAAACAACCTCAAAGTGCTACAGTGTATTAAAAAAACATAATAATAATAATAATAATAATAATACAAAGATAAAAATAAAAACTAGAACAGCCTAATAGCTACAACTAATATGCACATATCTATAAAAACGCTTTAAAAAGAAAAAGAATAACAGTTTTTAAGCCTTTTTTAAAAGCATCCACAGTCTGTGGTGCCTTCAGGTGGTCAGGGAGAGCGTTCCACAGACCGGGAGCGGTGGAGCCGAAAGCCCGGTGTCTTATAGTTCGTTGCTTTGTCCTCGGAGGTTGGAGGAAGTTATGCAGAAATGCAACTGATGCCAGGAAAGAACAGCTAATTTTGCATGTTTAGCCTCATACACCAAACATCAGTCATTCTCAAACTGTGGTACGCTAAAGAATCACTTGATTAAAGTATCATATTTTAATAATGATAATAATAATATATTTTATTTGTAAAAAAGCACTTTACATTAAGCAAACAACCTCAAAGTGCTACAGTGTATTAAAACATATAATAATAATAATAATAATAATAATAATAATATTAAAAATATATCAAAAATAAACAACAAATAAAAACTAGAACAGCCTAATAGCTACAACTAGTATGCATATATCTATAAAAACGCATTTTTTGGGGGGAAAAAAAAGGAAGAAGGTTTTTAAGCCTTTTTAAAAGCATCCACAGTATGTGGGGCCCTCAGGTGGTCAGGGAGAGCGTTCCACAGACTGGGAGCGGCAGAGCAGAAAACCTGGTCTCCTATAGTTTGTTGCTTTGTCCTTGGAGGTTGGAGGAGGTCATGCAGAAATGCAACTGATGCCAGGAAAGAACGGTTAATTTTGCATGTTTAGCCATATACACAAACATCAGTCATTCTCAAATGATGGTATGCTAAAGAATCACTTGTTTAAAGTATCGTATTTTAATAATAATAATAATAATATATTTTATTTGTAAAAAAGCATTTTATATTGAGCAAACAACCTCAAAGTGCTACAGTGTATTAAAAAATATGATGATAATAATAATAATAATAATAATAATGATAAAAAGATAACAAAAAAATAATAACTAGAACAGCCTAATAGCTACACCTAGTATGCATATATCTATAAAAACGCTTTAAAAAAAAACGAAAGAAGGCTTTTTAAGCCTTTTTTAAAAGCATCTGAAGTCTGTGGTGCCCTCAGGTGGTCAGGGAGAGCGTTCCACAGACCGGGAGCGGCGGAGCAGAAAGCCCGGTCTCCTATAGTTCCTTGCTTTATCCTTGGAGGTTGGAGGAGGTCATGCAGAAATGCAACTGATGCCAAGAAAGAACGGCCAATTTTGGATGTTTAGCCTTATACACCAAACATCAGTCATTCTCAAACGTTGGTACGCTAAATAATCACTTGATTAAAGTATCGTATTTTTATAATAATACTATTAATAATAATATATTTGTAAAAAAAAAGCCCTTTACATTGAGCAAACAACCTCAAAGTGCTACAGTGTATTAAAACAATATAATAATAATAATAATAAAAAGAGAACAAAAATAAGTAAAAATAATAATAACTAGAACAGCCTAATAGCTACAACTAGTATGCATATATCTATAAAAACGCTTTAAAAAAAAAAGAAAGAAACAAGGCTTTTTAAGCCTTTTTTAAAAGCATCCAAAGTCTGTGGTGCCCTCAGGTGGTCAGGGAGAGCGTTCCACAGACCGGGAGCGGCGGAGCAGAAAGCCCGGTCTCCTATAGTTCGTTGCTTTGTCCTTGGAGGTTGGAGGAGGTCATGCAGAAATGCAACTGATGCCAGGAAAGAATGGCTAATTTTGCACGTTTAGCCTCATACACCAAATATAATTTATTCTCAAACGGTTGTAAGCTAAAGAATCACTTGATTAAAGTATCGTTTTTTAATAATAATAATAATAATATGTTTTGTGTGTAAAAAAGCACTTTACATTGAGCAGACAACCTCAAAGTGCTACAGTGTATTTAAAAAAAAAAACGATAATAATAATAAAAACATAATACAAATAAAAACTAGAACAGTCTAATAGCTACAACTAGTTTACATATATCTATAAAAAGGCTTGTTTTTTTTAAAAAAAGAAGGGTTTTTAAGCCTTTTTTATGAGTATCCACAGTCTGTGGTGCCCTCAGGTGGTCAGGGAGATCGTTCCACAGACTGGGAGCGGTGGAGCAGAAAGCCTGGTTTCAAATGTTTTCTTTCAACCCACCTGGTCTAGTATTCGTGCCCAGGGATTAAACTTTACACCTTAATGTGTCAGGAAGTAGGTTTTACCATCGTACGCTAGTACAACCCTACCGACTGGCCTTCTTTACACTCACCCACCGAGACCTCACTCTCATCCGGGTCACGGCACCGGTACAACACGCTTGGTGCGGCCCCTGCTTTTCTGCCTGTGGCTCAGACCTGGTTGCTCCGAATGAGACTTTGGGACTGCTCAGCAGAATCAAGCTAAAAGCCTGAGCTGTCAACTCCATGTCTATTGTCAACCCTCAAGATGTCAAGGAGTGAGCTTTACTTTTTATAGGTTTTAACGTTGTACACTTATGATAATAATAGATTTTATTTGTAAAAAAAATAATAAGCACTTTACATTGAGCAAACAACCTCAAAGTGTTAGTGTATTAAAAAAAAAAAAGAAACCAATAATGATAAAAAGATCCATCCATAATCCATCCATCATTTTCCGCTTATCCGAGGTTGGGTCGCGGGGGCAACAGCCTAAGCAGAGAAACCCAGACTTCCCTCTCCCAAGCCACTTTGTCCAGCTCTTCCCGGGGGATCCCGAGGTGTTCCCAGGCCAGCCGGGAGACATAGTCTTCCCAACGTGTCCTGGGTCTTCCCCGTGGCCTCCTACCGGTTGGACGTGCCCTAAACACCTCCCTAGGGAGGCGTTCGGGTGGCATCCTGACCAGATGCCCGAACCACCTCATCTGGCTCCTCTCCATGTGGAGGAGCAGCGGCTTTACTTTGAGTTCCTCCCGGATGGCAGAGCTTCTCACCCTATCTTTAAGGGAGAGACCCGCCACCCGGCGGAGGAAACTCATTTTGGCCGCTTGTACCCGTGATCTTATCCTTTCGGTCATGACCCAAAGCTCATGACCATAGGTGAGGATGGGAACGTAGATCGACCGGTAAATTGAGAGCTTTGCCTTCCGGCTCAGCTCCTTCTTCACCACAACGGATCGGTACAACGTCCGCATTACTGAAGACGCCGCACCGATTCGCCTGTCGATCTCACGATCCACTCTTCCCTCACTCGTGAACAAGACTCCTAGGTACTTGAACTCCTCCACTTGGGGCAGGGTCTCCTCCCCAACCCGGAGATGGCATTCCACCCTTTTCCGGGCGAGAACCATGGACTCGGACTTGGAGGTGCTGATTCTCATTCCGGTCGCTTCACACTCGGCTGCGAACCGATCCATGATGATAAAAAGATAATAAAAATAAATACAAATAAAAACTAGAACCGCCTAATAGCCACAACTAGTATGCATATATTTATAAAAAGGCTTTTTAAAAAAAAAAAAAAAAAAAAGAAGGGTTTTTAAGCCTTTTAAAAAAACATACACAGTCTGTGGTATCCTCAGGTGGTCAGGGAGAGCGGTACCCAGACTGGGAGCGGCGGAGCAGAAAGCCCGGTCTCCCATAGTTTGTAGCTTTGTCCTTGGAGGTTGGAGGAGGTTTGCCTGTTTAGAGCGGAGCTGTCGTGTGGAGGATTTGGGGGTGATTCGTTCTTTGAGGTAGAGGGGGACATTTCCATGGAGGCACTGGTGGGTTAGTAGGGATGACTTTGTATTCAATCCCGAGTGGAACAGTAAGCCAGTGAAGGGATTTGAGAGTTGGTGTGATATGTTCGTAGTTCCACACTCATCAGGATCCTAGCAGCACTATTCTGTATGTATTGCAGCTTCTAGATGTTATTGGAGGGGATCCCGACAAGAAGTGTGTTGCAGTAGTCGAGCCAGACCATAGGGCGCACTGCCGATGAATGGTCTACTGTTGATCTTCTTTTTATATATAGGGGGCACTGGATTATAGGGCGCTTTAAAGGATTCATATTATTATCATTTTTTTTTAAAATGGAAAACCCTTCCTTGTGGTCTAGATCAGTGTTTTTCAACCACCTATTTGGGTTAAAAAATATTGTTTGCAAACCAGTAAATATAGTATGCAAATGATGTGTTGTTGTTGTTGAGTGTCTGTGCTTTCTAGAGCTCGGAATAATATTTATATAGCACTTTTCTCTAGTGACTCAAAGCGCCTTACATTGTGAAACCCAATATCTCAGTTACATTTTCAAACCAGAGAGGGTGGCTCTGGGAGCAGGTGGGTAAAGTGTCTTGCCCAAGGACACAACGGTAGTGACTAGGTTGGCTCACTACACCGGTATGTTTTAGTGCTTTTATGGCAAGTTTTCTGACAGATATAAGAACACTTTTTTTTTACATTCTGGTATCTGCTAATCTGTATTTGGGATCTGCGTAAATTCGAAAAAATTGTGCGTGTCCGCCTTTGTAGTCCGTGTTGACCCCGTAGTCGATAAGCGTCTTTTGGTTCTCTATATTCCTGTTATGGGACATTCATCTTCCGCTGTTGCCATTTCTAATATAAAATAGTGTAAAATTCTTACTTATATCTGTCAGAAAACTTGCCATAAAAGCACTAAAACATACCGGTGTATTGAGCCAACCTAGTTGTACACCGGTATGTTTTAGTGCTTTTATGGCAAGTTTTCTGACAGATATAAGTAAGAACTTTACACTACTTTATATTAGAAATGGCAACAGCGGAAGATGAATGTCCCATAACAGGAATATAGAGAACCAAAAGACGCTTATCGACTACGGGGTCAACACGGACTACAAAGGCGGACACGCACAATTTTTTCGAATTTACGCAGATCCCAAATACAGATCAGCAGATACCAGAAGGTAAAAAGAAAAAGTTTATTTTGCATAATATTGTGAAACAAAATGCCAGATGATATGTCTTACCTTATACACACACCATAATAATACTCCGACAATCTTTCAAGCTGTGTGACTTCATAGCTTACCAAAGTCGTACTAAAAAAATTTGATAGATTTTTGAGCGCCGTGTGTAATGTTCTATATTTTCAATGGAACATTTAAAATGTTGGTGTTGTTTACTTGAGACCCATGATAGTGTAGTCTACGTTTACAAAAAAGTAAAACTGTAAACAAAAAATCATGCACAGTAAATACAAAAAAACATCCTGTAAATGAAAAAACGTATTGTCTAAACGCGAAAAAAAGAAAAACTATTAAACTAAAACACATTAAAAACAAAGAATATTTAATCAATTTCTACGACGGAACACTGTATATCAAATTTTCCGGACTATATGGCGCACCGGTATTTAAGGCGTACTCACTAAAATTCTATCCAATCAGCTAATCAGACTCGATAAATCCGCGGTGACGTTTTGGTGAATTTATTGAGAAATTTGTGAAACTGGAACAATACAAAAAAATGCCATCGTAAAATAATAATACTAACACAGACACTTGTAAATGTGTTCGCTTATTAGTTATAGCTGACGGCGCTTGCTTGATTACATTACGATATCTCGTACAAATATGCATAAAAACAACTACAGACGTCACACAATGGGGGCAGTTTAGTGAGCATGAATTGTTTTAGTTGTATTGTAAAACTTACAAATAATTACTTAGAGTGGTGACCAAAGAAACCTTCCAAGTCGAAACGCCATGGACAACTTAGAAAACGGAACGGCAATTATGCTTCCGGTTCACAGCTCGAAACAAAATAGCTCTGCAGCACCTCGCAGTGAGTGAACTCGTCCAAAAGACGGCGCCATAGCACGGACACAAACACACCTTTTCAGTGTATTTGCTTGTTTTGTTTTTTTTGTCAAGCTGAGCGAGGAAAAATCCATAAATTAGCCGCACCGTTTTATAAACCGCAGGGTTCAAGGCATTGGAGAAAACTAGCGGCTTATGTATGGTATTTGTTAAATAAACCTCTGCCTTATAATACGTAGGTCTACTATGCTACTATATTTTAATGTTGGTCACTATGGTGGTCCTTGGAGAGCCAAGTGTTTTCTGAGCTGGTACTTGGTACCACTCTTCTTTTTTCACGATTCAGCACACCTTGCAAAGAATTATTTTCATAACAAATATTTCACTTAGCTTTGACACATTCTTTTCCTCTGTGAAAGGCTCGTTTCAGGGCCGAGACTGACGGGGACCTTCGGGCGTGCTGAACAGGATGTGGTTTGCTGTTGCTCAGGTAAGCCATTTAAGCCCATTAAAGCCCGTGGAGCGTTATTCTTTTGTTGCTTTTTTTTCTCTTTCTTGACTGCCAGATGTACATCTCTTATAGGTCAGTATTTACTGACAATCCATTCAAAGGCATCCCTCCAAGTCTGGATTGGGGGGGGGGGGGTCAGCTAATTGACCATGCTGCTTTTCAGGTGGCATCCTATGGTCTTTAAGGCAGGAGCTTTAATATTGTGAGAAGACATGATGAAGGGCGATCAAAAATGGGTTTTAAGACATTAATGGAGTACAGGGATGTGGCGAGATGACATTGTTATAGCACGATTATTGTGACCAAATTATAAGGGTTATCATTGTCACCATGGTAACTGCACACAGTCAATTATTTTTTACCACGTTTTCTGTATAAATAACAAAATAGCCAGCAGGGCCTTGTCTGCTGGCCAAACATAACCAGAAATCATGATCATAATTAAAGATACAATTATTTTTGGTAACACTTTAGTATGGGGAACATATTCACCATATATATATATATATATATATATATATATATATATATATATATATATATATATATATATATATATATATATATATATATATAACACGGTAAAGAATCTGGGTATTATCTTCAACCCAACTCTCTCCTTTGAGGCACACATTAAAAGCGTTACTAAAACGGCCTTCTTTCATCTCCGTAATATCGCTAAAATTCGCTCCATTCTGTCCACTAAAGACGCTGAGATCATTATCCATGCGTTTGTTACGTCTCGCCTCGACTACTGTAACGTATTATTTTCGGGTCTCCCCATGTCTAGCATTAAAAGATTACATTTGGTACAAAATGCGGCTGCTAGACTTTTGACAAGAACAAGAAAGTTTGATCACATTACGCCTGTACTGGCTCACCTGCACTGGCTTCCTGTGCACTTAAGATGTGACTTTAAGGTTTTACTACTTACGTATAAAATACTACACGGTCCAGCTCCATCCTATCTTGCCGATTGTATTGTACCATATGTCCCGGCAAGAAATCTGCGTTCAAAGGACTCCGGCTTATTAGTGATTCCCAAAGCCCAAAAAAAGTCTGTGGGCTATAGAGCGTTTTCATTTCGGGCTCCAGTACTCTGGAATGCCCTCCCGGTAACAGTTCGAGATGCCACCTCAGTAGAAGCATTTAAGTCTCACCTTAAAACTCATTTGTATACTCTAGCCTTTAAATAGACTCCCTTTTTAGACCAGTTGATCTGCCGCTTCTTTTCTTTTTCTTCTATGTCCCACTCTCCCTTGTGGAGGGGTCTGGTCCGATCCGGTGGCCATGTACTGCTTGCCTGTGTATCGGCTGGGGACATCTCTGCGCTGCTGATCCGCCTCCGCTCGGGATGGTTTCCTGCTGGCTCCGCTGTGAACGGGACTCTCGCTGCTGTGTTGGATCCGCTTTGGACTGGACTCTCGCGACTGTGTTGCATCCATTGTGGATTGAACTTTCACAGTATCATGTTAGACCCGCTCGACATCCATTGCTTTCCTCCTCTCCAAGGTTCTCCTAGTCATCATTGTCGCTGACGTCCCACTGGGTCATTATTGTCCCAGATGTCCCACTGGGTGTGAGTTTTCCTTGCCCTTATGTGGGCCTACCGAGGATGTTGTGGTGGTTTGTGCAGCCCTTTGAGACACTAGTGATTTAGGGCTATATAAGTAAACATTGATTGATTGATATATATATATACAGTGGGGAAAAAAAAAATATTTAGTCAGCCACCGATTGTGCAAGTTCTCCCACTTAAAATGATGACAGAGGTCTGTAATTTTCATCATAGGTACACTTCAACTGTGAGAGACAGAATGTGGAAAAAAAATTGAGGAATTCACATTGTAGGAATTTTAAATAATTTATTTGTAAATTATGGTGGAAAATAAGTATTTGGTCAACCATTCAAAGCTCTCACTGTTGGGAGAAGGTTTTGGCTCAAAATCTCACGATACATGGCCCCATCTATTCTTTCCTCAACACGTCCTGTCCCCTTAGCAGAAAAACAGCCCCAAAGCACAATGTTTCCACGCCCATGCTTCACAGTAGGTGTGGTGTTCTTGGGATGCAACTCAGTATTCTTCTTCCTCCAAAAACGACGAGTTGAGTTTATACCAAAATGGATACATGGATGATACAGCAGAGGATTGGGAGAATGTCATGTGGTCAGATGGAACCAAACTATATCTTTTTGGTATAAACTCAACTTTGAATCGATTTTTTATATACCAAAATGGATACATGGATGAGGAATGAATGAATGAATGAATCATATAATCAATCAAATCAATCAACCAGTTTGTGTGATCAGTTTTACAGTACATGTTATATGTATACAATTATGCACATTTACACACGAAAGAAAAGAAAAAGAATGACCAAAAAAGGAATAGGCTGAAGCCAAAGCTTATATTTGCCTATCCTATACCTTCACTGAAGATTAGATTGCCTGGAACATCAACGTTAAAAAAAATAAAAAATCAATGGGATGAAAGTAATTGTTAATATATTGTATAATTTTAAATTATTTCACCTTTCAATGTTTTCTTAAACCTTACCAAAGAAGTACATGTCTTCAGCTCATCCCTGAGCTTGTTCCACCATTTAACTCCTAAAACTGTAATACATTTGTATTTTATATTTGTTCTCGCTTTACCTATTTCAAAAATCGATATCCCCCGTAAATTATAGTTTTCTCCTCTTAAATGAAATAGCCTGAGAATACAAGCTGGAAGGCTGTTGTTCTTTACTCGAAACATCATTTCCATTGTTTTTAAAAACATCCTGATACAGCAGAGGATTGGGAGAATGTCATGTGGTCAGATGAAACCAAACTAGAACTTTTTGGTATGAACTCAACTCGTCGTGTTTGGAGGAAGAAGAATACAGAGTTGCATCCCAAGAACACCACACCTACTGTGAAGCATGGGGGTGGAAACATCATGCTTTTGGGCTGTTTTTCTGCTAAGGGGACAGGACGATTGATCCGTGTTAAGGAAAGAATGAATGGGACCATGTATCGTGAGATTTTGAGCCAAAACCTCCTTCCATCAGTGAGAGCTTGAGAGGGCAGTATAGCTCGGTTGGTAAAGCGGCCGTGCCAGCAACTTGAGGGTTGCAGGTTCGATTCCCGCTTCCGCCATCCTAGTCACTGCCGTTGTGTCCTTGGGCAAGACACTTTACCCAGTGCCACCCACACTGGTTTAAATGTAACTTAAATTTTGGGTTTCACTATGTAAAGCCTTTGAGTCACTAGAGAAAAGCGCTATATAATTATAATTCACTTCACTTCACAGAGCTTTGAATGGTTGACCAAATACTTATTTTCCACCATAATTTACAAATAAATTCTTTAAAATTCCTACAATGTGAATTCCTGGATTTTTTTTTTTTCCACATTCTGTCTCTCATAGTTGAAGTGTACCTATGATGAAAATTACAGACCTCTGTCATCATTTTAAGTGGGAGAACTTGCACAATCGGTGGCTGACTAAATACTTTTTTGCCCCACTGTACTTGTTACATTAAAAACAACTAATTCCTTGTTTTTAATGATTACTTAGGCCTACTGTATTTGAATGTTGGTCATTACGGTGGTACTTAAAGATCAAGTGTTGATCAAGTTTGAGAACCACCATCAGTATATTGAGTAATTAGCTCTGCTTCTTCCTCCTCCTTTTCAGACATCTGCCATATGTTTTTTGTTTGTCTTTTATGTATTTGCTCTCAGTGACGGCGAGTTTGGTTTTTAAAATTCCTACGATGTGAATTCCTGGATTAGTTTTTTTCACATTCTGTCTCTCACAGTTGAAGTGTACCTATGATGAAAATTACAGACCTCTGTCATCATTTTAAGTGGGAGAACTTGCACAATCGGTGGCTGACTAAATATTTTTTGCTCCACTGTATGTGTCCTCTTTTTTAGGGATTTCAGAATGTGGTCAACCTAATTAACAAGTAAAAAGAGAAGACTAATCAGCCACAGCACAACTTCAAGGCTGGCTTCTATCAGCGCAATGGTGAAAATAGTTGCTGTACTGCAGTGTGTAATTGTGCGGCGGTCTGATTGCACGGTTTTATAGTTTTGGCATCCGCGCCTGGCCGTCATCGTGAGGTAGCAGATCAAACTGACGAGCGCGGGACGGACGGCATTGATTACACTACAAGATGAGATACAACAAACCACTGATCTGATGGTCTGTCTGCAGTCGTGCATCTTCATCTATCATTCACGCTCCTCCACGTCGCCACCTTGACTCGGGGGGGGCAGTCGAGGAGCCAGGCGGGATCAACTTTTGTTTTGTTCTTTACTCGGGCACCTCATGATGGACCGCCTGTGCATCCATCAATCTGTCTGGATCTGGCCACTGCCCTTGCAGAAGATTTGTGCTCTTTAAGTATGATCTATGTGCTCTTGACGAGTTGGATGTATGGTGATGCATTTTCCACTACGGACTGTTTTCTTGTTGTTGCCTCATCCACTCAACATCAGCTTTCTGTTAGGAATGAATGGCAGCAAGTCTTTATAAATCCATACACTTTCAACCTCATTTTTAATAGAAATGCTCCGATCGATCGGGCACCTATCAGTATCAACTAATTTCCATTGTCAAGTGATTGGTTCTCTTTAATGCCGATTGCAAAAAGGATCAGTGATGTCTGGCCGACAGAGTACAAAACCCAAAACTAGTGAAATTGGTACGTTCTTAAATGAAAATAGAATACAATCTTTTCTACTTATATTCAATTCAATAGACTGCAAGATATTTAATGTTCGAACTGATAAACTAACATTTTTTGTGCAAATAATCATTAACATTCAGTTTAATGGCAGCAACACATTACAAAAAAGTTGGCACAGGGGCATTTTTACCGCTGTGTTACATGGCCTTTCCTTTTAAAAACACTCAGTAAACGTTTGGGAACTGAGAGGAGACCAATTTTTCAAGTTTTTCAGGTGTAATTATTTCCCATTCTTGCTTGATCTACAGCTTAAGTTTTTCTCTGTTGTGGTATTATAAGCTTCATGTTGAGCCACACATTTTCAATGGGAGACAGGTCTGCACTACAGGCAGGCCAGTCTAGTACTCGCACTCTTTTACTATGAAGCCACGCTGGCATTGTTTTGCTGAAATAAGCAGGGGCGTCCACAATAACGTTGCTTGGATGTCAACATTTGTTGCTCCAAAACCTGTATGTACCGTTCAGCATTAATGGTGCCTTCACAGATGTGTAAGTTACCCATGCCTTGGGCACTAATATACCCCCATACCATCTCAGATGCTGGCTTTTGAACTTTGCGCTTAGAACAATCCGGATCGTTATTTTCCACTACAACGTCCACAGTTTCTAAAAAACATTTGAACTGTGGACTCGTCAGACCAAAGAACACTTTTCCACTTTGCATTAGTCCATCTTATATGAGCTCGTGCCCAGCAAAGCCGACGGCGTTTCTGGGTGTTGTTGATAAATGGCTTTCGCTTTGCATAGTAGAGTTTTAACTTGCACTTACAGATGTGGTGATATCCTTCACACACTGATGTTGCTTTTTAAAGCAGTACCGCCTGAGGGTGGAAAGGTCTGTAATATCATTGTTTACGTGCAGTGATTTCTCCATATTCTCTTATTCTTTGGATGACATTACGTGTATGGTGAAATCCACAAACACACACACACACACACACACACACACACACACACACACACACACACATATACACACGCACACATGTATATATATATATATATATATATATATGTATATATATGTATATATATGTATATATACAATATAAATATGTATGTATATATATGTATACATATACATATTTCTATACATATATATTACATACACACATATCTATACATATACACACACACACACACATATATATATATATATGTGTGTGTGTGTGTGTGTATATATATATATATATATATATATATATACAGTATATATATGTATGTATGTATGAATGTATATATATATATATATATATATATATATACACATTCATATACATATGAATATATATATACATTCATATACATATGAATATATATATATATATATATATATATATATATATATGTATACTGTATATGCTGTATATGTATGTATTATATGTGTGTGTGTGCGTGCATGTGTGTGTCAATGTGTGTATATATTTGTAAATCATTGATACTTACTGATAATGATATCCCAAGAGTGGTATCCAATCTTGTATCACAGTATCAGTATTAAGGATGCATTCAAAACAAGCATGTGGAATCCATCATTTGATTGAATTTCAGGGATGCTATGTTAATTAAAACATATACACAATTTTTTTGTCTAAATATTATCATGCTTGGAAGAACTACAACACTTTTACGAATCTTCGTAAAAGTTTGAGAAAGCCACACATGGTAGTTCTAAACTTGGCAACACTTCTGTCAAGAAAAAACAAAAACATGCCCAAGATATTGAATATGTTTCTGATCACAGCAATATGGATAATAATTTTGACATCTGCATTAAGTATAAATCTGTAAAGCAGCACTGTAAGTGCCACTAATAGATGCATGATGTACAGCTTCAAGTTCCTGTATCCCCCAAGTGGAAATGAGAACCAGAATTCTGTGGCGTTGAGGTATGAAGATTTTATTTATTTCCCAGATGGCTACTTCCTTTACCGCCAATGTAAATTCTTGAAAAAGCTGTTTGTGATGGGAGGAGGATGAGAGTCGTCCCCCTTGAGAAACGGCGGTCCGTTAGACTGAAGGTAATTACGCCGGGAGCCGAGAGGTCAGAGAGTAAGGAAGGCGAGGCTGCCGGATCAGCTTATCTCAAGGCAAGAAACCCAGGAACAGCTGAGGAAACGAGCAGAACTTCTCTCAGATTTCTTGCGAGGAAAGGTCATGAAATTGAGTTTTATTTGACGTATCTCTTCATCAGCGGCCTTTTTCAAAACTTGAGCCCAGTCCACAGAAGTCCGCCGTGCGAGATGATTGGAATAATTGAAGATATCGAGATATGCTCAGAACTTCAATCGACGAGGGGTGCGGTTTGTCTGTGGCGCGTTTGATGGGTAATCTAGTAGTTATTAAGGATAAGGGGACACACACAAGTGGGTATTTTCTCAGCCAATGATATGGTGCCACATCGTGATAAGGGGACAGTGACACAGGGATATCAGATTTCAGCTGACTGACAAAAGTCTTCGCTCGGATGAGCGATAGCTTATAGCAACACGGGAAAGTCAATATTTCATCAACGTCAAAGCTAAACTCGCCCACAAAAACCAAATATCCTTAAAATAACATTAAAAACATGTGATTTCAGAAAGCTAAGAAGAGACAGAACTGGCCGCGGGATGCTTTGATCCGTCTTGTTGGCCAGCACGTGGTCAGTGGTCTTGTTCGCGATACTGGTACTAACAACTTATCAAAGTACTGAATAATTACAAGAGGTACCACAGTGCCTTTGAAAACCGATTAGTTTTAGCCTTAGTTGTGGTTTTAGTATTTCATTTAGTAATTGTATTTGTCTGAGAAGTGTTTCTTAAAACCAGGGCACGTTTTAAGGCCTCAAGCGCTCCTGAGAGGGCTGGTTATGTTATGTTTTATATATATATATATATATATATATATATATATATATATATACATATATATATATATATATATATATATATATATATATATATATATATATATATATATATATATACATATATATATGTGTATATATATACATATATATATACGTATATATATATATATATATGTATATATATATATATACGTATATATGTATATGTACATATATATATATATATCACCAAACTTTTGGATTTATATATATATATATGTATATACACACACACACACATATATATATATATATATATATATATATATATATATATATATATATACATATATATATATATATATATATGTGTGTGTGTGTGTATGTTTATGTATTTATATATATGTTTATGTATATATATATATATATATGTGTGTATGTTTATGTATTTATATATATGTTTATATATATATATATATATATATATATACATAAACATATATACATATATATATATATATATATATATATATATGTATATATATATATATATATATATATATATACACACATCTATCCATCCATTTTTCTACCGCTTATTCCCTTTGGGGTCACGGGGGGCGCTGGTGCCTATCTCAGCTACAATCGGGTGGAAGGCGGGATACACCACCCTGGACAAGTCACTACCTCATCGCAGTCCAGGGGAGAGCATGCAAACTCCGCACCGAAAGATCCCGAGCCTGGGATTGAACCCAAGACTGCTCAGGACCTTCGTATTGTGAGGCACATCCACAAACCCCTGTCCCACCGTGCTGCCCTATATATATATATACATATATATATATATATATATATATATATATATACATATATATATATATATATATATATATATATATATATATATATATATATATATATATATATGTGTATATATCAAAAAGTTTGGTGACCCCTGCTCTAGTCATTTTTTACAGCACCGCTCGCTTATTCTGTTTTGTGCTCTTATAAAAGTTGATGTAAGCGTGCACTTCCTGCAAAAAGCTCTTCTTGGGACTCTTGGAAGAGCCGAGACCTCCCATCTGCAACCACCTTCTTCTGAGAGTGCGTCTTCAACCCTTCACTTTGGCTGCAGTTAATATTATCGAGGGAGCGAACAAGCTGGGGTCCAGACAGCCAGTCGTGCCAGCGCCTAATGTTTGGCATGATCGCCTTTGCCGAAAAGCGCAGCTATCTGACTAAAACGGTCGGGAACACAGCAGCTTGTATTCATTACCAGTAATGCATTTCATGCTACGGGAAAGGAGTTTATTTGGACTCCGCCAAAAATGGTCTCCACGTCCATTTTGTTCTCCCAGCAGATTAATTGAGGTAATTGACTGATGCGTGCAACACGAGGTGGAAGGCAGACTCCTCCACAATGCCAAGCTGGCAGCCGGGAGTAATTCAACAGCTACAGTCGCCCTGACAAAACCAGGCATGGACTTTGGTAATTGAACACACGGGCCTGATGATAGAGTCATAGCTGTGTGAAATTGGGCTTGTTACCTATAATTTAAAACATTGGCAACCTTAAATATTACAAGTATTTTACGCACTAACTGACGAAAGCCTATTACTACTGTATATATATATATGTATGTATATATGTATATATGTATGTATATATGTATGTTAAAGCTAAAGTACCAATGATTGTCACACACACACTATGTGTGGCGAAATTATTCTCTGCATTTGACCCATCTCTCCTGCTTGCTTCTTTGTCTTGTCTCAACTTTCTTGTTGCCTCTTTTTGCACTGCTCTCCAAATGTAAACATTGGAACTATTTAACTGGCCTCAACAAAATTGACAAGATCTTGGGTTTGGGGGAACCTGCTGTCGTGACGAAGCAGTTGTTGCTGTCCACACGACGGACTCTTGGGAGAAGAAGGAGTGCCGCGTGCCTGGCGACCCTTTTCTGTCGAGGACGTGAAGATATCTACCTATTCGGAATTATGACAACAGGACATCTGCTGATTGGAGTAAGCGTTGCTCTGGTTTGTCGACAAATTGGAAATTGCTGGCAGTCTTCAAAGTACCCCAAAGTTGCCACAAATGATTGGAGGATGCGGGAAGCTGTGGATCACATCGGACTTTCTACCCCGCAGTTTTTGAGGACCATTCATAAACAATTTAGATTGTTTCACTGGCATCGAAACTCTCCAGAAGGACAGTGCGGCAAAGACACAACAAACTCCCTTCTTGTCTCTCATGGACCCACACCTGTTGTTGTTGACTTTGGACTAGCGACTGCACAATACATCAAGGCCGGGAACAGAGACACACTACGGGCTTACACACACACATCCACAAAAATATACGCCACACATACACACCCCATCCCCCAACCCAATGCCCTCGACGCAAATCCTATAGGTCAGCGCCTGATAGCTGCGGCCTACCATCATGACCCCGAACTCCCTTCCCTCTGTTGCTAAATATGTATATGTACTTTGCTATGGAGGTTTTTTTCCCATTCCAGACTGGGCCCCCTTAGGAGCTCAGTCTAGATTGTATTTGTTGACTCATCCTTCCCCAGCGTTTACCTTTTTCCCATCTTTTACGGGGCGCCTTGAGGCGAGCCATCAGCGTTCCTGTTCTGTAACCCTGTACACTTGTTTGTTTTTGTCTATTCTTGAACAGGTTGTGCTGAAAACAAAAATGTGTTATACTTGTGCAATGACATTAAAGACCTATCCATCTATCAATCTAACCTGAGGGTTCCTGGTTCGATCCCCATCTTCGACCAACCTCGTCACGTCCATTGTGTCCTTGAGCAAGACACTTTAACCTTGCTCGGGATAAGTTGTGGTTAGGGCCTTGCATGGCAAGCTCCCGCCATCAGTGTGTGAATGTGTGTGTGTGAATGGGTGAATGTGGTAAGCACTTTGAGTACCTTAAAGGTAGAAAATACAAGAAACTCCCAAGTACATTTAATGTCTTGGCGAGAGCTTTGTAAAATAAAAGGCTGCCAGACAGATGTTGTATCAGGTTTCATTCTGTCGGAGAAATATGTAATATTAGCTAATGTGCTGTGTCATGTCAGTCAGATTGAATAAATCTACCACTTTAATCGATGAAACGCAGTAAAGCACTTCTTTGTCGACCTAATCCCCTGCTAATTGCGAGTTTACGGCATCCCAAGATGATAAGATGCTTCTATTGTCAGATGTGTTCCCTACCTTTGCCTGCAAGGCCTCGGACGACCGATCTGGGAGAGTGAGTTCTTTAAACCAGGGGTCCCCAACCTATTTTTGCACCACGGACCGGTTTAATGTAGACGGTAGAAAATGAATGGAAGGACTATTAATTTGCGGGCTACATGTGCTTTGTGGACTTGGAGAAGGCATCCGACCGTGTCCCTCGGGAAGTCCTGTGGGGAGTGCTCAGAGAGTACGGGGTATGGGACTGTCTGTACGATCAGTGTCAGAACTTGGTCCGCTTTGCCGGCAGTAAGTCGGACCCGTTTCCAGTGAGAGTTGGACTCCGCCAAGTCTGCCCTTGGTCACCGATTCTGTTCATAACTTTTATGGACAGAATTTCTAGGCGTTGAGGGGATCCGGTTTGGTGGCCGCAGGATTTGGTGTCTGCTTTTTGCAGATGATGTGGTCCTGATGGCTTCATCTGGCCAAGATCTTCAGCTTTCACTGGAACGGTTCGCAGTCTGGGAGGAGAATCAGCACCTCCAAGTCCGAGTCCATGGTCCTCGCCCGGAAAAGGGTGGAGTGACATCTCCGGGTTGGGGAGGAGATCTTGCCCCAAGTGGAGGAGTTTGAGTACCTCAGAGTATTGTTCAAGAGTGAGAGAAGAGTGGATCGTGAGATCGACAGGCGGATCGGTGCGACGTCTTCAGTAATGCAGACGCTGTATCGATCCGTTGTG
>NC_084632.1:12151382-12166382 GCF_033978795.1 Nerophis ophidion | reverse complement strand
TAATTTCAACATGCCGCCACAGACGGAAACACCTCCTAGGTAACACATGAGCCAATCACCACACCCTACGCCTGCTTGTACACACCCACTCAGTGCCCTATATAAACCATTGTATGTGAATGCTTCCATTAAAATCTCCTGATGATTAAGGGAACCCCTCATGAAACAGTTCTGTAGAGATGAAGTAGTCTTGTGATTTTTTCCCACACCTACATATATATATATATATATATATATATATATATATTCATACAGCCCGGCCCCCAGCCTAATTTTTTAATTATAATTTTTAAGAATTTACCTGAATGTGCATTAACTATTTCTGTTCAAAATAGTTTGAAATGTCACGTGTTAAATGTTTAAATATTAACGGTCAGTTTACTGTACTGTGCCAACTGTACTACTACACTGCAAAAAGTCAGCGTTCAAAAACAAAAAACAAAAATACAAAAATGAGGGGTATTTTATTTGAAGTAAGCAAAATTATCTGCCAATAGAACAAAAAAATTTGGCTTGTCAAAATTTTCCAAAACAAGTAAAAATAGCTAACCTCAATGGACCCAAAAATACCATAAAATAAGTATATTTTCACTGATAACAAGTGCACTTTTCTTGGTAGAAAAAAAGTAGATCTCTTTGCTTAATATGTTGAAAAATATTCTTAAATTAAGTAAATACCAGTGCCATTATCTCAACATAATGATATGCGCTCAGCATCAGGATTTTTTTTTCATGCTTGAAGTAAGAATTTATCACTTTGAAAAAATACTTTTATACTTGTGTTAATGACCCAGCTTTGCAACAGTTGATATTCTAGTTTCAAGCATGTTTTACTCGATATAGGTCATCAAATCTCAGCAACAAGCTGTAATATCTTACTGAGATCATTTAGGACCTAACACTTAAAACAAGTAAAACACTGTAAAATAAAATCTGCTTAGTGAGAAGAATTATCTTATCAGACAGAAAATAAGCAAATTCCACTCTTTTTTGAGATATAATATCTTACTTAGATTTCAGTTTTTGCAGTGTTTATGAGTATGTATTTTGTCTTTTTTCATTGAAAATAAAACTGCAAAGTCCATTTGGCCGTAATCTGTTTTAATTATGAGATACAATGGGAGGCACCAGCGCCCCCCGTGACTCCCAATGGAATAAACACTAGAAAATGGATGGATGGAATTGTGTCAAAGTCATGATTTTTTATTTCATGCCTGAAATAAGAAATGATTACATTGAAAAAGCAGTTTTATTCTAGTGAGTGTTAATGACACCGCTTTGCAACACTTGATATTCTAGTTTCAAGCATGTTTTACTCTATATAACAAGCTGTAATATCTTACTGAGATCACTACATGCCCCTAAAGCTGACCAACACGCCGGATTGTAGTCAGCTGGAGGCGTGTCTTAATGAAATTAAACAATGGATGTCCGCTAACTTTTTGCAACTCAACGCCAAAAAAACGGAAATGCTGATTATCGGTCCTGCTAGACACCGAACTCTATTTAATAATACAACTCTAACATTTGACAACCAAACAATTAAACAAGGTGACACGGTAAAGAATCTGGGTATTATCTTCGACCCAACTCTCTCCTTTGAGGCACACATTAAAAGCGTTACTAAAACGGCCTTCTTTCATCTCCGTAATATCGCTAAAATTCGCTCCATTCTGTCCACTAAAGACGCTGAGATCATTATCCATGCGTTTGTTACGTCTCGCCTCGACTACTGTAACGTATTATTTTCGGGTCTCCCCATGTCTAGCATTAAAAGATTACAGTTGGTACAAAATGCGGCTGCTAGACTTTTGACAAGAACAAGAAAGTTTGATCACATTACTCCTGTACTGGCTCACCTGCACTGGCTTCCTGTGCACTTAAGATGTGACTTTAAGGTTTTACTACTTACGTATAAAATACTACACGGTCTAGCTCCAGCCTATCTTGCCGATTGTATTGTACCATATGTCCCGGCAAGAAATCTGCGTTCAAAGGACTCCGGCTTGTTAGTGATTCCCAAAGCCCAAAAAAAGTCTGCGGGCTATAGAGCGTTTTCCGTTCGGGCTCCAGTACTCTGGAATGCCCTCCCGGTAACAGTTCGAGATGCCACCTCAGTAGAAGTATTTAAGTCTCACCTTAAAACTCATTTGTATACTGTAGCCTTTAAATAGACTCCCTTTTTAGACCAGTTGATCTGCTGTTTCTTTTCTTTTTCTTCTATGTCCCACTCTCCCCTGTGGAGGGGGTCCGGTCCGATCCGGTGGCCATGTACTGCTCGCCTGTGTATCGGCTGGGGACATCTCTGCGCTGCTGATCCGCCTCCGCTTGGTATGGTTTCCTGCTGGCTCCGCTGTGAACGGGACTCTCGCTGCTGTGTTGGATCCGCTTTGGACTGGACTCTCGCGACTGTGTTGGATCCATTGTGGATTGAACTTTCACAGTATCATGTTAGACCCGCTCGACATCCATTGCTTTCCTCCTCTCTAAGGTTCTCATAGTCATTATTGTCACAGACGTCCCACTGGATCATTATTGTCACCGATGTCCCACTGGATGTGAGTTTTCCTTGCCCTTATGTGGGCCTACCGAGGATGTCGTGGTGGTTTGTGCAGCCCTTTGAGACACTAGTGATTTAGGGTTATATAAGTAAACATTGATTGATTGATTGATTGACTTAGGACCAAAACCATTAAAACAAGTAAAACACTCTAACATAAAATCTGCTCAGTGAGAAGATTTATCTTATCAGACAGAAAATAAGCAAATATCACCCTTATTTGAGATATTTAATCTAACTTAGATTTCAGTTTTTTCAGTGTGGTTATACGCAGTGTGCCTCTCGCACACTAGGGGGCGATTGTAGGCATTCCAGCTATGTGTGAATGTGAGTAGAAGAAGATAATGCTGCATGCTAGTGCCAGAAGTTGTCAAACTCGGGATTTACAAGGTAAATAAAATGTTTTGCTGCTATTTTGAAGCTTTTTCACCATGTTTTGATGTTTTTAAATGGTCATCGTGATCATCAGACCCATACAAAAAGATTGGTATCGGGATGGATTGGTATTGACTCATTATTGTACATACAAACTAGACAGAGAATAACTTTTACTGGCCGATTTACAAGTCAAGTCTAAATTGTTGCATTTGTACCCCAAAAGGGACAAGCAGTAGCAAATGGATGGATGTTTAATCCTTACATAACTGAACGTATGAATAACAATGTTGCTCGTGGATGTTCGAATATTTTATCTATCTATCTATCTATCTATCTATCTATCTTCAAAGGCCAAAGACAGATTAAGGTGTTTACATGTGTTGCAGAAAGTTGATTTCGAGCCAAATTATTCGAGAAGTCAGACTCATTTAGTGCATGGGAAACTACTGCATGTTAGTTCTTTTTGGTTCTTTCTATTTAAAAAATAATGCAGTTAGTTTATTCAGGGGTGTCCAAAGTGCGGCCCGCAGCTAATCGTTTACCGGCCCGCCACACATTCCGCAAAAATTGCAAAATTGATAGTATTGCAAAAATTTAAAAAACATTTAAAAAAAAGTGGAATGAGAGGAAATCTAATGAGAAAAAAGTGGCAATGTTGACACAAAGCTGCCATGCAGGCAGTTTTTTTCCCTTTTGTCTTTATTTTCTTTTTTTTCCATTGCTCCAAAAAAAAAAAGGACAAAAAAAATCTGTGTTATAATGAATTATTACTTAAAAATTATCACTTAAAAAATGTTTTATGTGGAAATAATATTGCAATATTGCAATGTTTTGACAAAAGAGCATAAAACAAACAAAATAATAGTTCAAACTTAAAATCGACAGATATATCGGAAGTTGATCTTGAAATTTAAATGTTAAAAGTAAAAAAAAAACTAATAAATATGTATCACTCTATGAGTGGGGAACCTTTCGGATCTCAAATATATTCAGTAGGATTTTATTATGTTTTCACTGTGATTACTCAAAACTATTAAATAATTAAAATCAATGGTGTCCTGCATTATTGATCATTGAGGGCTTTAATTGCTAAATAAAGGAACTCTCCTGAAGGAATTAATAAAGTACTATCTATTTATCTATCCATCTAAATACTGCATATTTCAGTTTTACTATCCAAACAAAGTTGTCTTTGACAGAAAAGGCATAAAACCTTATTTGTTTTACTTTATATCAACCTCAAGTTGATATAGAGATTTACTGTAAGCATTAAATAAAAAGTAAATAATGATAATTTGACTTATTTTTTACATTTTAGTGACTGAGACCCTCTATGCTCCCCAGGATCCCTAAGGATTAAAAAAAAAAAAAAAAAAAAAATCCATATATTTTGTTATGGTTTGAAAATGAAAATTATCAAAATTGCCACTTTTTCCTCATTAGATTTCACCTCATTCCACTTTTTTTTTAAATGTTTTTTATTTTTATTTTTGCAATACTATCCATAAATTTTTCCGTCTGCGGACCTCTGTGGAAAAAGTTTGGACACCCCTGGTTTATGTGAACAAGAACACCATTTATTTTGAACAAGGTTAAATCCAGTTTCCCGTATAACACGATGAGAATGTTATATTGCTCACTTATTCTACTTTATTTCAATTATTGTGCAGAAATATGGGGAAATACATATCACAGCAACATAATGCCTTTATTTCTTTCACAGGAAAGAGTAATCTATCATTTTTACAGAAGGATATAGATACTAAAGATGTCTAAATGTTTTAAAATGTAATATGGGAAATTATCGGTAACGGTTTTAAAAACAGTAAAATGTATGACTTTTTAAAACGCTGCTGTGTACACGGACGGAGGGAGAAGAAAAGAGCGCCAATAAACCTTAAAGGCACTTCCTTTGCGTGACGGCCCAGTCACATATAATCTACGGTTTTCACACACACAAGTGAATGCAAGGCATACTTGGTCAACAGCCATACAGGTCACACCGAGGGAGGCCGTATAAACAACTTTAACACTGTTATAAATATGTGCCACACTGTGAACCCACACCAAACAAGAATGACAAAAACATTTCGGGAGAACATCCGCACCGTAACACAACATAAAAAAAACAGACCCAATACCCAGAACCCCTTGCGGCAGTAACTCTTCCGGGAGCTACAATATACACCTCTGTTAAAGTCCTGTTTGAAAAGATCAGATTCCAATTGGATCCGGACTACCTCCTGATGTGGCCTGGATCTGATTCGGAAAATATCAGATTTGGAGCAGGTGTACCCAGCCAACGGTACGGGGACCGACACCGGTCTGTGACGCATTTGCTACCCGGCCGCACATAGACATTATAAAATGTATAACAGACTGCATTTTCTCCCACTTAACTTTCTCCAGTCCCAACAGACATACCAATAAGTTTGTTCATGGATGTATTACAAGCCCCCTCTCCATATGAGTTGGGAAATTGTGTTAGATGTAAATATAAACGGAATACAATGATTTGCAAATCCTTTTCAACCCATATTCAGTTGAATGCACTACAAAGACAAAATATTTAATGTTAAAACTCATAAACTTAATTTATTTTTTGCAAATGATAATTAACTTAGAATTTCATGGCTGCAACACGTGCCAAAGTAGTTGGGAAAGGGCATGTTCACCACTGTGTTACATCACCTTTTCTTTTAACAACACTCAATAAACGTTTGGGAACTGAGGAAACTAATTCTTGAAGCTGTGAAAGTGGAATTATTTCCCATTCTTGTTTTATGTAGAGCTTCAGTCGTTTAACAGTCCGGGGTCTCCGCTGTCGTATTTTACGCTTCATAATGCGCCACACATTTTCGATGGGAGACAGGTCTGGACTGCAGGCGGGCCACCAACCAGTTTGATACACACTTAAATAAATTGCCAGAAATAGCCAATTTGCTCAATATACCTTTTTTTTAAATTGTATTTTATTTGATTTACCTTTTAATATATATGTATATATATTTTAAAAAAAGGGTATTTCTGTCTGTCATTCCGTCGTACATTTTTTTTTCCTTTTACGGAAAGTTTTTTTGTAGAGAATAAATGATGAAAAAAACACTTAATTGAAAGATTTAAAAGAGGAGAGAACACGAAAAAAAATAAAATTAAATTTTGACACATAGTTTATCTTCAATTTCGTCTCTTAAAAATTCAAAATTCAACCGAAAAATATAAAGAAAAAAACTAGCTAATTCGAATCTTTTTGAAAAAAAAAATAAAAACAGTTTATGGAACATAATTAGTAATTTTTCCTGATTAAGATTAATTTTATAATTTTGATGTCATGTTTTAAATAGGTTAAAATCCAATCTGCACTTTGTTAGAATATATAACAAATTGGACCAAGCTATATTTCTAACAAACACAAATAGTTATTTCTTCTGTATTTTCCAGATCAAAAATTTTAAAAGGAATTCAAAAGACTTTCAAATAAGATTTAAATTTGATTCTACAAATTTTCTAGATTTGCCCGAATAATGTTTTAGAATTTTAATCATAATACATTTGAATACTTATTTCACAAATATTCTTCGTCAAAAAAACAGAAGCTAAAATGAAGAATTCAATTAAAATGTATGTATTATTCTTTACAATAAAAAAAAAAAACTTGAACATTGATTTAAATTGTCACGAAAGAAGAAGAAGGAATTTGAAAGTTAAAAAGGTATATGTGTTTAAAAACCCTAAAATCATTTTTAAGGTTGTATTTTTTCTCCAAAATTGTCTTTCTGAAAATTATAAGAAGCAAAGTAAAAAAATAAATGCATTTTTTTAAAGAAGTGAAGACCAAGTCTTTAAAATATTTTCTTGGATTTTCAAATTCTATTTGAGTTTTGTCTCTCTTAGAATTAAAAATGTCGTAGTAAATAATTAAAATTTAAAAAATAGAGGCAGCTCACTGGTAAGTGCTGCTATTTGAGCTATTTTTAGAACAGGCCGGCGGGCGACTCATCTGGTCCTTACGGGCTACCTGGTGCCCGTGGGCACCGTGTTGGTGACCCCTGGTTTAGACTAACCTGGACTGCACTGCCTTTGTGTAAATGTGGCAAAAGTCAGAGATCATTAAGTGTAGTCAGACTGTTCAAACAAGAACAATAGAAATTCTTCTCGCCAAGCTGGTTTCTCCCACACTCCCACCAGATGAAAGTGATAGTGTTTTTCCAACGTGTGTTTCCTCTGACAAAATGTCTCACGTTTCATCCAGAAGTACAATGTCTGCCGACACGGTACTTTGCATTAGCGACGCTAATCAGTCCGCAGCTATGGAGAATCGAGTGTAGCCGGCACAAATATGTAAGCTCTCTAACCTGTTCCGAGATAACCGTTTTTTTGTTTTTAGCGTGAGATTTGTTGCACAGCTTGTTATCTCTTCAGCCATAACTCTGGCGGTCGGTGTTTTCTTTTCGGAGTGCAAGTCTGAGACGATGCCTCGAGAAGATCACAATAGAACCATTCGAGTGATTGATACTTCCCGCAAAGCCTTCTGGGATGCCATGTTTTCACAGACAGGGGGTACGAAAAAAACAAAAAGGGTGAACAGTTTTGTTTCTTCAAATGAAAAACAAATGGAGTCAGATGGAAAAATTGCCGAGAGATGGAGAGGGATCACTACTTCTGTGGTTCCTTGGCAGCCACAAGGTCACATACCAGAAATCAGGATCCCCTCCACAGCGGGGCGGGCTTTTTTGTGTTTCGACGGAGGCCCGTTTTAGAGCTTTCAGGGCTGCAACAATCATGGAAATTGGCCAGTTGAAAACGCTCCAGTGGTTCCCGCCGGCGAGCGCTACCCTTGACATTCACAGCGGCTGAAACTCAGCTGGGCCTGACATTTACATTTCATTCAGAGGAGGGAAAAAAAAAATGCACAAAAAGCCCGGGAAGCTTGAAGTGACAAACCCAGAATCCATGAAATCGGGCAGTGGCGGATTTGAGGGTCGGACTCGCAATAGCTTGACTTGCTGAGGCGTTTATCTTTGTGCCTCAGAGACATTGATTGATTAATTGAAACTTTTATTAGTAGATTGCACAATACAGTACATATTCCGTACAACTGACCTCTAAATGGTAACACCCGAATAAGTTTTTAAACGTGTTTAAGTCGGGGTCCACGTTAATCAATTCATGGTACAAATATATACTATCAGCATAATACAGTCATCACACAAGTTAACATCAGAGTATATACAGTGGGGCAAAAAAGTATTTAGTCAGCCACCGATTGTGCAAGTTCTCCCACTTAAAATGATGACAGAGGTCTGTAATTTTCATCATAGGTACACTTCAACTGTGAGAGACAAAATCCATCCATCCATCCATCATCCATCATCTTCCGCTTATCCGAGGTCGGGTCGCGGGGGCAACAGCCTAAGCAGGGAAGCCCAGACTTCCCTCTCCCCAGCCACATCGTCTAGCTCTTCCCGGGGGATCCCGAGGCGTTCCCAGGCCAGCCGGGAGACATAGTCTTCCCAACGTGTCCTGGGTCTTCCCTGTGGCCTCCTACCGGTTGGACGTGCCCTAAACACCTCCCTAGGGAGGCGTTCGGGTGGCACCCTGACCAGATGCCCGAACCACCTCATCTGGCTCCTCTCGATGTGAAGGAGCAGCGGCTTTACTTTGAGTTCCTCCCGGATGGCAGAGCTTCTCACCCTATCTCTAAGGGAGAGCCCCGCCACACGGCGGAAGAAACTCATTTCGGCCGCTTGTACCCGTGATCTTATCCCTTCGGTCATGACCCAAAGCTCATGACCATAGGTGAGGATGGGAACGTAGATCGACCGGTAAATTGAGAGCTTTGCCTTCCGGCTCAGCTCCTTCTTCACCACAACGGATCGGTACAACGTCCGCATTACTGAAGACGCCGCACCGAGAGACAGAATGTGGTAAAAAAATCCAGGAATTCACATTGTAGGAATTTTAAAGAATTTATTTGTAAATTATGGTGGAAAATAAGTATTTGTTCAACCATTCAAAGCTCTCACTGATGGAAGGAGGTTTTGGCTCAAAATCTCACGATACATGGCCCCATTCATTCTTTCCTTAACACGGATCAATCGTCCTGTCCCCTTAGCAGAAAAACAGCCCCCAAGTATGATGTTTCCACCCCCATGCTTCACAGTAGGTATGGTGTTCTTGGGATGCAACTCAGTATTCTTCTTCCTCCAAACACGACGAGTTGATTTTATACCAAAACGTTGTATTTTGGTTTCATCTGACCACATGACATTCTCCCAATCCTCTGCTGTATCATCCATGTATCCCTGAAGTTGTTTTACTCTCTCCTCCACCCTCAGCCAGCACACTTTGGAGAAGTGGGTAGGAGTGAGCTGTGATCCGGGGTGGAGGTCTAGAAGTAACCTGACTAGCTTGATCTGGGATGTTTGGAGTCTGGATTTGAGGGTTTTGGAGGTGCTGGGAACATTAGGTCAGTTCGCTCATTAGAGGAAAACTGCACGTTTTTAACGTTTTGCTCATCATCCGCAGTCTTTATGCTAGACAAAAACACACATCTTTCCCTTTTTTGTGCGTTCTAAATAGTAAAAACTGGTTCTACGAGTCCGCTCACAATACAGGTAAAGGGGTGTCATCCCTTCCGACCACTAAAAATCATCCAAAAACCTGCAACATTTTTTTATGTACATGCTGTAAGCTGGAATGCAATGTAGTAACAGGCCCATTCATAATGACATTTACAGTATTTTGGTCATTCAACTTCCTTCATGGGCAGATGGATTTCACAGAACGCAAAGCAACAAATGTTTATTCCATCAAACAACAACAGTATAGACTTCCTTTTTATTGTCATTCAAATTTGAACTTTGCAGTACAGATACGAACTCAATTGTGTTGCATTAGCTCATGGTAGTGCAGGCTAAAAGAGCAATAAGGTGCATATATAAATAAATAGATTAGCGTACAGATAAATATACTGCACTTTTTTCATATGCATCCACGTTTATGGATGTATGTTATAGTGTCTTTTTATTCCAGCGAGTTAATCCATTTTGGGGGGAATTGAGGGGATGATTATGATGCGTTCAAGAGTCTTACGGCCAGAGGGAAGAAGCTGTTACAGAACCTGGTGGTTCTGCTTCAGAGACTGCAGAACCTCTTTCTAGAGTCCAGCAGTGAAAACAGTCCTTGGTGGGGGTGGAAGGAGTCTTTGCAGATTTTCTGAGCCCTGGTCAGGCAGCGGCTTTTTGCGATCTCCTGAATAGGAGGAAAAGGAGTCCTGATGATCTTTTCTCTGGAGAGACTTCCAGTCTGAGGCACTGCAGGCTCAAGTCCAGACAGCAAATTCTGTGTTTGCTGCCCCTAATGGCAATTGTTGTGAGAATTTTGTGTATACGCTATTTCCTGGAATGTAGCGTGCACCCACATTTAAGCCACAGCCGCTCTTTTTTTATTATACTATTTTGTTTCCCCCTCTATTAGCCACACAGAATTAAAAAACACAGGTATATACATTGGGAAATGAGTTATTTACACAGAAAGATTTCATAAATATTTATTTGAATACCTTAATTGTTTTCAAACAGTGTCTCGAACAGGGCAGTAAAACGGCTGACCAAGTAAAACATAAGTCATCGTCCTGGACCCATGAGCTGCGGTAACTAGCTCTCCAATCAACTGAACGGACTCAATAGCTCCATGGTGACGTTTTAGTGAATTTACTGAGGAATTCTTGAAACTGAAAAAATACAAAAATAATACCATTATAAGTTTATAATTCTAACACAGACACTTGTAAACGTGTTAGCTTATTAGCTAATGCTAACAATGCTAGTTTCATAGCACGTACAAATATGCAGGAAACGGACATTACACATGAGACGGTTTAGTAAGTATGAATAGGTTTAGTTATATTGTAGAATGTATAAACGTGGTCTGGAGTGATAAATGTAGAATCCATGCGAGTAAAAACGCTATGGACTACTCAAAGTCGAAACGGGACTTGTACTTACGGTTTAAAGCACTAAATGGAAGAATGTACTGCAGAGACTCAACCTGCAGTGCGCAATCTTGTCCAAATGATGGCACCCTAGCACAAATAATAGTACACCTTTTTACGCTCTCTGCTTTGTGTTTAATAAAAACTATTTGTTGAACACAATACATTATGGACGTTAAAGAAAAATCCATAAATTAGCCTCAGCGTTTTACAAGCCGCAGGGTTCAAAACGTAGCAAAAAAGTAGCGGCTTATAGTCCGGAATTGACGGTACTGCGCCCATTTCCTCAGATTCAAAATCATCTTTATTAGCTCAGCACGTTTATCACGTAAGGAATTTGATGCATTATTAGACGCCTCATGCTAGCAGCTTTTCACTATTTAGAATGCACCAAAACAAAAGACGTGAGTTCTCGTCCTACATAAAAATTGTGGCTGGTGGGCAAAATACTCTAAAGTTTTCTTATAAATGATTGGCCTGTTAGTCTAGAAATGTGCACAGGAATAAACTGAAGGCAAGGCTATTTGTTGCATAATAAATCTGAAAAGCTTTGGGCTTTTATCCAAAGCATCCAAAACGTCAATAACTGCCAGATGATAAGTGAGGGAGCTGGACTGCCTCTGAGCCTTTTCCTCATAATTCTACTAAAACTGTGAGGCTTTTACCAAAAGAGAGGCCATGTTTCTTCACAACATGTGAAAAAGCGTGCATAATATATGCGGCACATCAGGTGAATTATGTGGGCAAAGTTACTACATTAAATAATTAAACATTCATATAGAATGGACTTTATTGTCATCATATTTGCATATAACGAGATTAAGGACTCCAATTTAAGCTGCGGTAGTGAGAACAAATATGGGATAAAAATAAATTACACAACAAGTAAGAAAGATACAACTAAGAATTGAAATAAATAACTACTATCCAATAAAAATAATAAGCAATCCTGTGCAATATACAAAACAACATAAAAAAATACTATACAATCTACAGAACAAAACAAGAGTACCGGAGTGATAACAATCAGTGTCGGATGTATTACACTCCATCCATCCATCCATTTTCTACCGCTTATTCCCTTGTGGGGTTGCGGGGGGCGCTGGCGCCTATCTCAGCTACAATCGGGCGGAAGGCGGGGTACACCCTGGACAAGTTGCCACCTCGAAGGGTAAAATTGCAAAGTAGAGTATTAGGTTAGGGCTTCACGGTGGCAGAGGGGTTAGCGCGTCTGCCTCACAATACGAAGTTCCTGCAGTCCTGGGTTCAAATCCAGGCTCGGGATCTTTCTGTGTGGAGTTTGCATGTCCTCCCCGTGAATGCGTGGGTTCCCTCCGGGTACTCCGGCTTCCTCCCACCTCCAAAGACATGCACCTGGGGATAGGTTGATTGGCAACACTAAATTGGCCCTAGTGTGTGAATGTGAGTGTGAATGTTGTCTGTCTATCTGTGTTGGCCCTGCGATGAGGTGGCGACTTGTCCAGGGTGTACCCTGCCTTCCGCCCGATTGTAGCTGAGATAGGCGCCAGCGCCCCCCGCGACCCCTAAAGGGCATAAGCGGTAGGAAATGGATGGATGGATGGGTATTAGGGTAGGATATTGTATAGCATATATATATATATATATATATATATATATATATATATATATATACACAAACCCCGTTTCCATATGAGTTGGGAAATTGTGTTAGATGTAAATATAAACGGAATACAATGATTTGCAAATCCTTTTCAACCCATATTCAATTGAATGTGCTACAAATACAAGATATTTGATGTTCAAACTCATAAACTTTATCTTTTTTTGCAAATAATAATACACTTAGAATTTCATGGCTGCAACACGTGCCAAAGTAGTTGGGAAAGGGCATGTTCACCACTGTGTTACATCACCTTTTCTTTTAACAACACTCAATAAATGTTTGGGAACTGAGGAAACTAATTGTTGAAGCTTAGAAAGTGGAATTCTTTCCCATTCTTGTTTTATGTAGAGCTTAAGTTGTTCAACAGTCTGGGGTCTCCGTTGTGGTGTTTTACGCTTCATAATACGCCACACATTTTCAATGGGTGACATGTCTGGACTACAGGCAGGCCAGTCTAGTACCCGCACTCTTTTACTATTAAGCCACGCTGTTGTAACAAGTGACTTGGTATTTTCTTGCTGCAATAAGCAACGTCGTCCATGATAACGTTGCTTGGATGACATCATATGTTGCTCCAAAACCTGTATGGACTTTTCAGCATTAATGGTGCCTTCAAAGATGTGTAAGTTACCCATGCCTTGGGCACTAATGCACCCCCATACCATCACAGATGCTGGCTTTTGAACTTTTCATCGATAACAGTCTGGATGGTTCACTTCACCTTTGGTCCAGATGACACGACGTTCATCGTTTCCAAAAAACAATTTGAAATGTGGACTCGTCAGACCACAGAACACTTTTCCACTTTGCAGCAGTCCATCTCAGCTGAGCTCGAGCCCAGAGAAGCCGGCTGCATTTCTTGGTATCGTTGATAAATGGCTTTGGCTTTGCATGGTAGTTTTGACTTGCACTTACAGATGTAGAAACCAACTGTAGTTACTGACAGTTTCTGAAGTGTTCCTGAGCCCATGTGGTGATATCATTTACACACTGATTTTGCTTTTTGATGCAGTACCGCCTGAGGGAACGAAAGTCCGTTATATCATTGCTTATGTGCTGGGATTTCTCCAGATTCTCTGAACCTTTTAGACTTAGACAAACTTTAATGATCCACAAAGGAAAGCAATGGATGTCGAGCGGGTCTAACATGATACGGTGAAAGTTCAATCCATAGTGGCTCTAACACAGAGAGTTCAGTTCAAAGCGGATCCAAGACAGCAGCGAGAGTCCCGTCCACAGGAAACCATCCCAAGCGGAGTCGGATCAGCAGCGTAAAGATGTCCCCAACCGATACACAGGCGAGCGGTCCATCCTGGGTCCCGACGAGCGGTCCATTCTGGGTCCCGACTCTTAACAGCCAGTACTTCATGCATGGCCATCGGACCGGGGACAGAGGAGAAAAAGAAAAGAAGCGGCAGATCAACTGGTCTAAAAAGGAGGTCTATTTAAAGTCTAGAGTATACAAATTAGTTTTAAGGTGAAACTTAAATGCTTCTACTGAGGTAGCATCTCGAACTGTTACCGGGAGGGCATTCCAGAGTACTGGAGCCCGAACGGAAAACGCTCTATAGCCCGCAGACTTTTTTTGGGCTTTGGGAATCACTAATAAGCCGGAGTCCTTTGAACGCAGATTTTTTGCCGGGACATATGGTACAATACAATCGGCAAGATAGGATGGAGCTAGACCGTGTAGTATTTTATACGTGGCAGAGGGGTTAGTGCGTCTGCCTCACAATAACAAGTTCCTGCAGTCCTGGGTTCAAATCCAGGCTCCGGATCTTTCTGTGTGGAGTTTGCATGTTCTCCCCGTGAATGCGTGGGTTCCCTCCGGGCACTCCGGCTTCCTCCCACTTCCAAAGACATGCACCTGGGGATAGGTTGATTGGCAACACTAAATTGGCCCTAGTGTGTGAATGTTGTCTGTCTATTTGTGTTGGCCCTGCGATGAGGTGGCGACTTGTCCAGGGTGTACCCCGCCTTCCGCCCGATTGTAGCTGAGATAGGCGCCAGCGCTCCCCCCGCGACCCCAAAAGGGAATAAGCGGTAGAAAAATGGATGAGTAGTAAAACATTTGATGGTATTACGGGCCGTGTATGATGACATTCCTAAATTCCTTGCAATAGACCGTTGAGAAATGATGTTCTTAAACTATTTGACTATTTGCTCACGCATTTGTGCACAAAGTGGTGACCCTCGCCCCGTCCTTGTTTGTGAGTGACTGAGCATTTCACGGAAGCTGCTTTTATACCCAATCATGGCACCCACCTGTTCCCAATTAGCCTGCACACCTGCGGTATGTTCCAAATAAGTGTTTGATGAGCATTCCTCAACTTTATCAGTATTTATTGCCACCTTTACCGACGTCTTTGTCACGTGTTGCTGGCATCAAATTCTAAAGTTAATGATTATTTGCAAAAAAAC
>NC_084632.1:12103882-12146382 GCF_033978795.1 Nerophis ophidion | reverse complement strand
GAGGAAAGTTAGAGTGAAGAACTAAAAAAAAAAAAAAAGCTGCGGCAGTGGGAGCGTTTCAGATGTAATTAGACACATTTACTAGGATAATTCTAGGAAATCCCTTATCTGCTTATTGCAGTGGTTCTTAACCTGGGTTCTATCAAACCCTAGGGGTTCGGTGAGTCGGTCTCAGGGGTTCGGCGGGGTCAAGACACACCCGACTCATTGTGTGAATAGAAACTTCTCTCTATCAGCGTATTATGGGTACCCCTAAACGATTGATTGATTGATTGATTGATACTTGTATTAGTATATTGCGCAGTTCAGTACATATTCCATACAATTGACCACTAAATGGTAACATCTGAATAAGTTTTTCAACTTGTTTAAATTGGGGTTCACGTTAATCAGTTCATGGTAAATGAATGTTCCTTCTAATGTTCCATCTGATTTACAGGTGTGTAATTAGTTGTGAGTTCATGCACTGTGTTGGTTTTGTTCTTTGAACAAGGTGATGTTCATGCACGGTTCATTTTGTGCACCAGTACAACAACACATAACTTTGTCTTGAATTTGAAAAAAAAAAAAAAAAATCACTAAAGAAGGGTTCGGTGAATGCACATATGAAACTAGTGGGGTTCGTTACCTCCAACAAGGTTAAGAACCACTGGCTTATTGTGTTAATAGTATTTTAGCGAGATTATAAAATCATACCTCAAAGTCGGATGCCTGCGGTGAACGCCAGTGTCTCTGAGAGAAGCCGATGAGCCAAGATCACAGCTGCCTTTTTGACAGCTACAGGAGGAGGTCCCATAATCCACTGAAGTCTCTGGTAAGAGCCGACTTAATATCACAATTTTTCCATCCAAAAACTTGCTGGTCGACGTAGAGAAACATGATGTCCAAATTACTGTGTAATTATGCGATGAAAAGAGACGACTTTTAGCCGTAAGTGGTGCTGGGCTAATATGTCCGCTACAACCCGAGACGTCACAAACACGCGTCATCATTCCGCGACGTTTTCAACACGACACTTCGCGGGAAATTTAAATAACAATTTAGTAAACTAAAAAGGCCGTATTGGCATGTGTTGCAATGTTAATATTTCATCATTGATATATAAACTATCAGACTGCGTGGTCGGTAGTAGTGGGTTTCAGTAGGCCTTTATTCAAGCCCCATCACAGGGTCTTCGGTTCGCCTGCAGATCCAATAAATCAATAATCCCCATCAGAGGTCCCAACAACAACATTACTTTTTGTGATTACCGTACAAAGTCTCTAGTTAACGACTTTATTCAGTTGACCGCAGACTCTTCCAGAGTTGCCGTGTAAGTGGTCTGCATGTGCCAAGGTCTCTCTTCACAACTGGGTCACAAACATTGACATCACCAGCCGTGGCTGTAGGCAACAGAGGTTGGAATCTGTGTGTCATGATCCCACATGACAGTTTGGACTTGGTTTGGTGGTTTCCAATGTTTTGTACCCAGCAGGCACAAGACATTGATACAACGTTGATTAAACTCACAGTTCAGGCCAACAGTTTGGACACACCTTCTCATTCAATGCCTTTTCTTTATTTTCATGACTATTTACTAGTCCGATAATGGCTTTTTTGCCGATATTCCGATATTGTCCAACTCTTAATTACCGATTCCGATATATACAGTCGTGGAATTAACACAATATTATGCCTAATTTTGTTGTGATGCATTAAACAATGTTACAAGGTTTTCCAAAATAAATCAATATGTATGTATATGCATGCTATATACATGTATGTATGTACGGTACATGTATTTATGTATATGTATGTCCCGGTAGAGTTAGTGCTGCAAGGGGTTCTGGGTATTTGTTCTGTTTAGTTTATGTTGTGTTACGGTGCGTATGTTCTCCCGAAATGTGTTTGTCATTCTTGTTTGGTGTGGGTTACATTAGACAATGTAACAAGGTTTTCCAAATTAAATCAAACTCAAGTTATGGGAAAAAAAATGCCAACATGGCACTGCCATATTTATTATTGAAGTCAAAAAAGTGCATTAGTTTTTTTTTAACATGCCTCAAAACAGCAGCTTGGAATTTAGGACATGCTTTCCCTGAAAGAGCATGAAGAGGTTAAGCTGTGGGGGGCGGGGGGGTTTTGGGGCGGTGTATAGGTGTGTATATTGTAGCGTCCCGAAAGAGTTAGTGCTGCAAGGGTTTCTGGGTATTTGTTCTGTTGTGTTTATGTTGTGTTACGGTGCGGATGTTCTCCCGAAATGTGTTTGTCTTTCTTGTTTGGTGTGGATGCGTTAAACAATGTAACAAGGTTTTCCAAAATAAATATAGTCAAGTTATGGAAAAAAATGCCAACATGACACTACCATATTTATTATTGAAGTCGCAAAAGTGCTTTTTTTTTTGACATGCCTCAAAATAGCAGCTTGGAATTCGGGACATGCTATCCCTTATAGAGCATGAGGAGGTTGAGGTGGGCGGGGTTCGGGTTTTTATGGCAAACACACAAAATATGTAAAATCTTACACCAAAATTATATTTCATGGTGGAATATTTGATGTGACGTAATCGGGGTTGAGGTGTGTGTGTGTGTGTGTGGGGGGGGGGGGGGGGTTGTGGAGGGCAGCAGGGGGTGTATATTGTAGCGTCCCAGAAGAGTTAGTGCTGCAAGGGGTTCTGGGTATTTGTTCTGTTTTGTTTATGTTGTGTTACGGTGCGGGTGTTCTGCCAAAATGTGTTTGTCATTCTTGTTTGGTGTGGGTTACATTAGACAGTGTAACTAGGTTTTCCAAAATAAATCAAACTCATATTATGGAAAAAAAAAATGCCAACATGGCACTGCAATATTTATTATTGAAGTCACAAAAGTGCATTAGTTTTTTTTTAACATGCCTCAAAACAGCAGCTTGGAATTTGGGACATGCTCTCCCTGAAAGAGCATGTGGAGGTTGAGTTGGCGGGTAGGGGGGTTGAGGATGTGGGGTGTTGTATAGGTGTGTATATTGTAGCATCCCGGAAGAGTTAGTGCTGCAAGGGTTTCTGGGTATTTGTTCTGTTGTGTTTTATGTTGTGTTACGGTGCAGATGTTCTCCCGAAATGTGTTTGTCATTCTTGTTTGGTGTGGGTTACATTAAACAATGTAACAAAGTTTTCCAAAATAAATCAAACTCAAGTTATGGGAAAAAATGCCAAGATGACACTGCCATATTTATTATTGAAGTGGCAAAATTGATTTTTTTTTTTTAACATGCCTCAAAACAGCAGCTTGGAATTTGGGACATGCTCTCCCTGAGAGAGCATGAGGAGGTTGAGGTGGGCGGGGTTCGGGTTTTTTTGGCAAACACACAAAACACGTCAAATTTTCCGGCAAAATTATTTTTCAAAGTGGAATATTGGATGTGACGTAATTGGGGTTTTGGGGTGTAGCAGCGGGTGTATATTTTAGCGTCCTGGACGAGTTAGTGCTGCAAGGGGTTCTGGGTATTTCTTCTGTTGTGTTTAGGTTGTGTTACGGTGCAGATGTTCTCCCGAAATGTGTTTGTCATTCTTGTTTGGTGTGGGTTACTTTAGACAATGTAACAAGGTTTTTCCAAAATAAATCAACTCAAGTTATGGAAAAAAAATGCCGGCATGGCACTGCCATTATTATTATTGAAGTCACGAAAGTGCTTTTTTTTTTAAATATGCCACAAAACAGCAGCTTGGAATTTGGGACGAAATGTATGTTGGGACAACATGGGACAACCTTCTCATGCTCTCCCTGAGAGAGCATGAGAAGGTTGAGTTGAAGGGGGAGGGGTTGAGGTTTTGGGGGGGTTTATAGATGTGTATATTGTAGTGTCCCGGAAGTTCCAGATAAATGGATACTCACCAAATCAAAAATAGGCTTTAGTACAGTTCCAAATAATTGCCCAGGCCTGCTTTAGAGGTTAAATATACTAGTGAAATAAAACCTCTTCCCTTTTTTTAATGATCATTAGGGCTACTACGCTACTGTATTTTAATGTTGGTCAAGTTGGTGGTACTGAGGCAAATGTTTTTTGAGGTGGTACTTTTTGAAAAAAGTTTAAGAACCATTGATATAGTGCACCAAAATGTTAATCTTAAATGTGCATTGCAAATACATCGTATTACTGGTAATCATCTAAATCGGAGGTGTCCAAACTTTTTCCACTCAGGGCCGGACACGGAAAAAATAAAGCATGTGGGGGCCATTTTGATATTTTTCATTTTCAAAACATTACAAAACATACTAAAATGATAATGGTTCCGGGGACATTAAAGGGTCTCAGTCATTAAAATGTTATAAATAAGTAAAATTATTATTTATTTTTTATTT
The DNA here is from genome assembly GCF_033978795.1 of Nerophis ophidion. Classification (NCBI taxonomy): domain Eukaryota; kingdom Metazoa; phylum Chordata; class Actinopteri; order Syngnathiformes; family Syngnathidae; genus Nerophis; species Nerophis ophidion. The sequence continues at coordinate 12,142,065 of NC_084632.1, read as the reverse complement.
AACGCTTACAATAAATCTATATATCAACTTCAAGTAAAAAAAAAAAAGAAATTGTATGGCTTATTTTTTTATAGTAAAACTGAAATATGCAGTGTTTAGTAATTAGAGCCCTAAAAGATCAATAATGCAGGACACCATTGATTTTAATTAATTAGTATTTGTGAGTGAAGTGATCACAGTGAAAAGATAAATCCATCCATCCATCCATCCATTTTCTACCGCTTGTCCCTTTTGGAGCCTATCTCAGCTGCATTCGGGCGGTAGGCGGGGGTACACCCTGGACAAGTCGCCACCCCATCACAGAAGATAAATACAATACCACTAAATATATTCAGATCCAAAAAGTGCCCCACTCATAAAGTGATACATTTTTATTAGGTTTTTCTTTTACTTTTAACATTTAAGTTACGAGATCAAATTCAGATATGTCGATTTAACGTCGGAACTTTTATTTTGTTTGTTTTATGCTCTTTTGTCGAATAAAACTTTGATGTTTTTATATTGCATCTACACAATATATGCAATATTTACCGCAAAATACATTTTAAAGTAAAATATTTGAATTAACTGGAGCAGGGGTCACCAACATTTTTGAAACAAAGAGCTACTTCTTGGGTACTGATTAATGCGAAGGGCTACCAGTTTGATACACACTTAAAAAAATTGCCAGAAATAGCTAATTCGCTCAATTTACCTTTTAATAAATAAATCTATATATATATATATAAATGGGTATTTCTGTCAGTCATTCTGTCGTACATATTTTTTTCCTTTTACGGAAAGTTTTTGTAGAGAATAAATGATGAAAAAACACTTAATTGAACGGTTTAAATGAGGAGAAAACAGGGAAAAAAAATGAAAATTAAATTTTGAAACATAGTATATCGTCAATTGCGACTCTTTAAAATTCGAAATTCTACCGAAATTTAAGAAGTGAAAAACTAGCTAATTCGAATCTTTTTGAAAAAATTAAAACTATTTTTTTTGGAACATCATTGGTAATTTTTCATGATTAAGATTAATTTTAGAATTTTGATGACATGTTTTGAATAGGTTAAAATCCACTTTGTTAGACTATATAACAACTTGGACCAGGCTATATTTCTAACAAAGACAAATCATTATTTCTTCTAGATTTTCCAGAACAAAAATTTTAAAAGAAATTCTAAAGAATTTGAAATAAGATTTAAATTGGATTTTAAAAATGTTCTAGATTTGCCGGAATATTTTTTCTTTATTTTAATCATAATAAATTTGAAGAAATATTTCACAAATATTCTTCGGCGAAAAAACAGAAGCTAGAATGAAGAATTAAATCAAAATGTATTTATTATTCTTTACAATAAAAAAAAATAATTTACTTGAACATTGTTTTAAATCGTCAGAAAAGAAGAGGAAGGAATTTAAAAGGTAAAAAGGTATATGTGTTTAAAAATCCTGAAAATACGAAGGTCCTACATTCCTGGGTTCAAATCCAGGCTCGGGATCTTTCTGTGTGGAGTTTGCATGTTCTCCCCGTGAATGCGTGGGTTCCCTCCGGGTACTCCGGCTTCCTCCCACTTCCAAAGACATACACATGGGGATAGGTTGATTGGCAACACTAAAATTGGCCCTAGTGTGTGAATGTGAGTGTGAATGTTGTCTGTCTATCTGTGTTGGCCCTGCGATGAGGTGGCGACTTGTCCAGGGTGTACCCCGCCTTCCGCCCGATTGTAGCTGAGATAGGCGCCAGCGCTCCCCGCGACCCCGAAAGGGAATAAGCGGTAGAAAATGGATGGATGGATGGAAATAATTTTTAAGGTTGTATTTTTTCTCTAAAATTGTCTTTCTGAAAATTATAAAAAAGCAAAGTAAAAAAATAAATACATGTATTCAAACAAGTGAAGACCAAGTCTTTAAAATATTTTCTTGGATTTTCAAATTCTATTTGAGTTTTGTCTCTCTTAGAATTAAAAATGTCGAGCAAAGCGAGAATAGCTTAAGGGGAACATTATCACCAGACCTATGTAAGCGTCAATATATACCTTGATGTTGCAGAAAAAAGACCATATATTTTTTTTAACCGTTTTCCGAACTCTAAATCGGCGAATTTTGGCGAATTAAACACCTTTCTGTTTATCGCTCTTTTTGCGATGACGTCAGAATGTGACGTCTCCGAGGTAATACAGCCGCCATTTTCATTTTCATCACATTACAAACACCGGGTCTCAGATCTGTTATTTTCCGTTTTTTCGACTATTTTTTGGAACCTTGGAGACATCATGCCTCGTTGGTGTGTTGTCGGAGGGTGTAACAACACTAACAGGGAGGGATTCAAGTTGCACCACTGGCCCGAAGATGCGAAAGTGTCTGCCGCCAGACCCCCATTGAATGTACCGCAGTGTCTCCACATTTTACCGGCGATGACAGACATGGCACAGAGATGTATGGATAACCTGCAGATGCATTTGCAACAATAAAGTCAACGAAATCACAAAGGTTAATTTTGTTGATGTTGACTTTTGTGCTAATCAGACATATTTGGTTGCGGCGTGACTGCCAGCTAATCGATGCTAACATGCTATGCTAATCGACGCTAACATGCTATTTACCGGCGGTGCTAAAGCAGACATGGCAAAGAGATGCATGGATAACCTGCAGATGCATTTGCAACTATATTACGTTTCCTTCCACCCACATTTAATGCGAAAAAAACACTTACCAATCGAAGGATTTAAGTTGCTCCAGTGTCAAAAGATGCGAAAGTCCTGATCGTTTGGTCCGCACATTTTACCGGCGATGCTAACGCAGCTATTCGGCCATGCTATGGCTATGAATAGCGTCAATAGCTATTCGCTCAATAGCTTCAGTTTCTTCTTCAATACTTTCATACTCCAACCATCCGTTTCAATACATGCGTAATCTGTTAAATCGCTTAAATTGCTGAAATCCGAGTCTGAATCCTAGCTAATGTCGCTATATCTTGCTGTGGTATTCGCCGTTGTTTGTTTACATTGGCAGCACTGTATGACATCACAGGGAAATGGATAGTGGCATCGCAAATAGCGAAAATCAAGCACTTTAAAGCTTTTTTTAGGGATATTCCGGGACCGGTAAAATTTTGAAAAAAAATTAAAAAAATACAACAAGCCACTGGGAACTGATTTTTATCGTTTTTAACCCTTTTGAAATTGTGATAATGTTCCCCTTTAAAAAAATAGAGTCAGCTCACTGGTAAGTGCTGCTATTTGAGCTATTTTTAGAACAAGCCAGCGGGCTACTCATCTGGTCCTTACGGGCTACCTGGTGACCCCTGAACTACAGCCTTGAAAATAATTAATTATAACATGGATTTTTTTGTCTTTTTTTTTTTTGGGAGCAATGTGAAGTGAAGTGAAGTGAATTATATTTATATAGCGCTTTTTCTGTAGTGACTCAAAGCGCTTTACATAGTGAAACCCAATATCTCATTTTTACATTTAATCCAGATTCCACTTTTTTGAATGTCCTTTGTTTATTTTTGCAATAGCATTTCCAGAATGTGTGGTGGGCCGGTAAACAATTAGCTGCGGGCCGCAAATGGCCCCCGGGCCGCACTTTGGACACCACTGATCTAAATGAACAGAGTAATTGAACATAAAGCCGTATTTACTTGCCGCAGTAATAACAACAATTGTCTTGCCTTGAATAATCGTATTTTAACAAGTGTTTAACTGGAACTTTACAACTCGGGCCCAATGTGGGTGAGCTGTATTCTCAGACTCACATAAAGTAGCAGTGCAAGACACAAGCATCCAGCTGTGACTGCACATCCAATTATTATTTGCCCACAGTCTGACATCGTGTCAAAATGAAAGCCTGACATGCAAAATGGTTTGTTTCATGGAACAGTTCTGAGAAAGAGCCAGCCAGCCGTTGTGGCAAATGTTGTTCTTTGCTCCACTTTTGAGGAAGAAATGCCGTCCAGTTGTGACAAAACTGACAGCCTCGTAAAGTCTTCAGGGGCCGCCATTGTATTGCAAATTTGCAAGACTTTTCACGGCGTCAACTCCACTGAAGGATGCTGAATAGTCATGAGGCTATTTGTCACATGCATGACTTTAAGCTAAATTCTGCTGACTCAATGGAAGGTGAATGGGCCTTCGAAACAAATGTTGTGGAGCTAGAGGCAAACATAATTACAGTAGCTCTAATCCATCTACCACTGCCCAGTATCGGCTGATTTCCATGAAAATGTATGTGGTTGGCCAATGCTGAGTAATGCTGTCAGGTTCAAACACTGATGACATCTATTAAACAAGCCAAGAAGCAAGGAATTAAACAGAGACAGAATTAAATTCGGCTCAATCGGGGAGAGACGCGTAGACACTGTACCCTTGTACGGTGCCATCCCACGTCCCTGACGAAAGACTGTACGCCTCCTCTTTTATTTGGACTTTCCCTGATTACATGGCAACAGCTGTTTCCAAGGGTCGGGGGTCATAAACAGCCATCCCCTTTGATTACAACAGTTTAAAGAAAAGGTCGTAAACAGTTCAATCAATCAATCAATCAGTGTTTATTTATATAGCCCTAAATCACAAATGTCTCAAAGGACTGTACAAACCACTACGACTACGACATTCACGGAAGAACCCACATAAGGGCAAGGAAAACTCACACCCAGTGGGCAAGGAGAACTCACACACAGTGGGACGCCAGTGACAATGCTGACTATGAGAAACCTTGGCGAGGACCTCAGAAATATGGGCAACCCGCCCCCCCCCCCCCCCCAACCCCCCCCTCTAGGGGACCGAAAGCAATGGATGTCGAGCGGGTCTAACATGATACTGTAAGTTCAATCCATAGTGGCTCCAACACAGCCGCGAAAGATCAGTTCAAAGCGGATTCAAGACAGCAGCGAGAGTCCCGTCCACAGGAAACCATCCCAAGCGGAGGCGGATCAGCATCGTAGAGATGTCCCCAACCGATACACAGGCGAGCGGTCCATCCCGGGTCCCGACAAGCGGTCCATCCTGGGTCCCGACTCTGAACAGCCAGTACTTCATCCATGGTCATCGGACCGGACCCCCTCCACAAGGGAGGGTGGGACAGAGGAGAAAAAGAAAAGAAGCGGCAGATCAACTGGTCTAAATAGGAGGTTTATTTAAAGGTTGGAGTGTACAAGTGAGTTTTAAGGTGAGACTTAAATGTTTCTACTGAGGTAGCATCTCAAACTGTTACCGGGAGGGCATTTCAGAGTACTGGAGCCCGAATGGAAAACGCTCTATAGCCCGCAGACTTTTTTTGTGCTTTAGGAATCACTAATAACCATTATTTACATTTTACTTTTTTTTAAATTGATCTCTACTCTGTACACTGCTGCTGGAATTTTAATTTTCCTGAAGGAACTCTCCTGAAGGAATCAATAAAGTAATATCTATCCATCTATCTATCTATCTATCTATCTATCTATCTATCTATCTATCTATCTATCTATCCATCCATCCATCCATCCATCCATCCATCCATCCATCCATCCATCCATCCATCCATCCATCCATCCATCCATCCATCCATCCATCCATCCATCCATCCCCCATCCATCCATCCATCCATCCATCCATCCATCCATCCATCCATCCATCCATCCATCCATCCATCCATCCATCCATCCATCCATCCATCCATCCATCTATCTATCTATCTATCTAACTATCTATCTATCTAACTATCTATCCAACTAACAGACAAGCCGGACTCCTTTGAACGCAGATTTCTTGCCGGGACATATGGTACAATACAATCGGCAAGATAGGATGGAGCTAGACCGTGTAGTATTTTATACGTAAGTAGTAAAACCTTAAAGTCACATCTTAAGTGCACAGGAAGTCAGTGCAGGTGAGCCAGTACAGGCGTAATATGTTCACAGAAAAGGTCGTAGAATAGTTCAAAGAAGAATTCCCTGTAGGGGAGTCAGGTCCTGCTTCCTCTTCGCGTTGTAGATCTCGGGTCAAGACAATATCAGTGTGTGAATGGGCGAATGTGGAAATACTGTCAAAGTGCTTTGGGCTCCTTAAAAAGGGGTAGAAAAGCGCTATACAAGTACAACCCATTTACCAATATCTTTCTGTTTATTACAATACATCAAAGAAACAGAACACCTTCATGTTTTTTCATGTCCCATTTTTATTGTCTTTGGCATGACTCGGCCGGGGTTTGAACTCACGACCTACCGATCTCATGGCAGACACTAACCACAAGGCCACTGAGCAGGTGTTTTTTTTAATTTATGTACAATGATGCAATTTTATATTGCTTTTCGGTTCACTAAATAAGCGTTTATCACCTACAGCTTTAAAAAAACAATGCATTTGTAATAAGAGACAGTTAAATTAATTTCCAATTTGTTAAAATTAATAGAAATGTGTGCAAAACTGGAACATAAATGCCGTAAAATAAAGAGGCTGGTCGGATCTCTCGGTCAGGTGGCTCCCTGCAGTCAGACCAATTTTAAAACGGTCTGCTTTACTTTATTTACATTAAATAAATAGATTATTTCTGTCTATCTGTGTTGGCCCTGCGATGATGTGGCGACTTGTCCAGGGGGCAACAGCCTTCCGCCCGAATGCAGCTGAGATAGGCTCCAGCACCCCCCACGACCTCAAAAGGGACAAGCGTAAGGAAAAAGATGGATGGATGGATTATTTATGTTTACTAATCGATTTTATAATCATCCATGTTAGGGCTGGGCGATATGGCCATGTCAAGATACACGATATAAATCTCGATATTTTGCTTTAGCCTTGAATGAACACTTGATGCATATAATCACAGCAGTATGATGATTCTATGTGTCTACATTAAAACATTTTTCTTCATACTGCATTAATATATGCTCATTTTAAACTTTCATGCAGAAAAGGAAATCACAACTAAGTCAATTGACCAAAAGTGTATTTATTAAACAGTTATTAGAAGGTGACTTTTCAAATGATGCTACATATTAGCAGTAATGCTACTTTTTATAGCAGTGGTCACCAACGTTTTTGAAACCAAGAGCTACTTCTTGGGTACTGATTAATGCGAAGGGCTACCAGTTTGATACACACTTAAATAAATTGCCAGAAATAGCCAATTTGTTAAATTTACCTTTAATAAATAAATCTATATATATAAAAAATAGGTATTTCTGTCTGTCATTCCGTCGTACATTTTTTCTCCTTTTACGGAAGGTTTTTTGTAGAGAATAAATGATGAAAACACTTAATTGAATGGTTTAAAAGTGGAAAAAACACGAAAAAAAATGAAAATTAAATTTTGAAACACAGTTTATCTTTAATTTCGGCTCTTTAAAATTCTAAATTCAACCAAAAAAAATGAAGAGAAAAACTAGCTAATTCGAATCTTTTTGAAAGAATTTATGGAACATGATTAGTAATTTTTCCTGATTAAGAATAATTTTAAAAAATTGATGACATGTTTTAGATAAATTAAAATCCAATCTGCACTTTGTTAGAATATATAACAATTGGGAGCAAGCTATATTTCTAACAAAGACAAATCATTATTTCTTCTAGATTTTCCAGGACAAAATGTTTTAAGGAAATTCAAAAGACATTGAAATAAGATTTAAATTTGATTCTACAGATTTTCTAGATTTGCCAGAATATATATATTTTTAATTTTAATCATAATAAGTTTGAAGAAATATTTTACAAAGATTTTTCGTTGAAAAAACAGAAGCTAAAATAAAGAATTAGATTAAAATGTATTTATAAATTTACTTGAACATTGATTTAAATTGTGAGGAAAGAAGAGGAAGGAATTTAAAAGGTAAAATGGTATGTGTTTAAAAATACTAAAATCATTTTTAAGGTTGTATTTTTTCTCTAAAATTGTCTTTCTGAAAGTTATTAGAAGCAAAGTAAAAAAATAAATGAATTTATTTAAACAAGTGAAGACCAAGTCTTTAAAATATTTTCATGGATTTTCAAATTCTATTTGAGTTTTGTCTCTCTTAGAATTAAAAATGTCGAGCAAAGCGAGACCAGCTTGCTAGTAAATAAATACAATTTTAAAAATAGAGGCAGCTCACTGGTAAGTGCTGCTATTTGAGCTATTTTTAGAACAGGCCAGCGGGGGACTCATTTGGTCCTTACGGGCTACCTGGTGCCCGCGGGAACTGCGTTGGTGACCCCTGTTTTATTGTACCGCATGCTTGACTTTTTACGGTTGTCTGTTCGACATATTCCCACTTGAAGCCTAAGCACCGCCAGACGATGGACCCCCTGCTGTTTTTCTTGGGAATTAATTTTTCCTTCATTTGTTACCAGACTTGCACCTTCTTTCTCTCGTATTACCACTCGCACGTCTCCGCTAGCATCACAGCTAACGTTACGCATGCTTCTACTTCTCTGCTCCGCGAGGGCGTATACGTATGTGACGTATGAGCTGACAGTATGTGACGTATGTAAGAAGGTGCGCTTACTGTCTGTGAGAAGGAGACACAAGAAGGAGTGGGAAGAGCCTGAAGTGTAATGCCCGCAGCTAAAAGCAACTGCGTGAGAACGTATACTCGAATATCACGATATAGTCATGTTCTATATCGCACAGAGACTAACCCGCGATATATCGAGTATATCGATATATTGCCCATGTCATGTCTTTGTGATCATGTTCTGTTTAGTTCTGTTTTGTTCTTGACTCCATCAGTTCCTGTTTTTGCGCGCCCTGGTTTGTTTTGCTTAGGGTTAGGTGCTCAGAGAGTATGGGGTATCAGACTGTCTTATTGTGGCAGTCCGATCCCTGTATGATCAGTGTCAGAGCTTGGTCCACATTGCCGGCAGTAAGTCGGACACGTTTCCAGTGAGGGTTGGACTCCGCCAGGGCTGCCCTTTGTCACCGATTCTGTTCATAACTTTTATGGACAGAATTTCTAGGCGCAGTCAAGGCGTTGAGGGGTTCTGGTTTGGTGGCCACAGGATTAGGTCTCTGCTTTTTGCAGATGATGTGGTCCTGATTGCTTCATCTGGCCGGGATCTTCAGCTCTCACTGGATCGGTTCGCAGCCGAGTGTGAAGCGGCCGGAATGAGAATCAGCACCTCCAAATCCGAGTCCATGGTTCTCTCCCGAAAAAAGGTGGAGTGACATCTCTGGGTTGGGGAGGAGGCCCTGCCCCAAGTGGAGGAGTTCAAGTACCTAGGAGTCTTGTTCACGAGTGGGGGAAGAGTGGATCATGAGATCGACAGGCGGATCGGTGCGGCGTCTTCAGTAATGCGGACGTTGTACCGATCCGTTGTGGTTAAAATGGAACTGAGCCGGAAGGCAAAGCTCTCAATCTACCGGTCGATCTACGTTCCCATCCTCACCTATGGTCATGAGCTTTGGGTCATGACCGAAAGGATAAGATCACGGGTACTAGCGGCCGAAATGAGTTTCCTCCGCCGTGTGGCGGGCTCTCCCTTAGAGAGAGGGTGAGAAGCTCTGCCATCCGGGAGGAACTCAAAGTAAAGCCGCTGATCTTCCACATCGAGAGGAGCCAGATGAGGTGGTTCGGGCATCTGGTCAGGATGCCACCCGGTACGTCCAACCGGTAGGAGGCCACGGGGAAGACCCAGGACACGTTGGGAAGACTATGTCTCCTGGCGGGCCTGGGAACGCCTCGGGATTCCCCCGGGAAGAGCGAGACGAAGTGGCTGGGGAGAGGCAAGTCTGGGCTTCCCTGCTTAGGCTGCTACCCCCGCGACCCAACCTCAGATAAGCGGAAGAAGATGGATGGATGGTTTGTTTCTGTTTTCTGTCAAGGCATGGATAGTGGTGTGGTTTGTTTTTCCGTGGTGCAAAGCGATTGGAACGGACATGGCGTGAAGGTAAGGACATCTTCTAATTATTAATAAAAATAAAAATAAAAAAAGGAATAAACAAAAGGCGCTCTCAGCAGAGGATCAAAAACTTGGCTATGAAAACAAAACTTGCACTAAGGCAAAACTTAGGACACAAAAATGTCATGATCCACTACTTGGATAATGGCATGTTCTGGTTTTGTTCTGTTTTGTTATCACCCTGTTTAGTATTTGATGTCCTTAGTTCCTGGTGGCACTTCTTGTTTTTTTTCAGTTGCCTTGTTACGCATTTAGTATCACCTGTCTCTTGTTTGTCGTCAAGCACCTGCCTCCTAATCTTCTTTCCCTACTTAAGCCTGCCCTTTTTGTTCCTTCGTCCTCGTAGTGTATTTTGCTTTCCATGCAACAGGTGACGTCACTATCCCACATTGTGGTAAAGTACTTTAGAACCCGTTAGCTTCCACGCTATTTGTATGTTTATCTTCCTAGCTCACATGCTAGCGTCCTTAGTTCTGTCTAGCTCACACGCTAGTTCTTTTGGTTTTGTTTATAGTGCCTATGTGCAAGTCTTTTTGTTCTTAGTCTATTTTTGTAGTTGTAAATAAATATTTTCTTACGCTGTGTCCATTTCCGCGTTGCATCCACGAGAGAGCGCAACCACATCAAGATGCCAGCTGAACGTCACAAAAACAAAAACTTTTGCATGAATAACGAAAAACTTACTTGGAACAAGATATGGGGATGTAACATCATCATAAATAGCAAGAGTGAGAATGTCAGGTTGAGTTTAAGACGAAGCCCAAGATTCAGAGAAGGCGGCAGGCATTGTGCAAGAAAACATATCTTAATGTCCAGAAATGGAAAAATAAAGAAGAAACACAAACCAGGAACCAGGAACAAACAAACTGGAAGCAGGGAACAGGAACCAGCAAGCAGGAACTAGGAACAAAAAGACAAACAGCTACAGGTTCAACGACAAGTCTTAGCGACAGGTAGTAGCTGTAACGATATCGGCAATGACAGGTAGTGGTGACATCGACACAACACGACAATACTCCAACACGGAGTGGAGGACAAAGCAGGTTTAAATAGTACCTGGCTGATTGACACCAGGTGTGGCCAGGTGCCAATCAGCCACAACTGAGGGGACACAGCACTCAGGGAGAACAGCAGGAAATAAAGACAAAATAAGAGCGCTGACAGGAAATAAGACAAACAGAGGAAAAACTAAAATTTGATCAAACTGTCAGGAACAAACCTGACAGGTAAGAGGGCGATAGAGGGTGATGTCACCAGGCTGACTGCCTGGCAATTGCAGGCTTAAATAGTGACGTGGTGATTGACAACAGGTGCATGAGTCCAAGTGAATCAGGTGCGTCAGTTTTGTGAGAACAGGTGAACTGATTGGTGGTCACGGAAACAAAAACAAACCAGGGTGCGCAAAAACAGGAACTAATGGAGTCAAAAACAGACGGGACATGATCACAGAGACATGACAGCCCAGCCCTAATCCATGTCCGAAATGCGATGCATCTACAAAATCGATTATTTCCCCCAACTCTAGTCTTAAAGGCCTACTGAAACCCACTACTACCGACCACGCAGTCTGATAGTTTATATATCAATGATGAAATATTAACATTGCAACACATGCCAATACGACCGGGTTAGTTTACTAAATTGCAATTTTAAATTTCCTGCGGAGTTCCTTGTTGAAAACGTTGCAGAATGATGACGCGTGCGCGTGACGTCTCGGGTTGTAGCGGACATACTAGCCCAGCACCACACACGGCTAAAAGTCGTCTCTTTTCATCGCATAATTACACGGTAATCTTTTGCAATTTTTTCAATTAATAATGGAGACGATAAAGAATAATGCTGTTGATTGCAGCTGCCTTTAGCACCGAAACACAACCTGTGTTTTTGTTTGTTGTGAAGCTTTAACACAGAGCGGTCAAGCGAACATGTTTCTCTACATCAAACAGCAAGTTTTTGGATGGGAAAATTGTGATATTAAGTCGGCTCTTACCGGAGACGTCAGTGGATTATGCGACTTCCTCCTTCAGTTTAAAAAGGCAGCCGTGATCTTTCCTCCTCCATTGGCTTCTCTGAAGGACACTGGCGTTCACCGCAGCCATCCGACTTTCAGGTGTGACTTTACAATCTCACTAAAACACTATTAAAACAATAAGCAGATAAGAGATCTTCCAGAATTATCCTAGTAAATGTGTCTAATTACATTTGAAATGGTCCTACTGCTGCTGCCTGGAGCCGTCGCCTTTTCTTTTTTTCTTTTTTTTTTTGGCTTCACTCTAACTTTCCTCATCCACAAATCTTTCATCTTCGCTCAAATTAATGGGGAAATTTTCGCTTTCTCGGTCCGAATAGCTCTTGCTGCTGGAGGCTCACATTATAAAAAATGTGAGGATGTGAAGAGCCCTACAACCCGTGACATCACGGTAAAGGCAAGGCTTTTTTAATTAGCGACCAAAAGTTGCGAACTTTATCGTCCATGTTCTCTACTAAATCCTGTCAGCAAAAATATGGCAATATCGCAAAATGATCAAGTATGACACATAAAATGGACCTGCTATCCCCGTTTAAATAAGACAATCTTATGTCAGTAGGCCTTTAAGTAAAGTTCCTGAAAATGTGAATGAGGCTTCCTGGAACAATGAGTGTTACAGAGGCGGAGGAAGATTCTGCATTTTTGTTTTTCAAAATAAAACCTCGGTTGTCTCCCCCTTGAGCACCATAGAGATCTTTGACTGGTCCCTTTCCTGAATTTGCAATGACTAACAAGCGCGCTGTAATTTAGTCTGGCTACAAACAACACTTGTTTTGTCGTGTCGACGTTTACAAGCGGAGATTGTCACGCTGAAAGACCATCAAGTGCATATTCCAACCCCGCGGTACACCACTGAACCGGAGCTGACCTCACTGCTGGAAACCAGGCAGGCTGCGGGCGGTTCAAGCTCCTAAATGTCCGGGATTACGCTGCAATTATGGCTTAATGAATAATTAGTGGCACACGTACAAGTGCATTCCTGAGCAGGCTATTGATTTACTGAGAGTTTCATCTGTAATTAATGTCTGCGCTGCAGAAAAGTCTCTATTAAGACGCAGCTGTACGTCTGCACTGTAGCGACAGGAAATGAGGAGGAGAGCAAAGTAGCCAATCAACCGGCATTCCTACCTAAGGTGTACCCGGGAGGGGGCGGTTGGGCAGGGGGTCAAAGGTGAGGGGTTTCTCTCCGGCGAGCACAGCTGTGTGCAATGAGGATTGCACTAAGCCGCCCCGGCATGACCCCCAAACTCACCGCTAACACCGGGAGTTACCCATAACACATCTGGGCCTGATTCCTGCAAGCAGGCAGGTATGGTGACAGAACAGAGGGTCTCCTTCTTTCTTGTTTGTTTGTCATTTATTAACCTCGCCGCGACCCCTTTCTCGTTAGAGCCGTGATTGACAAGCCGCCGGATGCCGAGCGCACCCCTGCGTGGCATCAAACCCCCGTAAATAAAGTGGAATATTTTTGATGTAATGCACAATCAGCCTGGATTTGCAAGGGGTTGTCTACGGAATCGAACTCAAGTTAAAGAACTGTCTGTTTGTGTTTGGAAAATAACGGGCTGGGTCGTCTCACTCTTTGCATCAAAAATGGTCACGGACATTTCCGGAAAGGACTGTAGCGTCAGAGCTTACCTACATAGTCTTCTCTGGAGTAAGACGACTGGATGTGTCGTGTTTTTCATGTGAAATTACATTCAATAAATAAATAAATAAATTAAAAATAAAATCAATACTTTTTCTTAAAAAATTAAATAAATAAAAAAATATATATATATCGTCCTGTCCCCTTAGCAGAAAAACAGCCCCAAAGCATGATGTTTCCACCCCCATGCTTCACAGTAGGTATGGTGTTCTTGGGATGCAACTCAGTATTCTTCCTCCTCCAAACACGACGAGTTGAGTTTATACCAAAAAGTTCTATTTTGGTTTCATCTGACCACATGACATTCTCCCAATCCTCTGCTGTATCATCCATGTATCCATTTTGGTATGAACTCAACTCGTCGTGTTTGGAGGAAGAAGAATAATGTGTTGCATCCCAAGAACACCATACCTACTGTGAAGCATGGGGGTGAAAACATCATGCTTTGGGGCTGTTTTTATGCTAAGGGGACAGGACGATTGATCCGTGTTAAGGAAAGAATGAATGGGGCCATGTATCGTGAGATTTTGAGCCAAAACCTCCTTCCATCAGTGAGAGCTTTGAATGGTTGACCAAATCCTTGTTTTCCCCCATGATTTCCATATATATACAGGTAGATATATATATATATATATATATCTATATATATGGATTTTTTTTTGTTGACACCAGTATGTGTATTATTAACTTCTACACAATGACTTTATAACAAAACAAGTGTTAGTTTTAAAAGGTGTGACAGGGAAGCTGTATGGTGGGTAAATAATTCACATTGCCCCATTCCTGGGTGAGAGGAGGAGAAGGGGGTTTGCTGAAAATGATGGAAAGTGCCACTCTACATCGTAATTAACGCTTTGGTCAAAGTTGAAACTGCCACACAACACGTTTTAAGACATTCAGCTCTCTGGTGGCTAAAGTGGATAGTGCAATCCCCCCCAATTTGTCACGTTTCATGTGTCAGGTAAACCGGACAAATGAGGCCATTCTTCCTACTGTAGCTTAGATTGTTATTCGCTAGCTCAGCGATTCTCAAACGTTTTTCACCAAGTACCACCTCAGTGAAATACTTGGCTCTCCTAAACCACCATAATGACCAACGTTGAAATACAGTAGTGTAGTAGGCCTAAATATTCATTAAAACAAGGCAGAGGTTTTTATATAAAAAGTTTATTTCATATTTTTGGCTATTGTATGTGTTAGAATAATTGTATCCTAAGTTATCACAAATCTTTGTGGTTCAATGAGTTCCCGACGAGAAGACAAAAGCTGTCTTTGAACATACCAAGTAGAAGGCTTGTAAAACTCCACTGTGTAGGATAGGAAGCAACATGAAGGTGTTCTATTTTTTTCATGTATTGTAATCAACCGAAAGATATTGTTGTGCCCCAAGAACTACAAAGCGGAGAAGAAACCTCAAGGCGACCTTTTCTGTGAACTGTTTTACGACCTTTTCTTTTGAACTGTTCCGTAACCAAAGGCGATGGCTGTTTACGACCCATGTCCCTTAGAAACAGCTGTTGCCATGTAATCAGGGAAAGTCTAAATAAAACAGGCGGCGTACAATCTTTCGCCCGGGGCGTGGTGGAACTGTACAAAGAGGACAGTCCCGACGTTTCTCCTCAAATTGAGCCAAATCGATTCTGTCTCTGTTTAATAGATGTCATCAGTGTTTGAACCCGACAATAACATTACACACAATGCACAAACATCAACAGTGATACTACAAATGCAGTACATAATTAAAGATTTCTTTGGCGTACCACTAGATAGAATAGAATAGAATAGAATATACTTTATTGATCTCTGGGGGAAATTCAGCAGTAGATGGCGCCCACGTTGTAGTGGCGTTCTGTACAAAAAGTGCACTTTAAATTAGTGTTGTTTTGATATGTCATCTTAGTGACATCATGCACAAAAGTGCACTCATAGCTCGTTTTAAAATGTCTCTGACAATCTTTCACTTTCTTTTTTGAAATGACATTTTTTTGTGCCACTGCTTAATAACTCTTTAATAAGTACAGTTTTGGTCAATTGATTACCTTCTCCGCATGAAAGTTTAAAATAAGCATATATTAATGCAGTATGAACAAGTGTGTTTTAATGTCGACACATAGAATCATCATACTGCTGTGATTATATGCTTCAAGTGTTCATTCAAGGCTAAGGCAAAATATGGAGATATATATCGTGTATAGTGAGTGATATGAACTAAAAATATCGAGATATTAAAAAAAGGCCATGTCGCTCAACCCTAGCTTGAAGTAAGAAATGATTACTTAAAAAAAGTAGTTTTATACTTGTGAGTGTTAATGACACGACTTTGCATCAGTTGATATTCTAGTTCATGGGTGTCAAACTCTGGCCCGCGGGCCAAATTTGGCTCGCCGTGCAATTTCATTTGGCCCTTGAGGCAATATCAAATTAACATTAAAGCTGGCCCGCCGGTACTCTCTGCCGCTGTAACACTGCATTCGCTGTTAATACTCATACTTGCCAACCCTCCCGATTTTCCAACCATTCTCCCGATTTTCTCCAGATTTCTACCCGGACAACAATATTGGGGGCGTGCCTAAAAGGCACTGCCTTTAGCGTTGTCTACAATATGTTGTCACGTCCGCTTTTCCTCCATACAAACACCGTGCCGGCCAAGTCACATAATACATGCAACTTATACACACACTTAAGTGAATGCCAGCATACTTGCTCAACAGCCATACAGGTCAGATTGAGGGTGGCCGTATAAACAACTTTAACACTGTTAAAAATATGCGCCGCACTGTGAACCCACACCAAACAAGAATGACAAACCCATTTCGGGAGAACATCCGCACCGTGGGGCGGCATAGCTCGGTTGATAGAGCGGCCGTGCCAGCAACTTGAGGGTTGCAGGTTCGATTCCCGCTTCCGCCATCCTAGTCACTGCCGTTGTGTCCTTGGGCAAGTCACTTTACCCTCCTGCTCCCAGTGCCACCCACACTGGTTTAAATGTAACTTAGATATTGGGTGTCACTATGTAAAGCGCTTTGAGTCACTAGAGAAAAGCACTATATAAATATAATTCAATTCAATTCAATAACACAACATAGACACAACAGAACAAATACCCACAACCCCTTGCAGCACTAACTCTTCCGGGACACTACAATATGCACCCCCCGCTACCACCTAACCCCGCCCCCCATCCCCAACCCCACCCATGTCATTGTTATTTTATTTTAAGATTTATTAGCCTGTGGAAAAAATGTAATGTTGATAATTACCTCAGAAGGCTGCAAATAGAAAAGAGGCATTAAATCTTTAATTTAAATTGCATTTATTTTTTTTATTTTGTTTTTTGAAAGTTGATTTTGCACTTTTAAGTTGTATAAGTATTGCTTGTTCCATATTTAGTGGTAAAGCAAATCAGTGTAGCAAATTGAGCAATAATTAACGTGTTATTCATGCATTTTCTCTTGTTACTTCAAGGTTTAAATGTTTGATTTATTCATTATTGTTATTTTATTTTCAAATTTATTAACAGCCTGAGGAAAAAGTCAATTTTGATATTTACCTCAGAAGGCTGCAAATAGAAAAAAGGCACTCAATTTTTATTTAAATTTGATTTGATATGCCATTGATATTTTTTTATTTATTATTATTATTATTTGAAACTCGATTTTGCATGTCACTATAGAGTTATGTAAGTCTTGCTTGTTCAATATTCAATGCAAAATTTGTTTGGGTCCCTATTAAAAAGTTAATTTGTTCAACCCTTGGCCCGTGGCTTTATTCTAGTTTCAAGCATGTTTTACTCCTTATAGGTCATCAAATCTCAGCAACAAGCTGCAATATTTAACTGAGATCATTAATGACATGGGTGCCCATTACGTCGATCGCGAGCTACCAGTCGACCGCGGGGGGTGTGTCAGTCGATCTCGAGCCAGGCTTTCAAAAAAAATAGACCTAAAAATTAGTGATCATCAATCTTCACCAAGACGTCACTTAAATGACATTCACGGTACCGGAGGGTCTTGTGAGATGACGCTGGCTGCTGCAAGATCATTATTATGAAAATATGACCGAGAGGAAGGCGAGAAACACTTTTTATTTCAACAGACTCTCGCGCCGTACCTTCCGTCAAAACTCTAAAGGCCGACTGCACATTTCCTATCTTCACAATAAAAGCCCTGCTTCATGCTGCCTGCGCTAACTAAATACAGAGTCTCAGAAAACTGGCGTGCACAAGCGATCCCTCAGAAAGCTGGCGTGCACACCACTTGTGCACGCCAGCTTTCCGAGACTCTTATTTTGTTAGCGCAGGCAGCATGAAGCAGGGCTTTTATTGTGAAGATAGGAAATGTGCAGTCGGCCTTTAGAGTTTTGACGGAAGGGACGGCGCGAAAGTCTGTTGAAATAAAAAGTGTTTCTCGCCTTCCTCTCTGTCATTTTTTCATAATAATGAACTGGCAGCAGCCAGCGTCATCTCACAAGACCCTCGGGTGCCGTGAATGTCAATCAAGCAAGCTACGGAATTTGCCGCCAATGTTTTTCTTGTAAAGTGTATGGAAGCTGGATGAATTAGATGCCAAAAACCAACCACTTTCATGTGGTATTGTACACAAAGGACAACTTTTTTTCTCCTCCATTTGAAAATGTGGGCGTTATCATCATTACTGTCTGATTCCAATCAATGCAAGTCATCAGAATCAGGTAATACACCAACTTATATTCTTGTCTTCGTGAAAGAAAGACATCTATATGTGTTACACATGCTTGTATTATCATTAAAGGCATTTAACTTGTTTACAAAAATGTCTCTTTCATAAATAAATAAATATAAATGATATATATAAATGAGGTAGATCCCCTCGAGTTGGTCAATTGAAAAGTAGCTCGCCTGTAGAAAAAGTGTGGGCACCCTTGATTTAGGACCAAAACCCTTAAAACAAGTAAAACCTTCTAACATAAAATCTGCTTAGTGAGAAGAATTATCTTATCATACAGAAAATCAGCAAATTCCACTCTTATTTGAGATATAATATCTTCAGTTTTTGCAGTGTACCCATCCCTCGGTGTTTCTTTGATGTTTCATTACTGAGAGTGATACACATTTCAAAGCAACACCTTAAGCTTCAGTTTTAACGCAAGAATGATTAGTAAAAGATGTTTTGATGACACTACAGTAAAATATGTGCCGTTCTCCCCTCCCGGACTCTCTGAAGAGGTCACCGCCGCATCTCGCCCTTCTTCACCCTCGGCCGAATCCAAACCATTCGCTCATATTTTTTTGTTTTTAATGGAAAGCCGATACTCGCCCTGATAAAGCGATAACAACACAATCTGTTTGGCACCGCAGGATTTGACACACAAGACCGATGGCGTCTGACGGACGGGGGCGGGGGGGATCAAACGCAGCCAATTTCGAGGCTCACATTTTCAAGCGGAGATGCCCTCCAGTCTTACTGACCTTCGACCCCGGGGTCACCTCCCACTTTCTGCAGATCCGCACGTTTTAGTGCCGTGTGCACGTTTCTTTTCCTGCACGGCTCATCGTGTCTTTTCGCGTGCGAAAAAGACAAAAGTTTAATCCGCCTCCTACCATCAGGCCGTGTTTTTTTCCCTAATGAAACGCACATTCCTCATTTGGCTTGATGGTAGAGTGCTTGTCCAACATCTGTCCGGGCCAAGGCTTTTTGGGCCTGAGGAAGGTAACGAGATACGCCCAGAGAGGCTTCAGTCAGTCTGCCATCCCCAGCCAAGAAAGTATCGGTGGGTCTCCTGTAGGGGTTGGGTATTAAATTCGAACGATTCCGATTCTTTGTTTCGTTTCCGATTCATGACGATTCTCGATTCCGATTCTTTCTTTAAAAAAGGTAGGGTCAAAAAAAAGTTTGGATATTTTAAATGGTCCTGATGGCTTCATCTGACCGGGATCTTCAGCTCTCGCTGGATCGGTTCGCAGCCGAGTGTGAAGCGACTGGAATGAGAATCAGCACCTCCAAGTCCGAGTCCATGGTTCTCGCCCGGAAAAGGGTGGAATGCCATCTCCGGGTTGGGGAGGAGACCCTGCCCCAAGTGGAGGAGTTCAAGTACCTAGGAGTCTTGGGCAAGAGTGGATCGTGAGATCGACAGGCGGATCGGTGCGGCGTCTTCAGTAATGCGGACGTTGTACCGATCCGTTGTGGTGAAGAAGGAGCTGAGCCGGAAGGCAAAGCTCTCAATTTACCGGTCGATCTACGTTCCCATCCTCACCTATGGTTATGAGCTTTGGGTCATGTCTGAAAGGATAAGATCACGGGTACAAACGGCCGAAATGAGTTTCCTCCGCCGTGTGGCGGGGCTCTCCCTTAGAGATAGGGTGCCATCCGGGAGGAACTCAAAGTAAAGCCGCTGCTCCTTCACATCGAGAGGAGCCAGATGAGGTGGTTCGGGCATCTGGTCAGGATGCCACCCGAACGCCTCCCTAGGGAGGTTTTTAGGGCACGTCCAACCGGTAGGAGGCCACGGGGAAGACCCAGGACACGTTGGGAAGACTATGTCTCCCGGCTGGCCTGGGAACGCCTCGGGATCCCCCGGGAAGAGCTAGACGAAGTGGCTGGGGAGAGGGAAGTCTGGGTTTCCCTGCTTAGGCTGTTGCCCCCGCGACCCGACCTCGGATAAGCGGAAGATGATGGATGGATGGATGGATAAATGAGCTAGCTAACCTGCAGTCTTTCTGAATGAAATAGTCTGACATTCTCCATCAATTTTAATTCTATTAACTTTTTATGAACTTTACCATAAATACCTCACAGGGCTGTTTTCGACGAGAATATAAATATCAAATCCATGAACTTGAATAAGTAATAAGTAAAGTAAATTATAACCTGCTACCAAAGAATGTACAACAATTCTTCTCAACTAAAGAGGAGAAATATAACCTTAGAGGAAAATCTAACTTAAAACATTTGTATGCCCGTACAACACTTAAAACTGTTAGCATATCAGTATGTGGAATTAAATTATGGAATGGATTAAGTAAAGAAGTTAAACATTGTACTGATATGACCCAGTTTAAGAGGATGTTTAAATTAATTGTGCTTACAAAGTACAAAGAAGAAGTATTAAGAGAAACACTTTCAAACTTGTTGAAAATAAGATATTCTTCATCTTAGTGTGTTAATGACTGAAATAATTATAGAAAACTGCTGTGTTACTCACAGATGTCATTTTGCTATTTTATATTTTGCTGTAAAAAAGGTCAGTGAATGAATGTATATATTTGTGGGCGCTCTGAAGTGGAAAAGAGGTAGGATTAAATAAGCTTTGCTTCTTCCTACTCCTTTTCGGACATGATGTATTGTGTATTGCGAAATGATGAAATTGCCTGATGTATAATGTTGTATGTATGTCATGTTCGAAATAAACTAAGAAAAGAAAGAATATAAATATTATAAATTATGAATACATTTTCACAGGGGTAACACTTTCGTCAAGAGAGATTTATTTTTGAAAACCTCATGAAAACACATTTACACACACAAATGTATATGATGCTGCAGATACTTAAAGGGGAACATTATCACAATTTCCAAAGGGTTAAGAACAATAAAAATCAGTTCACAGTGGCTTGTTGTATTTTTCGAATTTTTTTTCAAAATTTTACCGGTCTCGGAATATCCCTAAAAAAAAGCTTTAAAGTGCTTTATTTTCGCTATTTGCGATGCGACTATCCATTTCCCTGTGACGTCATACAGTGCTGCCAATGTAAACAAACAATGGCGAATACCACAGCAAGATATAGCGACATTAGCTCGGATTCAGACTCGGATTTCAGCGGTTTAAGTGATACAACAGATTACACATGTATTGAAACGGATAGTTGGAGTATGAAAGTATTGAAGAAGAAACTGAAGCTATTGAGCGAATAGGTATTGACGCTATTCATAACCATAGCATGGCCGAATAGCTGCGTTCGCATCGCCGGTAAAATGTGCGGACCAAACGATCAGGACTTTCGCATCCTGTGACACTGGAGCAACTTAAATCCGTCGATTGGTAAGTTTTTTTTGCGCATTAAATGTGGGTGGAAGGAAACGAAATATAGTTGCAAATGCATCTGCAGGTTATCCATACATCTCAGTGCCATGTCTGCTTTAGCACCGCCGGTAAATAGCATGTTAGCGTCGATTAGCATAGCATGTTAGCATCGATTAGCTGGCAGTCACGCCGCGACCAAATATGTCTGATTAGCACATAAGTCAACATCAACAAAACTCGCGTTGTGATTTCGTTGACTTTATCGTTGCAAATGCATCTGCAGGTTATCCATACATCTCTGTGCCATGTCTGTCATCGCCGGTAAAATGTGGAGACACTCCGGCACATTCAATGGGGGTCTGGCGGCAGACACTTTCGCATCTTCGGGCCAGTGGTGCAACTTGAATCCCTCCCTGTTAGTGTTGTTACACCCTCCGACAACACACCGACGAGGCATAATGTCTCCAAGGTTCCAAAAAATAGTCTAAAATAACAGATCTGAGACCCAATGTTTACAATGTGTTGAAAATGAAAATGGCAGCTGTATTACCTCGGCGACGTCACATTCTGACGTCATCGCCTCCAGAGCGATGAATAGACAGGCGTTTAATTTGCCAAAATTCACCCATTTAGAGTTCGGAAATCGGTTAAAAAAATATGTGGTCTTTTTTCTGCACCATCAAGGTATATATTGACGCTTATATAGGTCTGGTGATAATGTTCCACTTTAAACATGTTACCGTGCTCCCACTAATGGGCTAACCTGGTGCAGAAAAGCAAATAAACAATAAGAAACAACTTGCAAAACCCAGTCCAGATTAGCAGCAGGTACAGTATCAAATCAGAGACAGTTCTTGTTTGGGAAAATGACCATATCCGCCTTCTCAGGCAGGATGCGTGAGTGTTCTGGACAGATAGTGTCTCCTGTCCAAGACGGGACACGCATTTATTTGTACTCCATGAACTCGGAGGTGCTTCATCATGTTCGACGAAACAGTCCTGTCGCACGTGTTACATTTCGCCGATATTTCATTTTTTTTTAGTAAAATAAAGCCACACTTTCGACCGTCGACACCCGCTATCCATGCTTGACTGACTTGCTCGGCTACATAGGTTTGGCTGTGGTAACACTTCCGGCGGTGGGCGCTTCTTCGTTGGTGTTCAGCGGCTTCTTCTTCCGGGTCGGCGGACTTACTATTTTTTAGGGATGCACCGATTAATCGGTAACCGAATATATTCGGCCGAATATGGCAAAAAAAGCCACATTCGGCCTTCGGTGGATTGAGTTAAAAACAAGGCCGAATAGTGGCGTGTGGCGCAATTTTTTGACGCGGTGACGCAATCAACCAACGTGCAGTGACGCGGTGACGTTGGGATATGTTGTGTACCTGTATAAGTGTATGAGGTTACAAGCACACACTTATTGAGATTTAGTGGGGCCTCTGTTTACATTATTAGCCTGTTGTGTAGGCTACCTGTATAAGTGTAAGATGTTATAAGCACACACTTAATTGAGATTTACTTGAGCCTTCTGTTTACATTGTTAGCATATCTACTGTGGCTAAGCAGACTTTTGCCAAAAGTACAATAATTCATTTGTTGTGGGTTTATCCACTTTAATGCACTTTATTTTTTTTTTGGAATGTATGTTTTGTTTGAAGGCCTAATATAAATGAAAAACTTTGTGTTTTTTTTTAAAGCAAAGGCTACTGGAATATTAAAAAAATGTCAATATTCAATAAAAAATTACTTTATTTGAAAAACATGTCTAAATATTTATTCTAAGCTATTTATGCAATATTTAAAAAAATTGTGAAAAACTGCATTCATTATTCCGTATTCGGCCTTCGGCCAAGCGTTTAAATTTTATTCGGCTTCGGCTTCGGCAACAAATTTTCATTTCGGTGCATCCCTACTATTTTTTTCCGGTCGGCGGACTGGGTATCGAAACTAGGAATCGAAATTTAAACTTTTCAACGATCGGAAAGTTAGTCCCAGTTCCAATCGATACTCGATTAGGGGTGTAACGGTACACAAAAATGTCGGTTCGGTACGTACCTCGGTTTAGAGGTGACTGTTCGGTTCATTTTCGGTACAGTAAGAAAACAACAAAATATACGATTTTTGATTATTTATTTACCAAATTTGTAAACGATAGCTTTATCCTTTTACATTGGGAACACTATGATAATTCTGCCCACGTTAATCCACATTAAACTGCCTCAAATTGTTGCTCGGATTAAATAAAATGACAAAAGTTTTCTTCCACGTATAAAAAGTGCCACATTTAACACTTTCAAGCCAACTCACCGTGCTTAAAGGCCTACTGAAACCCACTACTACCAATAGTTTATATATCAATGATGAAATATTAACATTGCAACACATGCCAATACGGCCTTTTTAGTTTACTAAATTGCAATTTGAAATTTCCCGCGAAGTGTCCTGTTGAAAATGTCGCATAATTATGACGCGTATGATGACGCGTGCGCGTGACATCACCAGTTGTAGCGGACATGTTCTTCCAGCCCGATCCAAGCTATAAATAGTCTGCTTTAATCACATAATTACACAGTTCTCAGGACATCTGTGTTGCTGAATCTTTTGCAATTTGTTCAATTAATAATGGAGAAGTCAAAGAAGAAAGATGTTGGTGGAAAGCGGTGGATTGCGGTCGGCTGTAGCAAAACAAACACTGCCGGTGTTTTTTGTTATTTTGCTACATTCTATAAAGATGACAGTGAAGCTTTAATATGGAACAGAGCGGTCAAGCGAACATTGTTCTCTACCACATGTCAACCGGCAGGTTTTGTTGAGAAAATTGTGGTAATAAGTCGGCTTTTACCGTAGACGTGAGCTGAGCTTGTGTCGTTCCTCCTGCAGCTGTCAAAGAGGCAGCTGTGTACTCTCTTGGCTCCTCTGTGGCTTCCCTCAGAGACACTGGCGGTCACCACACCCCTACGACTTTCAGGTATGACTTTATAATCTCACTAAAACACTAGTAACACAATAAGCAGATAAGGGATTTTCCAAAATTATCCTAGTAAATGTGTCTAATAACATCTGAATCGCTCCCACTGCCCTCGTCTTTTTTTTGTTTTTCTTCTAGTCCTTCACTCTCACTATCCTCATCCACAAATCTTTCAACCTCGCTCAAATTAATGGCGAAATTGTCGCTTTCTCGGTCTGAATCGCTCTAGCTGCTGGTGGCCATGATTGTAAACAATGTGCGGTTGTGAGGAGCTGTACAACCAGTGACGTCACGCGCACATCGTCTGCTACTTCCGGTAAAGGCAAGACTTTTTTATTAGCGACCAAAAGTTGCGAACTTTATCGTTAATGTTCTCTACTAAATCCTTTCAGCAAAAATATGGCAATATCGCAAAATGATCAAGTATGACGCATTTCAGTAGGCCTTTCATTTATCACAGCATTTGGGAAGCCTGTAGTTGATTTTATTATGTAAATGTTATATTTTTATCAACATGTGATAGCAGGGACCCTGCCATTCAAAGCTTTTCTGTCCGTGAAACACACACGCCTCAAAGTGAGTTGAGGTTACGCTAAAAGCTAATTAGCCTTCACCTCAAGCCAGAACTGCGAGCGAGCTTAACTGCAGTTTAATTTTCCAGAAGGTCAACGGGGTCATTGTGTTGTTAGTAGTAGTTGACTGGGAGGTGTTTATAATAATTTGGGGAGAGTACGCTGCCTTATGTTCACCTGCTAAACACCTATCTGCTCGACTCTGAAGCATTTACTACATGCGCTCTGAATATGCACTGCTGATTGGCTGTTACCGCTATATATGTAACCAATCAGATGGTTGTGTGGGTGGGACAATGCTGGGTGCTGAGACAGAGGCAGAAGAAGCAAAGCAACTTGTTAAGACTTTAGCTTAGAAACTCCCGAAACCCCTCAACCGAAACTGTTCAATACATATACACGTACCGTTACACCCCTAGTCTCCTGCCATCATTCCTCAATACTTGCACGGATTCTCACACATAAGCATCTTTTAATAATGCATCCGAGCACGCATGCAAATGTTAGTAAACATGCACACATTTAACGCGGTCTGATTCACCGCCTTTGATATGCGCCTGTTTGCATGTGAATGTCTGCAACAATCCCTGAGTGGCATTACCATATTATATTTTATTTATGGGAATGGTCTGCCGCGCTCGCTCGCCCCCACCACCTGTTAGCGATGCACTCTCCATGCCACTGAATGCCAACGAGCCCCCCACACCCCAGCCCCCGCACGTAATTGAGCAACGCGATGCATCTTCAAAGTAGACGCAGCAGATGTCTCGCGTCTCTCGAGGCCTCGTACTGTATGTCTGACAGGAATGGATAAGTCGGGACCAAAGCACAAAGTGGAAAAGCACGGGCAGGAAAGTTGCCCGTTTGATTCCCTAAAAAATGACGAGAGAGTGGATTACATTATATTTTTCAATTGGTATGCTGCAAAAGCGCACGCACATATTGACTATTTCTTGTCTGCAAGTCACTCCTAACTAGAATCTGTTGAAAGGCACGAGCTGCTGGATCTGTAACTAGAGTACAGGCTAGAACTTTTCTTCTCATTGAGATAAATTTAACTCTGTCTCTGTTTAATTCCTTGCTTCTTGTCTGTTTAATAGATGGCATCGGTGTTTGAACCTGACATCTTCTTAAACAAGATATGAATGAAGAAAATATTGTAATAGCAATATCATTTATTTCCCGTTAAAATCAATCAATCAATCAATGTTTATTTATATAGCCCTAAATCAGAAGTGTCTCAAAGGGCTGCACAAGCCACAACGACATCCGCGGTACAGAGCCCACATAAGCGCAAGGAAAAACTCACCAGATGTCATCCGTGTTTAAACCTGACATCTTCTTAAACAAGATATGAATGAAAAAAATATCAGAATATCGATATCATTTATTTCCCGTTAAAATCAATCAATCAATCAATCAATGTTTATTGATATAGCCCTAAATCAGAAGTGTCTCAAAGGGCTGCACAAGCCACAACGACATCCACGGTACAGAGCCCACATAAGCGCAAGGAAAAACTCACCAAATGTCATCCGTGTTTAAACCTGACATCTTCTTAAACAAGATATGAATGAAAAAAAAATTGTTATATCGATATCATTTATTTCCCGTTAAATTCAATCAATCAATCAATCAATGTTTATTTATATAGCCCTAAATCAGAAGTGTCTCAAAGGGCTGCACAAGCCACAACGACATCCGCGGTACAGAGCCCACATAAGCGCAAGGAAAAACTCACCAGATGTCATCAGTGTTTGAACCTGACCTCTTCTTAAACAAGATATGAATGAAAAAAAATTGTAATATCGATATCATTTATTTCCCGTTAAAATCAATCAATCAATCAATCAATTTTTATTGATATAGCCCTAAATCAGAAGTGTCTCAAAGGGCTGCACAAGCCACAACGACATCCACGGTACAGAGCCCACATAAGGGCAAGGAAAAACTCACCCCGGTGGGACGTCGATGTGAATGACTGAGAAACCTTGGAGAGGACCGCCTATATGGGGAACCCCCCCCCCCCCCCCCCCCATCCCCATCCTTAGGGGAGACCGAAAGCAATGGACATCAAGTGGGTCTAACATAATATTGTGAGAGTCCAGTCCATAGTGGATCTAACATAGTAGTGAGAGTCCAGTCCATGGTGGGCAGAAAAGAAACGGCAGATTAACTGGTCTAAAAATGGTGTCTATATAGAGGCTAGAGTATACAAATGAGTTTGTTGATTTTCAAATCATTGTATTCCATTTATATTTACATCTAACACAATTTCCCAACTCATATGGAAACGAGGTTTGTATATTGGGAGCCAATAGTACTTTTTTTTGTTTGTTTAGTCCAGGGGTCGCCAACCCAAAATGTTGAAAGTGCCATTTTGGACCACAAATACAAAGAAGTAATTGGTCTGGAGCCGCAAAAAAAGAGACTTATATAAGTGTTTTGATGAAGACAACACAAGCTGTAAGTGTCAATATTAGCTATATTAGCCTACTATCAAAATTGCTTTAAAAGTATTATATAAGTGTTATAATGAAGACAACACATGATGACGGTGTATATATGTGCTATATTTGTGTACTGTCAAAATGTTGACAGAAATGTTAAAATGTAATATTTATTCTACACATTTTTACAACATTGGAAAACATTAGTAAAACTTGTTCGAGGGTGAGATAACTCCTGGAAATGACTGTCTTAGACTGGCCAAAGGAATTAATGTGTGTGTCCAAGTTAAAGACAACGTCAGGCTGTCTTCTTATAATTGATGTATTACAATCTTTGCAAGCTGGGTAATGTTTGCTGTGGTCTGGAACAACATTGCACACAAACAACTATCAGAAATGCAGCCATTATTACATACAGATGATGTGTCATGAAAAGTGGAAACATAAACTAAATACATAAAGGACATAAGTAAAGGAAATTAAATGAGCTCAATTGTACTTAAAAACAAGGCATAATGATGCAATATGTACATACAGCTAGCCTAAATAGCATGTTAGCATCGACTAGCTTGCATTCATGCATTGACCAAATATGCCTGATTAGCACTCTAACAAGTCAATAACATCAACAAAGTTCACCTTTGTGCATTCACGCACAGCATAAAACGTTTGGTGGACAAAATCGAGACGAAGAAGGAATGGCATAAAATATGTCTTTCTGTGGCAGCATTGGAGAAAGTTATACATGTAAAAAAAAACTGTTGAGTCACAGTCCACACAACAGTGAGTTCAAGGGCCGCTGAAATTAGTAGGACAAAACGGCGCTCGCCAAATACTCTCATGAGTGAAGCATAAACACAAACATATCAAAAAGAGGGCTTTAACTATTAGGAAGGTTTGTGTCGTGTTTGTCCTTCTGCAGAAACCATATTAAAACAGAAAATATATGTTTCACCCTATTTTTTTTCCTATGTCCATACATGTTTTAAAAAGCTCCATGGCGCCGCTAAAGAGCCGCTTCTATAATCTAGGACAGTGGTTCTCAAATGGGGGTAAGCGTACCCCTGGGGGTGCTTGAAGGTTTGCTAAGGGTTAAGTGAGATTTTTTTTAAATATTCTAAAAATAGCAACAAATCAAACATCCTTTATAAATATATTTATTGAATAATACTTCAACAAAATATGAATGTAAGTTCATAAACTGTGAAAAAAAATACAACAATGTATTCAGTGTTAACAGCTAGATTTTTGTGGACATGTTCCATAAATATGGCGACTTGTCCAGGGTGTACGCCGCCGTCTGCCCGATTGTAGCTGAGATAGGCGCCAGCGCCCCCCGCGACTCCAAAAGGGAATAAGCGGTAGAAAATGGATGGATGGATGGACCGGGTCGCATGGTGATGCGGAGTCGTTCTCCCAATGATGCAGTCAGGCTTCAAACACAGCGTGAAGGAAAGAAACAAATGATTTATTAAAAATCAAATCAGACTTTGACAAAAAACTAACAGAACTAGCATGGGAGCTAGAAAGAACAAAACGGGCTTAGCATGGAAGCTGGCATAAGGAGAACTTGGTAACCAAAGTCGTCACTGCTGTGTGAACACAAACTAGGAAGCAAGATTGCATGAACGGAGAAGGCAGGCTTAAATAAAGACAATGATTACAACACAAGTGCATGTTCGGAACAGGCGGCAGGTAAAAAATAATGAGTTACCATGGGAACCAAGAGAGGAGCACAAACCGGAACTGAATGAGTCCAAAACTAACAGAACATAATACAAAAAGACTCAAAAACCCAAACATAATGTGATACGGGCAGTGGATCATAACAAATATTGATGTTAAAGATTTCTTTTTTTGTGAAGAAATTTTTAGAATTAAGTTGATGAATCCAGATGGATCTCTATTACAATCCCCAAAGAGGGCACTTTAAGTTGATGATTACTTCTATGTGTAGAAATCTTTATTTATAATTGAATCACTTGTTTTTTTTTGCAACAAGTTTTTAGTTATTTTTGTATATTTTTTTCCAAATAGTTCAAGAAAGACCACTACAAATGAGCAATAGTTTGCACTGTTATACAATATAATAAATCAGAAACTGATGACATAGTGCTGTATTTTACTTCTTTATCTCTTTTTTTCAACCAAAAATGCTTTGCTCTGATTAGGGGGTACTTGAATTAAAAAAATGTTCACAGGGGGTACATCACTGAAAAAAGGTTGAGAACCACTGATCTAGGGACTGAATTGACTCAAAAATTTGAATCATCATTTATTGAATGTCATTTGATCCGATGATTTCTGCCCCTTTGTGGTCACCCAGCAGTGGTCATTGGAGGTAAGTAAAGTTGCAAAAGGTTTTGGAGAAAGTAGGGCATGCTACATTTATCAAATACGTGTTTAAAAATAATATCGTTCATTCCAGGAAATGTTGCTGATACACTACAAAGACTTGTGCTACTTTACAGATGAAGATACGTTTTATTTCTTGCCAAAAACCCTCCAACTTGTTTTTTTTTTTTTTTTGCTTTAAATGACGGTGAATTGCTTTGAAAAGATGTGCATTGCAGATAAAAGAGTGATAAACAGATGTTCATCAAGTCTAACTGTTGGCTTCGTCACCGAAATCTTGCACGGACTGAACTTTGTTGTCGTTCCCATTTGATTCGGTGGTGATGATTCTTGATTTATTTTTAGGAATATATATTTATAATATATTACATTTTTCTTTTAAACAGTCAACTGATAATAACTGGGCTCTCCAAGTGTTCAACATCTTGTTTTCTTACACTTCTGAGTCATATATATATATATATATATATATATATATATATATATATATATATATATATATATATATATATATATATATATATATATATATATATGTAGTTTAGCTCGGTTGGTAGAGTGGCCGTGCTAGCAACTTGAGGGTTGCAGGTTCGATTCCCGCTTCTGCCAACCTAGTCACTGTCGTTGTGTCCTTGGGCAAGGCACTTTACCCACCTGCTCCCAGTGCCACCCACACTGGTTTGAATGTAACTTAGATATTGGGTTTCACTATGTAAAGCGCTTTGAGTCACTAGAGAAAAAGCGCTATATAAATATAATTCACTTCACTTCACTTGTACGGTATCCCGATACTAATAAAGTAGTGCGATACAGATTAATTGAAATCGGTACTATACTATATATATATATATATATATATATATATATATATATACTATATACAGTATATATACATATGTAAATATGTATGTGTATATATACATATGTATTTATGTATATACATATTTATGTATATATATATATATATATATATGTGTGTGTATATATATATATATATATATATATATATAATATAATGCCATTTGATTGTAGACACTTACTGACACTTTGTGGCCAAAGGAAAATATTACCTTTATTTGTTTAGGCACTTCCGGGTTGACAATTTACAGGAAGTCGGTTAATGACACAAGTGAGAAGCAGACAAATTGGGTTATCTCTTACAAGCCTGGGAAAACTACACAAAATACTCACCCAGCCTCCCTTACACATGTTCAAAGTGGTTGAATCATTTGTGTTGATAACCACACAACAATCTTCTCATTAGTGTAGATATTGTCACCATCCCGCATGAGGGTTGGAACTTATATTTTTGTATTTTCCTGTGTTTGGTTTTATTGGTGTTCCACGTCCTGTTTTGGCCGGTCTCGCAGCCACTTTACCTTTGTTCTGAGCGTGCTTTGTTCTGATTAGCTCTGAGGCGGCGCACCTGTCAGCGAGCACTAATCAGGAGCTGTCTTATGCCAGCGCCGTAATGACCAAGCGTCATCGAAGGACTTTTTTGTAGACAGACTGCATATGTTTGCAGATATTGTGCTTTGTGACTGCAGGGTTTTCTCCTTGCCAATTATTTAGTTTTTACCAGTTGGCTATGCTGCTGTTTCCTGTTTTGTCACTGGAAAAAAATGATTTTTTTTTTTACCTGCACATCGCTTGCCATCAATGGACGGGCTTACCTGAGCTGTAGCCCAGGAACCACCAAGATTGGGGGCCTCGCATGAACACGTTCTTCTGCCTTTTGCATGCAACTGTCAGAGTTGCCACTGACTGTTTGTGTTTTAGTTTCTCCTCTGTGTGTTTAGTATTTCCTGTCCTTAGTTCCTGTCTAGTGCTCTTATTTTGGTTCAGCTTCCTGTTTGTCTCTCTGTGTCCTGTTTTCACTCAGCCGCGGCTGATTGGCATCTGGTCACACCTGACGTCAATCAGCCAGCTCCTATTTTACCTGCTTTGTTCCTCCAGTCAGGGTTAGATCATTGTATTGTGTTGTCATTCGGACTTGCCGTTGCCATATGTTGCTCTTGTCGTGTCTGTGATTCTTTTCAGCTATTACCTGTCGTGCTACATTTTTTCTTGGTCGTCGTAGCGGTAAGCTGTTCTTGTTAGCCATTAGTTATTTCCAGTTTTTCTGTTTGCTATCCACTAGCTTCCATGCTAAAGTTCCTTTTTGTTTTCTAGTTTCCAGTGCTAGCTCCCTTAGTTTGTTATTCCA
Organism: Nerophis ophidion; assembly: GCF_033978795.1. NCBI lineage: Eukaryota > Metazoa > Chordata > Actinopteri > Syngnathiformes > Syngnathidae > Nerophis > Nerophis ophidion. The sequence goes on along the minus strand of NC_084632.1, from coordinate 12,109,994 downwards.
CCCACGTGCGTGCTTTTTGTTTGTTCTTGCTCTATTATTTAAATTAAATCATGTTTTCCCATTCAATGCCTGCCTCCTTCTCTGCATCATGGGGTTCGTCAACAAATAACCCTGACGGCAATCAGGAATTGAAATAAATAGGTGTCTTTGTCACCCAAGATATTTCAATAACTGTCAAATACAAATTAGCTGCATACTAGGAAATCAAATAGTGTATGTCCTTCACTAAATGGTAGGTTACTGCGGACGTTATCTCCTTCTGTTGTTGACTATTTTTTTTCAAGGGTGTTGATCTGGAAATGGAAGACGCCAGGCTCAATTTGCTCAGTGCTGGTTGCTTCGGCCTTTTGTTGGTGTGGCACCGGCCAGAGATGTTGACATGCAGAGTTTCAAGCACTCCTCATTCTGACTTTTCAAATGATGCTACAAATTAGTAGTGCAGCTACTTTTTGTAGCAATGCTTTTGCCGTATACTTGACATATTACGGTTGTCTGTTCAACATCTTCCCGCTTGAAGCCAAACCAGCACCAGACGATGGACCCGTGCTGTTTTTCCTGGGAATTTATTATCCTTTCTCCATTTGTTAAATGATTCACGTCTTTCTTTTTTGTCATATTACCACTCGCATCGCTCCGCTAGCACCACTTGCTACAACTAACCTTACCCATGTTGCTACCTCTCTGATGTTGCACGCGCGACATTATCTGACGTATGTAAGAAGGTGCGCTTGTTTTACGTCTCTGAGAAGGAGAGACAAGAAAGAGTGAGAAAAGCCTGTAGTTTAATGCCCGGAGCTAAAAGCAACTGCTCGAATATCACGATATCGCACGGAAACAAACCCACGATATATCGAGTATATCGATATATCGCCCAGCCCTAATTATTATACCAAACAATAATTGTGAAAATCGCTTTGAATCGAGAATCGATTCTTAATTGAATAGTCACCCTAGGAATCATAATCGGATCTGATCGCTAGGTGCCCAAAGATTCACACCCTTAATGTTTATTATTTATAATTGAAATAATTAGGGAGCAACATTTTTGGTATTTTAGGATTTCTTTGTTGACAAAAAAATAGAAGCCTCTAACTGTTTTCAAAATTTCACTTCAATCAATCAATCAATGTTTATTTATATAGCCCTAAATCACAATTGTCTCAAAGGGCTGCACAAGTCACAACGACGTATTTGGTTCAGATCACACATCAGGGCAAGGAAAAACTCAACCCGGTGGGATCACAATGAGAAATCGTGGAGAGGACCGTAGATGTGGGTGACCCACTTCCTCTAGGGCGACCGGTGCAATGGACATCGAGTGGATGTAACATAATAGTGAAAGTCCAGTCCATAGTGGATCTAACACAATACTGAGAGAGTCCAGTCCATAGTGGATCTAACATAATTGTGAGAGTCCAGTCCAAAGTGGATCTAACATAACAGTGAGAGTCGAGTCCATAGTGGATCTAACATAATAGTGAGAGTCCAGTCCATAGTGGATCTAACACAATACTGTGAGAGTCCAGTCCATATTGGATCTAACATAATAGTGAGAGTCCAGTCCATAGTGGATCTAACACAATACTGTGAGAGTCCAGTCCATAGTGGATCTAACTTAACAGTGAGAGTCCAGTCCATAGTGGATCTAACATAATAGTGAAAGTCCAGTCCATAGTGGATCTAACATAATAGTGTGAGAGTCCAGTCCGTAGTGGATCTAACATAATAGTGAGAGTGCAGTCCATAGTGGATCTAACATAATAGTGAGAGTCCAGTCCATAGTGGATCTAACATAATAGAGAGAGTCCAGTCCACAGTGGGTCTAACATAATAGTGAGAGTCCAGTCCAGTTCATAGTGGATCTAACATAAGAATGAGAGTGCAGTCCATAGTGGATCTAACATCATAGTGAGAGTCCAGTCCATAGTGGATCCAACATAATAGTAAGAGTACAGTCCATAGTGGATCTAACCTAATAGTGAGAGTCCAGTCCATAGTGGATCTAACATGATAGTGAGAGTCCAGTCCATAGTGGATCCAACATAATAGTAAGAGTACAGTCCATAGTGGATCTAACCTAATAGTGAGAGTCCAGGCCATAGTGGATCTAACATGATAGTGAGAGTCCAGTCCATAGTGGATCTTACATAATAGTGAGAGTCCAGTCCATAGTGGATCTAACATAATAGTGAGAGTCCAGTCCGTAGTGCATCCAACATAATAGTGAGAGTCCAGTCCGTAGTGCATCTAACATAATAGTGAGAGTGCAGTCAACAGTGGATCTAACATAATAGTGAGAGTCCAGTCCATATTCGATCTAACATAAGAGTGAGAATCCAGTCCATAGTGGATCTAACATGAGTGAGAATCCAGTCCATAGTGCGGCCAGCAGGAGACCATCCCGAGAGGACCCAGGTCAGCAGCACAGAGATGTCCCCAACCGATTCACAGTCAAGGGGTCCTCCCCGGGTCCCGACTCTGATCCGTGGCCACCAAACCTGTTCCCCCCACCCCACTCTCCACAAAAATGGGGTCTATTTAAAGCCTAGAGTATACAAATGAGTTTAAAGATGGGACTTAAAACACTTAAATAATAGGTTTTTTGCAAGTAAAGTAATGCATTTGATTTGATTTTGGTCTGTACTTAAAATTGTGATGAAAAAAGACCGGAGATCAAGACGAAATAAACATTCTGGTCCGTCTGCACGTTTGTAAATCTCTTCTTAAAGCAAATATCAACCTTCCAGCTCAAATACCCATTTTTTTCCCTCCAGATGCACGTGTTCACAGAGTGTGAAGTGGGTTAAATGAACAATTAAACGACTCCCTCCGCCTGAACAAAGAGGAATAGTCAGCAAAAAAAAAAATCCTCCATGCCTTTTGCTGTCTCATTAACGTCCAGCCGGGGAGGCGGCGGCGGCGAGCGGAGAAAGTCTGCAGGTCTCCGTGGTTACGCCCTGGGCGAGCTTCGAATCGATGACACGCTGTCTCGCTGGAGGGTGACGAGCTATTAATGAGCTTCCAGAGCCAATGAGAGAGCTAATTATCAGCCTTCTGGCAGGAGCACGGAAAAAAAAAAACAAGCGCGGGGTTTGTCGGAGTCACAGAGACCGTTGGCTTGGAACTGCTGCGATAAGCAAAAACTAAACATGTAATTGCCGCATAATCAATTCAAACACAATGCAAAAAAAACAAAAAACAATATGTATCAATTAGGCTTCCACGGACATGTTGAGATAGTGGCGGGCTTTAAATTAAGGACATCATTTAACAAAATCTCTACAATAGGCTGACCATATGTCCACTTTTCCCCGGACATGTTATCTTTTGCGGGACTGTCCGGGCTGTCCGGGGGGAGTTTCTTAAATGCCTCGAATGTCCGGCGTTTTGAATCAGGGTTGCGTGTTTTTTCAATGTATATACAGGGTTAAGAAGGGGTTAATATCAAAACAAATTGCCTCCCGAAGGCAGCAGCATTCGTGAGGGAGGGGCAGAGACAGAGAGAGTGAGAAAGTGGATTGGTTGTTAATCAAGGCATACTTGGTCAACAGCCATACGGGTCACACTGAGGGTGGCCGTATAAGCAAGTCTAACACTGTTACAAATATTCGCCACACTGTGAACCCACACCAAATAAGAATGACAAACACATTTCGGGAGAACCTCCACACCGTAACACAACATGAACACAACAGAACAAATGGGGTTCTTCCGAGGATGTTGTAGTCGTAATGATTTGTGCAGTCCTTTGAGACATTTGTGATTTGGGGCTATATAAATAAACATTGATTGTTCCAAAGACATGCACCTGGGGATAGGTTGATTGGCAACACTAAATTGGCCCTAGTGTGGGAATGTGAGTGTGAATGTTGTCTATCTGTGTTGGCCCTGCGATGAGGTGGCGACTTGTCCAGGGTGTACCCCGCCTTCCGCCCGATTGTAGCTGAGATAGGCGCCGGCGCCCCCCGCGACCCCAAAAGGGAATAAGCGGTAGAAAAAGGATGGATGGATGGATGATTGATTGATTGAAATACCCAGAATCCCTTGCAGCACTAACTCTACCCCTTAGATCCCCCCATCTCAACCCCGACTAAGTCATATCAAATATTCCACTTTAAAAAATAATTTTGGTGGAAGATTTTACGTATTTTGTGTGTTTGCCATTAAAACACATAGTTTGTTTGATAAAAAAGGGCGGAAAACAAATAAAACAAAAAAAATTAACAACATCAAAAAAACTAAAACATTTTAAAATGAGGAATGGATCTGAAGTTGATGTAGAGATGTAAGCGTTAAATATAAAATGTATGTATGCCCTGGCACACCATTATCATCATTTCATGACCGAAGCAATCAGACTCAGACATACTTTATTATTCCCCGAGAGGAAATTACAATTTTCAGCTCAATCCCATTCAGGATCAGACAAACATTACAGGGAGACAGAACAGGATCACTGACGGGTCTCCCAACATCCGGCTCCCCTTACAAAAAAGGTGAGATACAGGTAAACAAGTGGGGGGATTGGGAGAAAACAAAACAAAATAATTAAATAATAAAAAAAATTGTCTCAGCCAGTGCCCCTGGGGAGGGGTCCAGACTGAGGCCAAGGGAAAAAAACAACTCATAGCCATAGCACACATGTAAGAGGGAAACATCAGACATCAAAGAAAACAAAGGACATTAAAGTCATTAAAAGGGAGCAAAACCCTTTTTACACTTTTATACTGAAATAAATTCACCTACAACTTATTAAATAAAAACAAAGAAAAAACTACCAGAATCAGAAATACTTTATTAACCTCCAAGGGGAAATTAAAATTTTCAGCACAATCCCATTAAGGATCAGACAAACATTACAGGGAGACAGAACAGGATCAAACATTACAGGGAGACAGAACAGGATCACTGACGGGTCTGCCAACTTCCTGTGCCCCTGACAAGAAAGGTGAGATAAAGGTAAACAAGTGGGGGGAGAGAAAAAAATTAATAAATAAAAACATTTAAATAAAAAAAAGACGGTCTCAGCTACAATCGGGCAGAAGACGGTGTACACCCTGGACAGGGCCAACACAGACAGTCAACATTCACACTCACATTCACACACTAGGGGTAAAAAATGGATGGATGGTCTAAGCCAGGGCCCCTGGAGAGGCGGTCCAGACTTAGGCCAAGGGAAAAAAAGAACTCATAGCCATTGCACACATGTGAAGTGAAGTGAATTGTATTTATTTAGCGCTTTTCTCTAGTGACTCAAAGCGCTTTACATAGTGAAACCCAATATCTAAGTTACATTTTTAAACCAGTGTGGGTGGCACTGGGAGCAGGTGGGTAAAGTGTCTTGCCCAAGGACACAATGGCAGTGACTAGGATGGCAGAAGCGGGGATTGAACCTGCATCCCTCTAGTTGCTGGCACGGCCACTCTACCAACCGAGCAGTAAGAGGGAAACATCAAAGAAAACAAAGGACATTAAAGACATTAAAAGAAAGAAAAAACCTTTTTACAATTGTATCCATCCATCCATTTTCTACCGCTTATTTCCTTTCATACTGAAATAAATACACCTACAACTTATTAAATAAAAACATAAAAAAAACTACCAGAATCAGATTCAGAAATACTTTATTAATCTCCGAGGGGAAATTAGAATTTTCAGCACAATGCCATTCAAGATCAGGGGGTGAAAAAATAAAATCGGACTAACCCTTGGCCCCTGGAGAGGGGTTCCAGACTAAGGCCAAGGGAAAAAAACAACTCATAGCCATAGCACAAATGTAAGAGGGAAAACACCCATCATCAAAGAACACAAAGCGGTAATGTTTAGAAAGAAGAAAGTGAATTAATGTTTATAACAGAATACATTTACATATGCATACAAATTTGCCTTATTTTTTTTTATTATTTCTTTTAATGAATCATGTAACGTTTATGACAACCTTTTTCCAAAACGCAGTATATAATGTGAGATATAACAGGACAATGCATACCTTTTATCATTTGTTTTCAAAACGCTTACAACAAATTGAGGACCCAAAAAATTACTGTGTGACCCCATTTTTATGACTGGATGGGGTCCCTGGGACCCTATTTTGGAAATTCCTAGCAGAGGA
>NC_084632.1:12008882-12098882 GCF_033978795.1 Nerophis ophidion | reverse complement strand
AAAGCTCATGACCATAGGTGAGGATGGGAACGTAGATCGACCGGTAAATTGAGAGCTTTGCCTTCCGGCTCAGCTCCTTCTTCACCACAACGGATCGATACAACGTCCGCATTACTGAAGACGCCGCACCGATCCGCCTGTCGATCTCACGATCCACTCTTCCCCCACTCGTGAACAAAACTCCTAGGTACTTGAACTCCTCCACTTGGGGCAGGGTCTCCTCCCCAACCCGGAGATGGCACTCCACCCTTTTCCGGGCGAGAACCATGGACTCGGACTTGGAGGTGCTGATTCTCATTCCGGTCGCTTCACACTCGGCTGCGAACCGATCCAGTGAGAGCTGAAGATCCCGGCCAGATGAAGCCATCAGGACTACATCATCTGCAAAAAGCAGAGACCTAATCCCGTGGCCACCAAACCGGAACCCCTCAACGCCTTGACTGCGCCTAGAAATTCTGTCCATAAAAGTTATGAACAGAATCGGTGACAAAGGACAGCCTTGGCGGAGTCCAACCCTCACTGGAAATGTGTCCGACTTACTGCCGGCAATGCGGACCAAGCTCTGACACTGATCATACAGGGAGCGGACTGCCACAATAAGACAGTCCGATACCCCATACTCTCTGAGCACTCCCCACAGGACTTCCCGAGGGACACGGTCGAATGCCTTCTCCAAGTCCACAAAGCACATGTAGACTGGTTGGGCAAACTCCCATGCACCCTCAAGAACCCTGCCGAGAGTATAGAGCTGGTCCACAGTTCCACGACCAGGACGAAAACCACTCTGTTCCTCCTGAATCCGAGGTTCGACTATCCGGCGAAGCCTCCTCTCCAGTACACCTGAATAAACCTTACCGGGAAGGCTGAGGAGTGTGATCCCACGATAGTTGGAACACACCCTCCGGTCCCCCTTCTTAAAGAGAGGGACCACCACCCCGGTCTGCCAATCCAGAGGTACCGCCCCCGATGTCCACGCGATGCTGCAGAGTCTTGTCAACCAAGACAGCCCCACAGCATCCAGAGCCTTAAGGAACTCCGGGCGGATCTCATCCACCCCCGGGGCCTTGCCGCCGAGGAGCTTTTTAACTACCTCAGCGACCTCAGCCCCAGAAATAGGAGAGTCCACTACAGATTCCCCAGGCACCGCTTCCTCAAAGAAAGACGTGTTGGTGGGATTGAGGAGGTCTTCGAAGTATTCCCTCCACCGATCCACAACATCCGCAGTCGAAGTCAGCAGAACACCGTCCGCACCATACACGGTGTTGATAGTGCACTGCTTCCCCTTCCTGAGGCGCCGTATGGTGGTCCAGAATCGCTTCGAAGCCGTCCGGAAGTCGTTTTCCATGGCTTCCCCGAACTCTTCCCATGTCCGAGTTTTTGCCTCCGCGACCGCTAAAGCTGCACACCGCTTGGCCCGTCGGTACCCGTCCACTGCCTCCGGAGTCCTATGAGCCAAAAGAACCCGATAGGACTCCTTCTTCAGCTTGACGGCATCCCTCACTGCTGGTGTCCACCAACGGGTTCTGGGATTACCGCCACGACAGGCACCAACAACCTTGCGGCCACAGCTCCAATCAGCCGCCTCGACAATAGAGGTTCGGAACATGGTCCACTCGGACTCAATGTCCCGCACCTCCCTCGTGACATGTTCAAAGTTCTCCCGGAGGTGTGAATTGAAACTCTCTCTGACAGGAGACTCTGCCAGACGTTCCCAGCAGACCCTCACAATGCGCTTGGGCCTGCCAGGTCTGTCCGGCATCCTCCCCCACCATCGCAGCCAACTCACCACCAGGTGGTGATCGGTAGAAAGCTCCGCCCCTCTCTTCACCCGAGTGTCCAAAACATAAGGCCGCAAATCCGATGACACAACTACAAAGTCGATCATGGAACTGCGGCCTAGGGTGTCCTGGTGCCAAGTGCACATATGGACACCCTTATGTTTGAACATGGTGTTTGTTATCGACAAACTGTGACGAGCACAAAAGTCCAATAACAAAACACCACTCGGGTTTAGATCCGGGCGACCATTCTTCCCAATCACGCCTCTCCAGGTTTCACTGTCGTTGCCAACATGAGCGTTGAAGTCTCCCAGTAGGACAAGGGAATCACCCGGAGGAGCACTTTCCAGTACTCCATCGAGTGTACCCAAAAAGGGTGGGTATTCTGAACTGCTGTTTGGTGCGTAAGCACAAACAACAGTCAGGACCCGTCCCCCCACCCGAAGGCGAAGGGAAGCTACCCTCTCGTCCACTGGGTTGAACTCAAACGTACAGGCTTTGAGCCGGGGGGCAACCAGAATTGCCACCCCAGCCCGTCGCCTCTCACTGCCGGCAACGCCAGAGTGGAAGAGGGTCCAGTCCCTCTCGAGAGAACTGGTTCCAGAGCCCTTGCTGTGCGTCGAGGTGAGTCCGACTATATCCAGCCGGAACTTCTGTACCTCGCGCACTAGCTCAGGCTCCTTCCCCCCCAGTGAGGTGACGTTCCACGTCCCAAGAGCTAGCTTCTGTAGCCGAGGATCGGACCGCCAAGTGCCCTGCCTTCGGCTGCGGCCCAGCTCACAATGCACCCGACCTCTATGGCCCCTGCTATGGGTGGTGAGCCCATTGGAGGGATGACCCACGTTGCCTCTTCGGGCTGTGCCCGGCCGGACCCCATGGGAACAGGCCCGACCACCAGGCGCTCGCCATCGTGCCCCAACTCCGGGCCTGGCTCCAGAGCGGGGCCCCGGTGACCCACGTCCGGGCGAGGGAAATCTGGGTTCATTTCGTTGTAATTCCATAGAAGTCTTTGAGCTGCTCTTTGTCTGATCACTCACCTAGGACCTGTTTGTCTTGGGAGACCCTACCAGGGGGCATGAAAACCCCCAGACAACATAGCTCCTAGGATCATTGGGACACGCAAACTCCTCTACCACGGTAAGGTAGCAGCTCAGAGAGGAGCAAATCATTATTTCTTCTAGATTTTCCAGAACAAAAATTTGAAAAGAAATTCAAAATACTTTGAAATACGATTTCAATTTGATTCTACAGATTTTCTAGATTTGCCAGAATAATTATTTTGAATTTTAATCATAATTAGTTTGAAGAGATATTTCACAAATATTCTTCGTCGAAAAAAAACAGAAGCTAAAATGAAGAATTAATTTAAAATGTGTTCATTTTTCTTTACAATTAAAAAAAAAATACTTGAACATTGATTTAAATTGTCAGGAAAGAAGAGGAAGGAATTTAAAAGGTAAAAAGGTATATGTGTTTAAAAATCCTAAAATAATTTTTAAGGTTGTATTTTTTCTCTAAAATTGTCTTTCTGAAAGTTATAAGAAGCAAAGTAAAAAAAAATGAATGAATTTATTTAAACAAGTGAAGACAAAGTCTTAAAAATATTTTCTTGGATTTTCAAATTCTATTTGAGTTTTGTCTCTCTTAGAGTTAAAAATCTCGAGCAAAGCGAAACCAGCTTGCTAATAAATAAATACAATTTAAAAAAATAGAGGCAGCTCACTGGTAAGTGCTGCTATTTGAGCTATTTTTAGAACAAGCCAGCGGGCTACTCATCGGGTTACCTGGTGCCCGCGGGCACCGCGTTGGTGACCCCTGATCTAGAGATTTAAAACTTGAATAATAAAAGTAATAATACAGAGTAATGACACATTTTTAACATTTTATTTTTACCAAAACCCTTTGGGGTGTCCGGGATCAAGCCTGAGTGGAGGACTAAATGTATGTATATTGTATTGGTTTTTAAAATAAATGGCCCCCGCTTGCTTGGATTTTTCAGTGTACGGTCCTGAGTGTAAAAAGTTTGGACACCCCTGCCTTACAGTCTCTTACTGTCCGGGACAAGACTATGTAAAAAAATAAATGATCCATGATCACAAAGGTACTTTTGCCATAAAAAAAAGATAAATACATTTCACATAGTTTTTAGCAGCAATTATACTGCAGAGGCTTTTTTATTTCAATTTACCTTTGCTAAGTAGAACACACAATAGCAGCCTGAAGATAAATGTTGCACTTCTAATAACCGGGCTGCTGGAAATTGGCCTCAGTCTTGTCGTGAAATTAGTTAATAATATTTTTATCTCCGAGCAGTTTTGAAGCACGCTGGGATTAAAGCAATCACCAGTTCAGTTTTTTTTTTTTGTTCCCCCCCGCAAGATCCGTAGTTAAGTTGGTTTTGCACTCGAATGTTAGCCAATTATAATAGCGAGGAGGGTGCGAAGGATTACTGTTCATTAGTGAAAGCACGTCTCTCCGAAACAAAGAAGCCGAAGCGACTGACGGCGGGCCAAGTCAAGCCTTTATTTAAAGGGGAACATTATCACCAGACCTATGTAAGCGTCAATATATACCTTGATGGTGCAGAAAAAAGACCATATTTTTTTTTTTAACCAATTTCCGAACTCTAAATGGGTGAATTTTGGCCAATTAAACGCCTGTCTGTTTATCGCTCTTTTTGCGATGACGTCAGAATGTGACGTCGTCGAGGTAATACAGCCCCCATTTTAATTTTCAACACATTGCAAACATTGGGTCTCAGCTCTGTTATTTTCCGTTTTTTCGACTATTTTTTTGGATCTTCGGAGACATCATGCCTCGTCGGTGTGTTGTCGGAGGGTGTAACAACACTAACAGGGAGGGATTCAAGTTGCACCACTGGCCCGAAGATGCGAACGTGTCTGCCGCCAGACCCCCATTGAATGTGCTGGGGTGTCTGCACATTTTACCGGCGATGACAGACATGGCACAGAGATGTATGGATAACCTGCAGATGCATTTGCAACGATAAAGTCAACAAATTCACAAAGGTGAGTTTTGTTGATGTTGACTTATGTGCTAATCAGACATATTTGGTCGCGGCGTGACTGCCAGCTAATCGACGCTAACATGCTACGCTAATCGACGCTAACATGCTATTTACCGGCGGTGCTAAAGCAGACATGGCACAGATATGTATGGATAACCTGCAGATGCATTTGCAACTTTAAAGTCAACAAATTCACAAAGGTGAGTTTTGTTGATGTTGACTGCCAGCTAATCGATGCTAACATGCTACACTGATCGATGTTAACATGCTATTTACCGGCGGTGCTAAAGCAGACATGGGACAGAGATGTATGGATAACCTGCAGATGCATCTGCAACGATAAAGTCAACAAAATCACAAAGATGAGTTTTGTTGATGTTGAGTTATGTGCTAATCAGACATATTTGTTTGCGGCGTGACTGCCAGCTAATCGATGCTAACATGCTACGCTAATCGACGCTAACATGCTATTTACTGGCGGTGCTAATGCAGACATGGCACAGAGATGTATGGATAACCTGCAGATGCATTTGCAACAATAAAGTCAACGAATTCACAAAGGTGAGTTTTGTTGATGTTGACTGCCAGCTAATGGATGCTAACATGTTACGCTAATCGACACTAACATGCTATTTACCGGGGGTGCTAAAGCAGACATGGCACAGAGATGTATGGATAACCTGCAGATGCATTTGCAACGATAAAGTCAACGAAATCACAAAGGTGAATTTTGTTGATGTTAACTGCCAGCTAATCGATGCTAACATGATACGCTGATCGATGCTAACATGCTACGCTGATCGATGCTAACATGCTATTTACCGACGGTGCTAAAGCAGACATGGCACAGAGATGTATGGATAACCTGCAGATGCATCTGCAACGATAAAGTCAACGAAATCACAAAGGTGAGTTTTTTTTATGTTGACTTATGTGCTAATCAGACATATTTGGTCGCGGCGTGACTGCCAGCTAATCAATGCTAACATGCTACGGTAATCAACGCTAACATGCTCTTTACCGGCGGTGCTAAAGCAGACATGGCAAAGAGATGTATGGATAACCTCCTGCAGATGCATTTGCAACGATAAAGTCAACAAATTCACAAAGGTGAGTTTTGTTGATGTTGACTGCCAGCTAATCGATGCTAACATGCTACGCTGATCGATGTTAACATGCTATTTACCGGCGGTGCTAAAGCAGACATGGGACAGAGATGTATGGATAACCTGCAGATGCATCTGCAACGATAAAGTCAACAAAATCACAAAGATGAGTTTTGTTGATGTTGAGTTATGTGCTAATCAGACATATTTGTTTGCGGCGTGACTGCCAGCTAATCGATGCTAACATGCTACGCTAATCGACGCTAACATGCTATTTACTGGCGGTGCTAATGCAGACATGGCACAGAGATGTATGGATAACCTGCAGATGCATTTGCAACGATGAAGTGAACAAAATCACCAAGGTGAGTTTTTTTGATGTTGACTCCCAGCTAATCGATGCTAACATGCTACGCTGATCGATGCTAACATGCTATTTACCGGCGGTGCTAAAGCAGACATGGCACGGAGATGTATGGATAACCTGCAGATGCATTTGCAACGATAAAGTCAACGAAATCACAAAGGTGAGTTTTGTTGATGTTGACTTATGTGCTAATCAGACATATTTGGTTGCGGCGTGACTGCCAGCTAATCGATGCTAACATGCTACGCTAATCGACGCTAACATGCTATTTACTGGCGGTGCTAAAGCAGACATGGCACAGAGATGTATAGATAACATGCAGATGCATTTGCAAAGATAAAGTCAACAAATTCACAAAGGTGAGTTTTGTTGATGTTGACTGCCAGCTAATCGATGCTAACATGCTATTTACCGGCGGTGCTAAAGCAGACATGGCACAGAGATGTATGGATAACCTGCAGATGCATTTGCAACTATATTACGTTTCCTTCCACCCACATTATTGCGAAAAAAACACTTACCAATCGAAGGATTTAAGTCCTGATCGTTTGGTCCGCACATTTTACCGGCGATGCTAACATAGCTATTCGGCCATGCTATGGCTATGAATAGCGTCAATAGCTATTCACTCAATAGCTTCAGTTTCTTCTTCAATACTTTCATACTCCAACCATCCGTTTCAATACATGCGTAATCTGTTGAATCGCTTAAGCCACTGAAATCTGAGTCTGAATCCGAGCTAATGTCGCTATATCTTTCTGTGGTTTTCGCCATTGTTTGTTTACATTGGCAGCACTGTATGACGTCACAGGGAAATGGATAGTGTCTTCGCAAATAGCGAAAATCAAGCACTTTAAAGCTTTTTTTAGGGATATTCGGAGACCGGTAAAATTTTGAAAAAAACTTCAAAAAATACAACATGCCACTGGGAACTGATTTTTATTGTTTTTAACCCTTTTGAAATTGTGATAATGTTCCTCTTTAACATAAACCACAAAGGCCGTTGGGAGAGAATGCTCTCGAGGACAAAAGTGATGCTTGGCCACATGAAAGCGTGGCCACGTGAGCGTCGCTGCATCCTCCGCTTTGAGGCAAAGATGCACTCAAATTGTCCAGGATGTGCCTGAACGGTGCCAACATACCACAGTGATACAGAGTCATTTCATGTATTAAAACATTATGCACTTCGGAACCACACAAACTGCTTCCATCTGCGTAAAAGCACCGTTGTGAAACTCTTTTAACCGAGACCCTTTTTCCAACATACTTGCCAACCTTGAGACCTCCGATTTCGGGAGGTGGGGGGCGTGGTTTAGAGGGGAGGAGTATATTTATAGCTGTTGTGTGCCCAGTTGTGCACTGCACTTTCGAAAGTAGATGTTATTGTCACATATGCATGATTGATTGAAACTTTTATTAGTAGATTGCACAGTACAGTACATATTCCGTACAATTGACCACTAAATGGTAACACCCGAATAAGTATTTCAACTTGTTTAAGTCGGGGTCCACGTTAATCAATTCATGGTACAAATATATACCATCAGCATAATACAGTCATCACACAAGTTAATCGTCATAGTATCCATCCATCTTCTTCCGCTCAATGAGGTCGGGTCGCGGGGGCAGCAGCCTAAGCAGGGAAGCCCAGACTTCCCTCTCCCCAGCCACTTCGTCTAGCTCTTCCCGGGGGATCCCGAGGGGTTCCCAGGCCATCCGGGAGACATAGTCTTCCCAACGTGTCCTGGGTCTTCCCCGTGGCCTCCTACCGGTTGGGCGTGCCCTCGGGAGGTGTTCGGGTGGCATCCTGACCAGATGCCCGAACCACCTCATCTGGCTCTTCTCAATGTGGAGGAGCAGCGGCTTTACTTTGAGTTCCTCCCGGAGGACAGAGTTTCTCACCCTATTTGTAAGGGAGAGCCCCGCCCTACGGCGGAGGAAACTCATTTCGGCCGCTTGTTCCTTTGATCTTGTCCTTTCGGTCATGACCCAAAGCTCATGACCATAGGTGAGGATGGGAACGTAGATCGACCAGTAAATTGAGAGCTTTCCCTTCCGGCTCAGCTCCTTCTTCACCACAACGGATCGGCACAATATCCGCATTACTGAAGACACTGATCCGCCTGTCGATCTCACGATCCACTCTTCCCCCACTCGTAAACAAGACTCTTAGTATATCATAGTATACACATTGAATTATTTACAATCCGGGGGGTGGGATGAGGAGCTTTGGTTGATATCAGTACTTCAGGCATCAACAATTGCATCAACAGAGAAATGGACATTGAAACAGTGTAGGTGTGACTTAGTTGGATATGTACAGCGAGCAGAGAACATAATAAGTACAGATAGCATAAGAACGAGTATATACATTGGAAATACATTCGAATATTTACATTAGGTCATTTACAATTCGGGGAGATGGGATGTGAATGGAGGAGGATTAGGGTTGAAGTTGCTTGGAGGTGTTGTGGTGCATGTATTGTCCTGCTTAAGAGTGTCACATGCTGTTTACGGCAGACGAACTGGCTTACGGCAGAGTGGTGGACGTAAACGTGACTGTTGTTGTTGTGTGTTGTTACTGCGCTTGGAGGATGTTAATGAAACTGTGTAACAATAAACCCACATAAGAAACCAAGAACTCGCCCTCAATCATTCTACAGTTATAACGTCATTGGGCAGACACGCTCTCAGACACGTCACTTAGGTCCTCATGGAGCTGGAGGGGGGGTGGCCTCCAGCTCCGCCTGTATTTCGAGAGATTTTCGGGAGCAAATTTGTCCCGGGAGGTTTTCGGGAGAGGCGCTGAATTTCGTGAGTCTCCCAGAAAATACGTGAGGGTTCGCAAGTATTTTCTCCCCGTTGTCGGTGGCTAGGATTGGCCTGAAAGTGGTTTGCAGCAGCTTTTGGCCGGCAGCAGTCAATAAGCAGATACCTCCGATCCAAACCGGCGTGAAGATGAAGCTGAAAAAACACAAACGGCAGTTTATAGAAGACAAAGTGTCGACCTGAGACTTCCCTCCATGATTCATATGGAGGCTGTGTGTTTGAAAGATGTGTTTGTGGTGCGTATGTGTTCATATTTGGCTAAACACGTGGGTGGGGGAATACATTCACATCTGGAAGCCACGGAAAAATACTGCCATAACTCCTTCAACACTTCCTGGGGTACACCTGCACAATCTGACTAAGGGCTATTTTTGAAATAAGATCATGATAAATATGAATGATAACAATATAAATCAATCAATCAATGTTTACTCATATAGCCCTAAATCGTCGGCTCAGATCCCACATCAGGGCAAGAAAAAACTCAACCCAATGGGATAACAATGAGAAACCTTGGAGGGGACCGCATATGTGGACGTCGAGTGGATCTAGCCTAATATTGTGAGAGTCCAGTCCATAGTGGATCCAACATAATAGTGAGAGTCCAGTCCATAGTGAATAATAACAGCGTTATGTTATTATCATTAACACTATTATTATTATAATTACACTTTTTCACCGTGCGCTTTGGCATCATTGTGTGTAATGACTTCTTAATATAATAAGAACGATCATAGTGTTATTTTTATTATTATTATTATTATTATTATTATTATTATCATTATTATTATTATTATTATTATTTATTATCACTATTATTGTTGTTGTTGTTGTACATAACTGTTGCCTTCTGTTGTCTGTCTGACAGTTAAATGGTTGGTTGGTTTGTTGGTTTGTTGGTTAGTAATTTAGCAAAATAACTTATGAAACTTTAAGAAAATGTCCCAAATGGGATCAGGCCATCTCGTTATTGATATAATAATAATAATAATAATAATAACAATAATAATAATAATAATCATCGTCATCATCATTATTATTATTATTATTACTATTAGTAATAGTTATAGTACTAGTAGTAGTAGTAGTAGTAGTCGTATTATCATCAGTGAACTATATGTTGTTTATCAGTATTATTATTATCATTGAATTATATTTTATTTCAGTTTTGTTATTGTTATTTTTATTGTTATTATTGCTGTTTTTTAAAAAAATATTATTGTAATTATAGTATGTATAAAACATAATAATAATGATGAAAATAATGTGATTAGTAGTGTAATTGTTGTCATTATAGTTATAGTATTTATTATTAGGATTATTATTATTATCATTAAATTATATTGCATTTATTAGTTTTGTTATTGTTATTATGATTGTTGTTTTTATTGCTGTTATTTTCAATAAAATATTGTAATTATAGTATATATAAAACATAATAATGATGAAAATAATGTGATTAGTAGTGTAATTGTTGTCATTATAATTATAGTATTTATTTGTATTACTATTATTATGATTATTATTATTATCATTGAATTATATTTTATTTATCAGTTTTGTTGTTGTTGTTATTATTATTGTTATTATTGCTGTTGTTTTTAAATAAAATTTTATTGTAATTATAGTATGTATAAAACATAATAAGAATGATGAAAATGATGTGATTAGTAGTGTAAATGTTGTCATTATAACTATAGTATTTATTATTATTATTATTATCATTATCATTGAATTATATTTTATTTATCAGTTTTGTTATTGTTGTTATTATTATTGTTGTTATTGCTGTTGTTTTTCTAGTAAAATATCGCAATTATAGTATATATAAAACATAATAATAATAACACTACTAATAATGTTATTAGTAGTGTAATTGTTGTCATTATAATGATAGTATATCCCGCCTTCCGCCCGATTGTAGCTGAGATAGGCGCCAGCGCTCCCCGCGACCCCGAAAGGGAATAAGCGGTATAAAATGGATGGGATGGATAATGATAGTATTTATTATTATTACTATTATTATTGTTATTATTATTATTATCTGTATTGTTGTTGTTGCTGTTACTGTTATTAGCATTGCATTTATCATTATTACTTTTTAATTGTATTCTTATTATTTAGTCCAGTGGTTCTCAAACTTTTTTCAACAAGTACCTCCATAATGACCAACATTAAAATACAGTAGCATAGTAGACCTAAGTAATCAATAAAAATAAGACAAAGGTTTTATTTAACAGGTATATTTGATATTTTTGGCCACTGTAACAATACACACAGTTTTAACAGTAACAATGTGTTCGAATATCGGAAAATAAAACACTGTACTTTAATCAAGTGATTCTTTGACATACCAAAGTGTGAGAATTGCTGATTTACAGCCTTATGCTTCCAGATCGGCCCTGCCATAAGGTGGCGACTTGTCCAGGGTGTACCCCGCCTTCCGCCCGATTGTAGCTGAGATAGGCGCCAGCGCCCCCCGCAACCCTGAAAGGGAATAAGCGGTAGAAAATGAATGGATGGATGGATGCTTCCAGATCATTGTGGTTTACCTTTATGGAAGTTCCACTGTTTTATATGAGTAATACATTGAGAGTTTGGTGCATGAATGCCACATTGGTATCTGGATGTCAAAAGTTTAAAAATGGAATGGTTGTACAGCATTGACATCCAATGATTTTTTTTATGAATATTAAAAAATATAACACATTTTATCTAAAGAGCATTTTTCATGAAGTCTAAGACGCTTTGCAGGGTAAAACCAAACAAAAGCAAATATGAGTGTATAAAATAGCGTATACAAAGATTATATGTGATATGTGAAAGATTAAAACACTGATTGGGTTCATTGAAATATAAAACATACTTCACCTGAACATTATAAAGTGAAAAGATGTATTCATGCTGACACAAAACGTTTTGGCAAAGGCAATATTCAGTGAAAATAGCGAATTTACAAAACAAACCGACAAAGTGATTGGACCTGCTTATTCGTGGCCTTGATTGCAATAAGTTATTCTCTTGTTGGTTGCATTAAACGCTGAGTCTTATAGTCCGTGAATGTAGGTTTATTTGGCAGCATTGGAGTTGAGCTAAATCCTATCCGTTCTGCACACTTGCAATTAGTTCAACATAACGACTTCATGATGGAGCGTCGGCTTCCTCAATCATGCGACCTTTCACCAGCCTTGGCGCTCTGTTGAAAATGCAAAAGGAAAACAATAATTGTGTTGGACCTCTTCGCAGTAATATGCGGGATGCACTGAAATTGTCACGCCGGATATACAAACCCCGTTTCCATATGAGTTGGGAAATTGTGTTAGATGTAAATATAAACGGAATACAATGATTTGCAAATCATTTTCAACCAATATTCAGTTGAATGCACTACAAAGACAAAATACAGTGGGGCAAAAAAGTATTTAGTCAACCACCGACTGTGCAAGTTCCCCCGCTTAAAATGATGACAGAGGTCTGTAATTTTCATCATAGGTACACTTCAACTGTGAGAGACATAATGTGAAAAAAAAAATCCAGGAATTCACATTGTAGGAATTTTAAAGAATTTATTTGTAAATTATGGTGGAAAATAAGTATTTGGTCAACCATTTAAAGCTCTCACTGATGGAAGGAGGTTTTGGCTCAAAATCTCACGATACATGGCCCCATTCATTCTTTCCTTAACACGGATCAATCGTCCTGTGCCCTTAGCAGAAAAACAGCCCCAAAGCATGATGTTTCCACCCCCATGCTTCACAGTAGATGTGGTGTTCTTGGCATGCAACTCAGTATTCTTCTTCCTCCAAACACGACGAGTTGAGTTTATACCAAAATGGATACATGGATGATACTGCAGAGGATTGGGTCAGATGTGGTCAGATGAAACCAAAATAGGACTTTTTTGCTCTAAACTCAACTTGTCGTGTTTCAACGAGATGTTATTGTATTATGTGCTAATCAGACATATTTGCGCACGGCATGACTGCAAGCTAATCGATGCTAAAATGCTATTTAGGCTAGCTGTATGTACATATTGCATAATTATGCCTCATTTGTAGCTATATTTGCATCCAGCCTCTCCCTCCACCCACATTTAATGCCAAACAAACACATACAAATCGACGGATTCAAGTTGCACCATTGGTCAAAAGATGCAATCGTTTGTTAGAAGGCGATTGCCGAATTCGTCCTCGTTGCCGTTGTCTGTCGTGATATGGCTCCATAGCTTCAGTTTCTTCTTCAATTTCTTTTTCGCTATCTGCCGCCACACTCCAACCATCCGTTTCATTACATGCGTAATCTGTTGAATCGCTTAAACAGCTGAAATCCGAGTCTGAATCCGAGCTAATGTCGCTATATCTTTCTGCTCTATCCGGCATGTTGGTTTTTATTGGTATGGTGTTCTTGGGATGCAACTCAGTATTATTCTTCCTCCAAACATGACGAGTTGAGTTTTTACCAAAATGGATACATGGATGATACAGCAGAGGTTTGGGAGAATGTCATGTGGTCAGATGAAACCAAAATAGAACTTTTTGTTATAAATTCAACTCGTATTGTTTCGACGAGATGTTATTGACTTATGTGCTAAAAAGACATATTTTGCGCACGGCATGACTGCAAGCTAATCGATGCTAACATGCTATTTAAGCTAGCTGTATGTACATATTGCATCATTGTGCCTCATTTGTAGCTATATTTGCATCCAGCCTTTCCCGCCACCCACATTTAATGCCAAACAAACACATACCAATCGACAGATTCAAGTTGCACAGTGGTCAAAAGATGCAATCGTTGGTTAGAAGGCGATCGCCGAATTCGTCCTCGTTGCCGTTGTCTGTCGTGATATGGCTCAATAGCTTAAGTTTCTTCTTCAATTTCGTTTTCGCTATCTGCCTCCACACTCCAACCATCCGTTTCAATACATGCGTAATCTGTTAAATCGCTTAAGCCGCTGAAATCCGAGTCTGAATCCGAGCTAATGTCGCTATATCTTTCTGTTCTATCCGCCATGTTGGTTTGTATTGGTATGGTGTTCTTGGGATGCAACTTAGTATTCTTCTTCCTCCAAACACGACGAGTTGAGTTTATACCAAAATGGATACATGGATGATACAGCAGAGGATTGGGAGAATGCCATGTGGTCAGATGAAACCAAAATAGAACTTTTTTGCTATAAACTCAACTCGTCGTGTTTCGACGAAATGTTATTGACTTATGTGCTAAAAAGACATATTTGCGCACGGCATGACTGCAAGCTATTCGATGCTAACATGCTATTTAGGCTAGCTGTATGTACATATTGCATCATTGTGCCTCATTTGTAGCTATATTTGCATCCAGCCTTTCCCTCCACCCACATTTAATGCCAAACAAACACATACCAATCGACGGATTCAAGTTGCACCAGTGGTCAAAAGATGCAATCGTTGGTTAGAAGGCGATTGCCGAATTCGTCCTCGTTGCCGTTGTCTGTCGTGATATGGCTCCATAGCTTCAGTTTCTTCTTCAATTTCGTTTTCGCTATCTGCCTCCACACTCCAACCATCCGTTTTAATACATGCATAATCTGTTGAATCGCTTAAGCCGCTGAAATCTGAGTTGAATCCGAGCTCATGTCACAATATCTTTCTGTTCTATCCTGCATGTTGGTTTGTATTGGTATGGTGTTCTCGGGATGCAACTCAGTATTCTTCATCCTCCAAACACGACGAGTTGAGTTTATACCAAAATGGATACATGGATGATACAGCAGAGGATTGGGAGAATGCCATGTGGTCAGATGAAACCAAAATAGAATTTTTTGCTATAAACTCAACTCGTATTGTTTCGACGAGATGTTATTGACTTATGTGCTAATCAGACATATTTGCGCACGGCATGACTGCAAGCTAATCGATGATAACATGCTATTTAGGCGAGCTGTATGTACATATTGCATCATTATGCCTCATTTGTAGCTATAGTTGCATCCAGCCTTTCCCTCCACCCATATTTTATGCCAAACAAACACATACCAATCGACGGATTCAAGTTGCACCAGTGGTCAAAACATGCAACCGTTGGTCAAAATTCGTCCTCGTTGCCGCTGTCTGTCGTGATATGGCTCAATAGCTTTAGTTTCTTCTTCAATTTCGTTTTCGCTATCTTTACCTCCACACTCCAACCATCCGTTTTAATACATGCATAATCTGTTGAATCGCTTAAGCCGCTGAAATCTGAGTTGAATCCGAGCTCATGTCGCTATATCTTTCTGTTCTATCCGCCATGTTGGTTTGTATGGGCATCACGCAGTGACGTCACAGGAAAATGGACAGGTGGATATAGCGATGGTGAAGATCAGGCACTTTGAAGCAGTTTTTGGGGATATTACGTAATGGGTAACATTTTGAAAAAACTTTGAAAAATAAAATAAGCCACTGGCTTATTGGTTTTAACCCTTCTGAAATTGTGATATTGTTCCCCTTTAAATACAATTTTAATAAAACATGTAATGCCTCTTTTCTATTTGCAGCCTTCTGAGGTAAATATCAACATTAACTTTTTCCACAGGTTAATAAATTTAAAAATAAGATAAAAATGAGATGGGCGGGGTTTGGCGGTAGCGCAGGTGTATATTTTAGCCTCCCGGAAGAGTTAGTGCTACAAGGGGTTCTGGGTATTTGTTCTGTTGTGTTTGTTTATGTTGTGTTACGGTGCGGATGTTCTCCCGAAATGTGTTTGTCTGTCACGCTTCGCGGCGCACTTGTTGCGTGGAGTTGCCACTTCGTGGATGCACACCCGACCAGTCAGCAGGATTGCAGGTAGGAACAAGTTTTTAATATAATAAAACAAAAGAACACTGGTGCAAAAAGGGGAAAAGCCAATGCACGGAAAGCTAATGCTAAAACGTAGCAGGAAACAGAAAACATTAAACGAGATACCAAATACAAACCGTGACGTGTTGCGAAAAGCAAACAATGGACCGAGGACGAACTAAGGAATCAGGTGGGCTTAAATACACAAATAATTATTAGAAACAGGTGTGTGACAGGAGCCCGTGAGGAGGAACACAATACGTTTAAAAGTGTTACTAAAACGGCCTTCTTTCATCTCCGTAATATCGCTAAAATTCGCTCCATTCTGTCCACTAAAGACGCTGAGATCATTATCCATGCGTTTGTTACGTCTCGTCTCGATTACTGTAACGTATTATTTTCGGGTCTCCCCATGTCTAGCAATAAAAGATTACAGTTGGTACAAAATGCGGCTGCTAGACTTTTGACAAGAACAAGAAAGTTTGATCACATTACGCCTGTACTGGCTCACCTGCACTGGCTTCCTGTGCACTTAAGATGTGACTTTAAGGTTTTACTACTTACGTATAAAATACTACACGGTCTAGCTCCATCCTATCTTGCCGATTGTATTGTACCATATGTCCCGGCAAAAAATCTGCGTTCGAAGGACTCCGGCTTTTAGTGATTCCCAAAGCCCAAAAAAAGTCTGCAGGCTATAGAGCGTTTTCATTTCGGAATCCAGTACTCTGGAATGCCCTCCCGGTAACAGTTCGAGATGCCACCTCAGTAGAAGCATTTAAGTCTAACCTTAAAACTCATTTGTATACTCTAGCCTTTAAATAGACTCCCTTTTTAGACCAGTTGATCTGCCGTTTCTTTTCTTTTTCTCCTATGTCCCACTCTCCCTTGTGGAGGGGGTCCGGTCCGATCCGGTGGCCATGTACTGCTCGCCTGTGTATCGGCTGGGGACATCTCTGCGCTGGTTTCCTACTGGCTCCGCTTTGAACGGGACTCTCGCTGCTGTGTTGGATCCGCTTTGGACT
The DNA here is from genome assembly GCF_033978795.1 of Nerophis ophidion. NCBI lineage: Eukaryota > Metazoa > Chordata > Actinopteri > Syngnathiformes > Syngnathidae > Nerophis > Nerophis ophidion. Next base: position 12,081,952 of record NC_084632.1, on the reverse strand, counting down.
GGAGTCTCGCGTCTGTGTTGGATCCATTATGGATTGAACTTTCACAGTATCATATTAGACCCGCTCGACATCCATTGCTTTCCTCCTCTCCAAGGTTCTCATAGTCATCATTGTCACCGACGTCCCACTGGGTGTGACTTTTCCTTGCCCTTATGTGGGCCTACCGAGGATGTCGTAGTGGTTTGTGTTGTGGTTTGTGCAGTCCTTTGAGACACTAGTGATTTAGGGCTATATAAGTAAACATTGATTAATTAATTGATTGACGTTGCCATGGTGACTAACACAAACAAGGAAGTGCTCAAACAAGGATCGGCAGAGTCCAGAAACAAAACCTGAACAAAGACATAAAAAGGGCAAAACCATGAACGATCCGAGTCATGGATCGTGACATTGTCATTCTCGTTTTGTGTGGGTTCACAGTGTTGCATTGCATGCTCTTGTGTGTGTGTGAAAAGCAGTAGATATTATGTGACCGGGCCGGCACGCACAGGAAGTGCCTTTAAGGTTTATTGGCGCTCTGTACTTCTCCCTACGTCCGTGTACACAGCGGCGTTTTAAAAAGTCATACATGTTACTTATTGAAACCGATACCGATAATATCCGATATTACATTTTAAAGCATTCATCGCCCAGCCCTTCGATGAATCCCGTAGTCACAATATTATTAATTTTTCATTGTAAGTTTGTATCCAAAATGTTCTTATGTGAGGCATTTTGACCTTTATCAGTATCGGTCTCTTCTTCCTTTTTTTTTTTACATAACTACAAAACCCAATATCAGTGAAGTTGGCACCTTGTGTAAATGGTAAATAAAAACAGATTACAAAGATTTGCAAATCCTTTTCAACTTATGTTCAATTGAATTCACTGCAAAGACAAGATATTTAATGTTGGAACTGAGAAACTCAATTATTTTGCTTAGAATCATTTAATGGCGGCAAAACATGCAAAAAAGTTGGCGCAGGGGCATTTTTACCACTGTGTTACATGGCCTTTCCTTTTAACCGCACTCATTAAACATTTAGGAACTGAGGAGACCAATTTTTGAAGCTTTTCAGGTGGAATTATTTCCCATTCTTGCTTGATGTACAGGGGCGGTATAGCTCGGTTGGTAGAGTGGCCGTGCCAGCAACTTGAGGGTTGCAGGTTCGATTCCCGCCATCCTAGTCACTGCCGTTGTGTCCTTGGGCAAGACACTTTACCCACCTGCTCCCAGTGCCACCCACACTGGTTTAAATGTAACTTAGATATTGGGTTTCACTATGTAAAGCGCTTTGAGTCACTAGAGAAAAGCGCTATATAAATACAATTCACTTCACTTATGGTGGGGACAATGTCAGCACCTTAGAGCTCAGCTTTATCCTATTACCTGTCAATCAAGTTTCCCCACAACTCGATTACTCACAAAACCTGTGACATCAATTACCTACAACGGGAGGGCAATGTGTCAAAATATTGATTCCATTAATGTCGCACTCAAAATAATGACACTCTCTTTGAGTTATGACCTTATGGATGAGTGAGTAGTAAGAGCTGCCGGTGATGTAGCGATGGCATTTTTGGATGTATAAAGATGACGGCTACACGCCGAGGCCTTAAGCGCTTGAATCGGCGACGTCATCCATCTCCGTGTATCGGCTGATTCTCATTTATCGCTGGCCTTTTAACTGCAAGATAGAACGTGTAATCCTGTGATAATGGGTGCCAAATAAACAGCGGGGAGTCGAATGAAAACATGAATCATCCTGGTATTAATAACGCTGAAAAGAATGCGGCGGTTTTGCAACGTCCAAGGCTATTGTTGTTTGTTGAAGGTCCAAAGGACTTATGTCCTTGTTGCATCATTTAATTTTTACCGCAATTGGTGTATAAAAACACCAATTGAAGAAAAGTCCCCGGGCGAAAAGTTACCAGCAGCAAATACAAACCCCATTTCCATATGAGTTGGGAAATTACAACAACATATTTGATGTTCAAATTGATAAACATTTTTTTTCTTTTTGCAAAAAAATCATCAATTTTAGAATTTGATGCCAGCAACACGTGACAAAGAAGTTGGGAAAAGGTGGCAATGAATACTGATAAAGTTGAGGAATGCTCATCAAACACTTATTTGGAACATCCCACCGGTGTGCAGGCTAATTGGGAACAGGTGGGTGCCATGATTGGGGATAAAAACAGCTTCCCAAAAAATGCTCAGTCTTTCACAAGAAAGGATGGGGCGAGGTACACCCCTTTGTCCACAACTGCGTGAGCAAATAGTCAAACAGTTTAAGAACAACGTTTCTCAAAGTGCAATTGCAAGACATTTGGGGATTTTAACATCTACGGTCCGTAATATCATCAAAAGGTTCAGAGAATCTGGAGAAATCACTCCACGGAAGCGGCATTCCGGAAACCAATATTGAATGACCGTGACCTTTGATCCCTCAGACGGCGCTGTATCAAAAACCGACATCAATCTCTAAAGGATATCACCACATGGGCTCAGGAACACTTCAGAAAACCACTGTCACTAAATACAGTTTGTCGCTACATCTGTAAGTACAAGTTAAAGCTCTACTATGCAAAGCGAAAGCCTTTTATCAACAACATCCAGAAACGCTGCTGGCTTCTCTGGGCCCGACCGAGATCATCTAAGATGGACTGATGCAAAGTGGAAAAGTGTTCTGTGTTCTGACGAGTCCACATTTCAAAATGTTTTGGGAAATATTCGACATCGTGTCATCCGGACCAAAGGGAAGCGAACCATCCAGACTGTTATCGACGTGAAGTTCAAAAGCCAGCATCTGTGATGGTATGGTGGTGCATTAGTGCCCAAGGCATGGGTAACTTACACATCTGTGAAGGCACCATTAATGCTGAAAGGTACATACAGGTTTTGGAACAACATATGCTGCCATCTAAGCGCCGTCTTTTTCATGATCGCCCCTGCTTATTTCAGCAAGACAATGCCAAGCCACATTCAGCACGTGTTACAACAGCGTGGCTTCGTGAAAAAAGAGTGCAGGTACTTTTTCTGGCCCGCCTGCAGTCCAGACCTGTCTCCCACCGAAAATGTGTGGCGCATTATGAAGCGTAAAATACGACAGCGGAGACCCCGGACTGTTGAACGACTGAAGCTCTACATAAAACAAGAATGGGAAAGAATTCCACTTTCAAAGCTTCAACAATTAGTTTCCTCAGTTCCCAAACGTTTATTGAGTGTTGTTAAAAGAAAAGGTGATGTAACACAGTGGTGAACATGCCCTTTCCCAACTACTTTGGCACGTGTTGCAGCCATGAAATTTTAAGTTAATCATTATTTGCAACAAAAAAAAAAAGGTTTATGAGTTTAAACATCAAATATGTTGTCTTTGAAGTGCATTCAATTGAAAATGGGTTGAAAAGGATTTGGAAATCATTGTATTCCATTTATATTTTTACATCTAACACAATTTCCCAACTCATATAGAAACGGGGTTTGTAGTTCCATGAAAAGTACGCAATTGTTCATTGGACTAAATCACTACCTACTGGAAGGTATGCTATTGGTGATCCAAACCAGACCTAGCATCTGCTTGTATTTAATTAGCCAAAATAAAAGGACTAATAGCTATGGGTGTATAGATCCAATATTCAGATCGGATATTGCTCCAATATCAGAAAGAAAACAAGTATTGGACGATATCGGCTTGCATCGAGACTCTCCGATATAAGCTGTGATACAAGCAGTCCTGCAGCGTGTTTACTTGTGCAAAGCTGGACAGCCAGCCCACATCTAAATGTCCTCCAATAAAACACGCAAGGTTGGGCTTTTCTTCCATTTTAGTCAAGTCAATTACAAAAGGTAAACATTGTAACCTAGCAGCTACATGACAGCTAAGCACACAATAGCACACAAGCTAGACATACATAATAAAATGTCCTTAATTAAACAATCAGTACCATATTTTTCAACACAAACAAGTGTCAATCATAGTTGCCTATTATTTATACATACTATGTCTCCTAGGCAGAAGCTTATTAGAAATTATCCAGTAAGGTTGTCCCGATAAACATATTTTGGTACAGGTACCAATATGTATTTTCTTACCTTTCGATATTTTTCTAAATAAAGGGGACCAAAAAAAAAGTCATTATTGGCTTTATTTTAACAAAAAATCTAAAGATACAGTAAAGATATTTTTCTCATTTCAATCAAAGATTAATTTTGCCATTGAATACATATGTATATATATGTATACACATGTGTATATATATATATATATATATATACATAAATGCATACATACTGTATATGCATATATGTATACATATATAAGTGTATATACATATATATATATATATACACACACACACACATATATATATATATATATATATATATATATATATATATATATATATATATATATATATATATATATATATATATGTGTGTGTGTGTTTGTTTATATATATATATACATATATAAACAATATATAAACAAACATATATATGTATATATATACATATATGTATGTATGTAATAACAATATATATGTATATTAGGGATGTCCCGATTCAGGTTTTTGCACTTCCGATCCGATACCGATATTATTTTTGCATTTCCGATCCGATACCGATACTGGCCTATCCGAGCATGTATTAAAGTTTAAAGTTATTTAGCCTACTTAGTTGTCAGATTCATGCTGAAAAGGATTTTAGTACTCTTGATAACAACTAGCCAGCTGAATTAGGTGCGTTTGAATAATACCCAATAGTCGGTATTCAAGGATAAACACAAAATATCAAAAATTATACATGACAAAAAAAAAAATGGCATCATTCAACAGTAAAAAAAGTGAACAGTATAAAGTGCAAATAGTGCTGTAATTATTATTTAAAAAAAGCAAAACACACAAACAACCTGAGTGGGATAAAATGTCTATAACTCAGCATCAATACTTGCTCTTGGACAAATGTAAACTTAAATATATATATATATATATATATATATATATTTATATATATATATATATATATATATATATATATATATATATATATATATATATATATATATATATATATATATATATATATCTACACACTCCCTTCAATTGTTTGCCCCAGTCAGAGGGGGCAAAAAATTGAAGTCCAAGCATAACGTGGAGATTCTTTCTAACAAAGACGAGCACTTCAAGATGCTCAGGTGTCAGTCTGCTTTTGTGTTCATCTATGATGAGTGCTAAAAAGCCTCTCACTTGCAAGAGTCATTAAAATGTCTTACAACTTTACCACCACGCTTGACTTTATTGTGGCATGTTTTGCACTCCACCTCTTCATCTTTTTCGTTTTGTAGGATAAAATAATCCCACACAGCTGACATTTTTACCGTAACTTTTAATTCACACGGCCGTCTGAACGGTCAGAACGCAGACCTGTGGATGTTTTGAAGGTGTTCTGGAAAATGCGGAACGGCGTTTAAAGTGGAATGCATTATTTAAATCGGTGTGTTGGGAAAAATTGCTGTGCTGGAAAACACGGACCGGAGTTTTTTTTAAAAACTGGATCTGGATCGTTATTTTCCCATGCCTTGCCGATACGCATTTTTGGGCAAATATCGGCGGCCAATCTGATCCAAATATCGGATCGGGACAACCCTAATGTGTATATATATATATATATATATATATATATATATATATATATATATATATATATATATATATATATCCATCCATTTCCTACCGCTTATGCCCTTCGGGCGGAAGGCAGTGTACACCCTGGACAAGTCGCCAACTCATTACAGGTGTATATATATATATATATATATATATATATATATATATATATATATATATATATATATATATATATATATACATATACATGCACAAATGATTTCCAAATAATTTTAGCCCAAAAGTTTGGGTACCCCTGCTCTATACAGTCAAGTAAACTCATTTTTTCTTTTACTTTCAGCAAATTGAAGGACACTATAACGAATGTGTCGTCATACTCTATGATAGAAGACAAGGTTCTATTCTTCCACGCCATATTGGTCTCAAGACGTTTAATCCAGGGTTTGCTATGCAAGGGAAGCAAACTAAAAAAGGTGTGCTCTTATCTTCAAGGCATCTGCTAACTGGCCATGTGCGGTGACACGGTCCTTTCAAACAAAACGGCAACAGATTTAAACATTTACCAGCAGTGGAGGGGAAAACAGGGGGAGGAGGAGGCGGCTAAATGTTAAAATAGCTGTTTCATGCCAGAATAGTTTTAAGGCGCCAGCGGTTAAATTGGTTTACAAGTTTGTGCTAAAGGAAAACACTAATGGAACGGCAATCAAACATCGGGCATTAAGTCGGCATGCCAGTAAAGTCACGTTAAAAAAATCAGACGGAGCAGATAAGAAGGAAATGAAGGCCAAGGGGGTCAGTTGCAGACAATTGATCACAGAATTTAAGTCAGATGCACAAATAAGTTACAAAAAATGCTAAACTGGTCGATTCTGATTATCCTGTCGGGTGTTGGACGAGGTGAGCCAAAGACTTGTCTGGATCGCAAACACTGTAGACTAAAGACAGGAACTGTGTTGTGAATGCAAATCTGGGAATAATTATATAAAAAAAATTCCGAATTTTTTCTGTAGCGGAGAGGTCCCGGAAGAGTGAGTGCTGCAAGGGATTCTGGGTAATTGTCAGAGGTGGGTAGTAAAGCACTGCATTTACTCCGTTACATCTACTTGAGTAACTTTTGGGATAGACTGTACTTCTAAGAGTAGTTTTAATGCAACATTCTTTTACTTTTACAGTATATTTACAGAGAAGAAACGCTACTTTTACTCCTCTCCCTTTATCTACATTCAGCTCGCTACTGATTTTTATCGATCTGTTAATGCACGTTTTTTTTTGTTTTGATTTGTCAGACATACATTCAAAGTAGTATTTATCGCATGCCTGCGTTTCGCCAATCAAATGCAGTCACAAAAATTGTTTTAATCAATGATTTATAGTTTTGTACGTTGATCTTTAATTATTGCGTCTTGTTTTTGTGTATTTATTTTAATGTTAAGGATACGGATAAAGTCATTCTTGTTTGGTGTGGGTTCCCAGTGTGGCGCATATTTGTAACAGTGTTAAAGTTGTTAATACGGCCACCCTCAGTGTGACCTGTATGGCTGTTGACCAAGTATGCTTGTATTCACTTTGTGTGAAAAGCCGTAGATATTATGTGACTGGGCCGGCACGCAAAGGCAAGCCTTCAATATTGTTGTCTGGGTGGAAATCGGGAGAAATTCGGGTGAATGGTTGCCCCGGGAGATTTTTGGGAAAGGCACTGAAATTCGGGTGTTTCCCGGGAAAACTGATCTGGACTTCTCCCTACGTCCGTGTACCACTCCGTACAGCGGCTTTTTGAAACCGATACCGATTATTTCCGATATTACATTTTAAAAAATGTATTGGCCGATAATATTGGCAGTCCGATATTATCGGACATCTCTAATTTTTTCTCGGTTTATATACAGGAAGTACCGTAAATAAGCACTTTTTCAGGCTATTTAAAACACTAAAAAAACAGTGTTAATAAGTGAATTATAGTTTTGTAAGTTAATCTTTAATTATTGCTTCTTGTTTTTGTGTGTTTATTTTAATGTTAATTATTCAACGTTATGCAAATGTGTACTTATAACTAGAGATGTCCGATAATGTTTTTTTTTGCCGATTTCTGATATTGTATAACTCTTAATTACCGATTCCGATTTTAACCGATACCGATATATACAGTCTTGGAATTAACATATTTTTATGTCTAATTTTGTTGTGATGCCCCGCTGGATGCATTAAACAATGTAACAAGGTTTTCCAAAAATAAATCAACTCAAGTAATGGAAAAAAATGTCAACATGGCACTGCCATATTTATTATTAAAGTCACAAAGTGCATTTATTTTTTAACATGCCTCAAAACAGCAGCTTGGAATTTGGGACATGCTCTCCTTGAGAGAGCATGAGGAGGTTGAGGTGGGCAGTGTTGAGGTAAGCAGGGTATATTGTAGCGTCCCGGAAGAGTTAGTGCTGAAAGGGGTTTTGGGTATTTGTTCTGTTGTGTTTATGTTTTGTTACAGTGCAGATGTACCCCCGAAATGTGTTTGTCATTCTTGTTTGGTGTGGGTTCACAGTGTGGCGCATATTTGTAACAGTGTTAAAGTTGTTTTTACGGCCACCCTCAGTGTGACCTGTATGGCTGTTTACCAAGTATGTACGCATTCACTTTGTGTGAAAAGCCGTAGATATTATGTGACTGGGCTGGCACTGCTATAGATCATGATTGACATGGTGTAATTCTCCCCAGCTGGTGTGTCCAGTTGTTTACAGCAGTGTTCCCCAACCTTTTTGTATCCGTGGACCGGTCAACGCTTAATAATTTGTCCCGCGGCCCGGGGGGGTGTCCTTTTTTTTCTCTTTTTTTTTTCTTTCTTCTTTGTCATGAAAAAGGGACGTTTTTGTCATGAAAAAGGGAGTTTTTGTGGTCAGTGCACTATTTGTAAGTGTATATTGTGTTTTTTTATGTTGATTTTATGTTGCCACCTCAGTGGAAGCATTTAAGTCTCGCTTTAAAACTCATTTGTATACTCTAGCCTTTAAATAGACTCCCTTTTTAGACCAGTTGATCTGCCTTTTCTTTTTTTTTTTGTTCTATGTCCCACCCTCCCTTGTGGAGGGGGTCCGATCCGGTGGCCATGGACTGCTTGCCTGTGTATCAGCTGGGGACATCTCTGCGCTGCTGATCCGCCTCCGCTTGGGATGGTTTCCTGCTGGCTCCGCTGTGAACGGGACTCTCGCTGCTGTGTTGGATCCGCTTTGGACTGGACTCTCGCGACTGTGTTGGATCCATTATGGATTGAACTTTCACAGTATCATGTTGGACCCGCTCGACATCCATTGCTTTCCTCCTCTCCAAGGTTCTCTTAGTCATCATTGTCACCGACGTCCCACTGGGTGTGAGTTTTCCTTGCCCTTATGTGGGCCTACCGAGGATGTTGTAGTGGTTTGTGCAGCCCTTTGAGACAGTAGTGATTTAGGGCTATATAAGTAAACATTGATTGATTGATTGATTGATTGATTGATTTAATAAAAAAAAAAAATATATATATATATATTTTTTTTTAATAAAAAATTCTTCTGCGGCCCGGTACCAATCGGGCCGCGGCCCGCCCGGTTGTTGGGGACCACTGGTTTACAGTATAACATGGCAACACAACACAGAAACATTGAAATGCTTTACTTTGAAGCCTCGTGTCACGTCTCGGTGATCATGTTTAGTTTGGCTATGTTCTGTTTGGTTTTTGTATTTTGTCAGTTCCTGTTTTTTCACTCCCTGTTTTGTTTTCATGACAACCCATTAGTTTTCACCTGTCCTCATGTCACGCACCTGATTCATTTGGACTCACTCACCTGTTGTTAATCACGTCACCACTATTTAAGCCTGTGGTTGCCAGGCAGTCAGCATGGCGACATCACATTCATGCTCTGCAATCTTGACACTCTGAGTACTCTGTCCAGGTCATAGTTCATGCTGCTCTTCTCTTGCCACGAAAGGTTTATTTTTGTTTATACAAGCCACAGTTTAGTGAGTTTTTTAGTTCATGTTTTCACGTCCATACTTCACGTTTTAGTAATAATTTTTGTTTTCTTAGCCAGGTTTTGTACCTCCGTTTGTTTTCACTTTTTGATGGATTAATGAAAAGATGTCATTACCTACACGTCGTGTCCGGTTCAGTCGCTTTGCACCACGGGAAAAAAAAAAAAACGCACCAAAGTCCTAGTCTTGACACCTCGTGCCTTTTTCAAGCAAGTCATTGTGGTCCAATTCATATCTTCAACGCTTGTCAATGTCCATCGCCGCTTTGGAAGCCCTTCATGGCTCAGTTTAACAGCACATGTCTTTTATTTAAAGACACCAAAACATAGCATCCACTTCGGAATGTCACGACGTGTGCCAAGCCGGTTAGTCGGCCATCGCCGCTCTGCTTGATGCAAACCGAAGCCAGCAAACAGCATTTGTGGCACAGCCTGAGATTAATCATGTGTGGCGTTTTATGGGGAAAACACACGCAAATAAAACAGCGTGACGCCTGCCATTTTCAAAGCATCTTCAAATAAAATGTTTTACTTTACAAGCCACACACTGGAAGAATAGATTGATAAAAAATTGATATTTTTATTGGTCTCTATTTTTTTTGGGCTTTATGAAAGCATTCTATTTCTCAATAGCATCTAATGTTTCTGACGTTTATTGACTATCATATATCAATAGACATACTTTTTCTGTCCTTAAGAAAACTGCAAAAGCGTGCTGTAAAATAAGAGGGCTGCCGTATGGATCTAAATATCGACAGTATCGATACCAAGGTCGCAATTGACCAACCCATCCATCACAAGAGGCAGCCTCGAGACTCTTTAATCGGCTGCTGAATTTGTCAATGGACCAGAGCAGATCTTGTCAATTGTGTTAAGAGAAACCAATTAATAAAGTCTTTTTTTTGTAATTCTGGAGAACAATGCAAAAAAAAAAAAAAAAAAAAGGTTTTAGAAAGGTTACACAAGACAATAGACAATGATTAAATGTCATTTAGAAAAAGCAGAAATTTTAATAGTGAAAATATATTAGTATACTACTGTAAAACACAAAGCTGACAAAATTTTGCCTTTAAATATACAGTGGGGCAAAAATGTATTTAGTCAGCCACCGATTGTGCAAGTTCTCCCACTTAAAATGATGTCTGTAATTTTCATCATAGGTACACTTCAACTGTGAGGGAAAGAGTGTGGAAAAACAAAAAGAAATCCAGGAATTCACATTGTAGGAATTTTAAAGAATTTATTTGTAAATTATGGTAGAAAATAAGTATTTGTTCAACCATTCAAAGCTCTCACTGATGGAAGGAGGTTTTGTCTCAAAATCTCACAATACATGGCCCCATTCATTCTTTCCTTAACACGGATCAATCGTCCTGTCCCCTTAGCTGAAAAACAGCCCCAAAGCATGATGTTTCCACCCCCATGCTTCACAGTAGTTATGGTGTTCTTGGGATGCAACTCAGTATTCTTCTTCCTCCAAACACGACGAGTTGAGTTTGTACCAAAATGGATACATGGATGATACAGCAGAGGATTGGGAGAATGTCATGTGGTCAGATGAAACCAAAATATAACTTTTTGGTATAAACTCAACTCGTCGTGTTTGGAGGAAGAAGAATACTGAGTTGCATCCCAAGAACACCATACCTACTGTGAAGCATGGGGGTGGAAATATCATGCTTTGGGGCTGTTTTTCTGCTAAGGGGACAGGACGATTGATCCGTGTTAAGGAAAGAATGAATGGGACCATGTATCGTGAGATTTTGAGCTAAAACCTCCGTCCATCAGTGAGAGCTTTGAATGGTTGACCAAATACTTATTTTCCACCATAGTTTACAAATAAATTCTTTAAAATTCCTACAATGTGAATTCCTGGATTTTTTTTTCACATTCTGTCTCTCACAGTGGAAGTGTACCTATGATGAAAATTACAGACCTCGGTCATCATTTTAAGTGGGAGAACTTGCACAATCGGTGGCTGACTAAATACTTTTTTGCCCCAATGTATATATATATATATATATATATATATATATATGTATATGTGTGTGTGTGTGTGTGTGTATACACACATATATTAACATACACATTATATATATATATATATACATATACATATAAATACAAACAGTATATATATATATATATATATATATTTATTTATATACACACATATTTATTTCTATATACACACACACATATATATGTGTGTGTGTGTGTGTGTGTATATATATATACATAGGTGTGTGTATATATATATATATATATATATATATATATATATATATATATATCAGCTGGGGACATTGCTGGCTGCTGATCCGCCTCCACTTGGGATGGTTTCCTGCTGGCTCCACTTTGAACGGGACTCTCGCTATTATATTGGATACACTTTGGCCTGGACTCTCATGGTTATGTTGGATCCACTATGGATTGGACTTTCACAATATCGTGTTAGACCCGCTCGACATCCATTGCTTTCGGTCCCCCAGGGGCGGGGGGTTGCCCACATATGCAGTCCTCTCCAAGGTATCTCATAGTCATCATTGTCACTGTCACCAACGTCCCACTGGGGTGAGTTTTTCGTTGCCCTTATGTGGTTTGTGCAGCCCTTTGAGACACTTGTGATTTAAGGCTATATTAATAAACATTGATTGATATATATATGTATATATATATATATATATATATTTATATATATATATATATATATATATATATATATATATATATATATATATATATATATATATATATATATATTATCATCTCTTTTTAGTCACAGATTGATCTCTATTGAGTTATCCTAATGGATATCATAAATACGGACTGTGGTCTGTTGAAAAACTATCTGAGAAAATGGACTTTGGGTTGTCTCTAACAAGATCGCCAAATAGCCAATAGTGCGCCTGGGATGAAAAATGCAAATCTCGGCCTAGCAGTCGATTAAATTTCCCTGGTGTCATAAACTGTGATTTGAAAAATGCTCATTGAAATTGACAATAAAAGACTACAGCTGAAAATAATCTTTGGCCGAAAACAACACAAAATGTCTCCGTGTGGTTTTTCCACCACAGGGGTTCAGGCCGCATCGATTGGCTCGGTGCTAGTTTCCACTTTTGGATCTGCAATTCTGATCCCGCCACTGAGCAGCCGAGTGTGTCAGCTCCAATAGCTGACAGGCCCTCGGACGAGCACAGGTAGAAACTCTTCAGAGTGACGGACGGCCCACAGTACCACACCGGTCGGCTCGCTCATGTTTAATTCCGATTGCAACCTTTCCCCCCCCCCCAGACGGTCATGCCTGTGCTCAGTCCAGGTCCCTCCAGCAGCCTGAGCTGTGTGTGAAGGAGCTGCGGTTTCTGGGAAAGCGGCTCCTTTCTGTCCATCACCTTCAACATTTTCCTTATTGGAACATTCAATTTATTTTACAACAGCACTCCACTTGATAGCACTGACCTCCCGGATCTCTGGGAGAGTAATGAGATGGGCTACGCTGATGTCAGCCCCGCTGACTGGGTCCACCAGTGGGGGATCCTCTGAAGGGGGATGGACAGAAATAAAAACGTATTTTTGTTCTTCGCGCTGACCATTCCTGATGAGTTTGTCACGCTTTCACCTTCACATCTAAAAACAATGACGGGCTTGCAGTGAGAGCGATTCACAATATCTTTAAAATGTCTCGGCAAAGACCGTAAAGAATCACAGTTCAATTTGAAGCGTGCACTTCTGTGACGATACACCAGGGGTAGGGAACCTATGGCTCGCGAGCCAGATGTGGCTCTTTTGATGACTGCATCTGGCTCTCGGATAAATCTGAGCTGACACTGCGTAACACGGTAAATAATGAATGATTCCACTTGTAATCACAGTGTTAAAAATAATATTCAAAATATAAAACATTCTCACGCATTTTTTATTCCATCCATCCGTTTCTACCGCACATGTTCAAGAAGTTGCGTTAATGGGAGGAAGTTATTTATCTATTATTGGTTAGTGTGGGGCTTGCCCTCCTGGGGGTTCTTCAGACCACCTAGCACCGACATGAGCGCCTGTTTCAGGGTTACAATATTGTTTTATTTTTCAATAAGTCCCTCAGTTGCTTTCCAGCAATTGTATTTTTCTTTTTCGTTTTTGCTCGCGCTCTGGCTCCAGCCCCAACCACGTCTCTCCTCCTGGCTGCTGCTTATAACAGAGTGACAGGTGATTAGATAACAAGGCCCAGGTGGGCCATCTACGCACCTGTCGCTGATTTAGAGACCGGTCCTGGCACACCCCAGTTCATTGCAGGCCCACAGGCCACGCCCCCTCCACAGTTAGCTTCAGAATAACAATGTTATTACAAAGAATAATAGACCTATTATACTCTAGATATGTTGGTTTTACTTAAAAATGCATGCGTTTAGTTGTGTTCTGTGTTAAAAAGAATATTATATGGCTCTTACGGAAATACATTTTAAAATATTATGCTTTTTGGCTCTCTCAGCCAAAAAGGTTCCCGACCCCTGCGATACACACTTATCCCTTTTCAAAGCTTGTTGCTTAAAGGCCTACTGAAAGCCACTACTACCGACCACGCAGTCTGATAGTTTATATATCAATGATGAAATATTAACATTGCAATACGGCCTTTTTAGTTTACTAAATTACAATTTTAAATTTCCCGCGGAGTTTCTTGTTGAAAACGGCGCGGAATGATGACGTGTGTTTCTGACGTTATTGGTTGGGGCGGACATTTCAGCCCGGCACCACTCACAGCTAAAAGTCGTCTCTTTTCATCTCATAATTACACAGTATTTTGGACATCTGTGTTACTGAATCTGTTGCAATTTGTCACTGCCGTTGCGTCCTTGGGCAAGACACTTTACCCACCTTCTCCCAGTGCCACCCGCACTGGTTTGAATGTAACTTAGGTATTGGGTTTCACTATGTAAAGCGCTTTGAGTCACTAGAGAAAAAGCGCTATATAAATATAATTCACTTCACTTCACTAATTGTGTGTTGGTGTGTGTGCCACGCACCTGATTGAGATTGCAGCGGCGTCGCTCCTGGCACACCCCTTCCTCTTCGTTCCGCCGCATTGTCCGCCTCCTGGCCGCCATTTTGAGCAGGGCCAAGGCGTGTCCTGCCCCGTTGGCTCCGCCTCTCCACAGTCACCTCTTTATTATTTGGACTTCCCCTTTTTACATAATATCGTACACAATGACATTTTCCAAGCCTTTGGCTTGATGCAACAAAGACGACCTCTCGTCTGTTCATTGTGTAACGATGTGTCACTTCATTTCTGTTAGTTTTTTGTGTTTTTGTATTTACTTCCGGTTCAGTGCTCTTATTTTGTTGTATTTCCTGTTTTTATTCACGGAGCACTATTTTTCTCTTTTCGTTGATTGGCAGCGGTTCACACCTGCTGTCAATCACACTAGTGTCTATTTATGTTTCACTCGAGCACTCCTCAGTGCTCGATGATAATATTATGTTGAGAACGTTTATCTGCACGACTGCTTTATGTTTGCTTTTGTTATTTTCTTTTGTGTATTAAATTCATCTTACCTCCACGCAACTCTCCTGGATTCTTGCATACTCGGGGACACACAACTGCAGCCATGCGACATCCCAACAGTATCATCGAGCCAGAAGAAAGTGTCCTCGCGAGAATCCCTGTCGGCAATCCTCAGCCGACGTTCTGGACCGCACAATTCCTGGAGGACTTGAAGGCCAGGTTTGTGCGGTCCCAGCCAACAGATGCGGACCCTCTCCCCGCGGCAACGCCACCGGCTTCGGCTCTCCGACCGGCGCGTCCCCCGCCGCCATCTTTCCTCTCGGCTCGACGGCTGACTACGGCTCTCCGACCAGCACGTCCGCCACTTCCTGCATGCCTCGCGGCTCCCGCGGCAACGCTACCGGCTACGGCTCACCGACCGGCGCGTCCTCCGCCGCCATCCTTCCTCTCGGCAACGCTGCCGGCTACGTCTCACCGACCGGCGCGCCCACCTCCTCCTTCACGTCTCGCGGCTCCTGCGGCTCCGTCGCCTACTGCGGCTCTCCGACCGGCACGTCCGCCGCCGCCATCCTTCCCGTCGTCTGCTGAGCTGCTTCTCCCTGCTCCTACGCAGCTTCCAGCGGCTGCTCCCCGGCTGCTCTTTCTGCCAGCTCCCGCTCTCTTTTTTGGATCGCCGAGAGCTCCAGTGGAGCCCACAGTGAGGTCACTTTTGTCCTCCTGCTGGGACTCGGCGCGGGACGTGTCTTCGTCCCTCTTCCTGGCCTCCTCCCGCCCGTCCCTGGTTTTCGCACCGGGGGACGCCGACGAGCAGGCATGTCTTCCCGCAAGTGTGGACGGTTTCTGGCAGCCGCCTAGTGGAGGGGGGCCCACAATACACTGCGGTGCAGCCAGGCACACACCGCTGTCATCTTCGCAAGCGTCTCCTTCCACGGAGACATCTACGTGCCTGGCGGGCTTTCGCACAGCCCCAACGCCGGCTCCACGCCTAGCCCCTACGCCGGCTCCACGCCTAGCCCCTACGCCGGCTCCACGCCTAGCCCCTACGCCGGCTCCACGCCTAGCCCCTACGCCGGCTCCACGCCTAGCCCCTACGCCGGCTCCACGCCGAGTTCCAACGCCGGCTCCACGCACAGCTGCAACGCTGACATCAGCAGCACTACGCACGGCTCCACCGCCAAGAGCAGCACCACGCCGGGCTTCGTCACCGCCGGCATCCGCTACTCCTCGGCCGGCATTTGCTGCTCCTCGCCCGGCGTCATCATCTGCCGCTTTCACGCCGCCGATGACATCTGCCGCTTTCACGCCGCCGATGACATCCGCCGCTTTCACGCCGCCGATGACATCCGCCGCTTTCACGCCGCCGATGACATCCGCCGCTTTCACGCCGCCGATGACATCTGCCACTTCCACGCCGTTGATGACGCCTGCGGTTTCCACGCCGCCGGTTACGTCTTCTGCTTCCCGGCCTGCTTCAGCGCGCCCGCTTCTACGTCGGCCGTGGATGTGGCCGTGCCCTGCGCACTCTCCTCTTTTTCGGCCAGTGATTTGGCCGTTCCCTGGCCGCCCGCCTCGCCAGTTCCAGCGGCGCTCTACGCGGCGCCGCCACCTGACTTTCCCTCGCTGGCTGCGGGGACACGAGGTTTGGCAACCCTCCACCAAATCCTCCCTCCACCCTCCCTTACATTTTGGACTTTTTTCCATTTTTTTTTCTTTCCCAGGGAACATCTGGTATCTGTTCCTTGAGGGGGAGGTCCTGTAACGATGTGTCACTTCATTTCTGTTAGTTTTTTGTGTTTTTGTATTTACTTCCGGTTCAGTGCTCTTATTTTGTTGTATTTCCTGTTTTTATTCACGGAGCACTATTTTTCTCTTTTCGTTGATTGGCAGCGGTTCACACCTGCTGTCAATCACACTAGTGTCTATTTATGTTTCACTCGAGCACTCCTCAGTGCTCGATGATAATATTATGTTGAGAACGTTTATCTGCACGACTGCTTTATGTTTGCTTTTGTTATTTTCTTTTGTGTATTAAATTCATCTTACTTCCACGCAACTCTCCTGGATTCTTGCATACTCGGGGACACACAACTGCAGCCATGCGACATCCCAACACATTGGGAACTCAAGAGAACGGAAAGTTGTTTTTTGATCATTTCCATACAATTTTTCTGACAAACCTAAAGCATTTTTTAAAATAAATCCAAAATATATGTAATGCAATTGTATCCCCCACACGCTGCCTTTCCGTGTGTCCTCCTCAGCCACATGTCTTCCCGTGCCGCCGATTAACCTCAACATCAGTCACGCCTTCAGGTGCTCGCTACAAACAGAATTGATGGCCCGTGTGACCTTGGTGTCGAGGCGTCTCGGTGTGTTTATGACGGTGGGAGGTCAATGCAACACCTGCTCGCTAGCATCTCGCCAGCAACCTGCCGCGTCATCTAATTCTTTGGATTCAATAGGAGACGCTGACTGCCAAAGACTTTTGTATGAATTGAGCGTTAAGTTAGTGTGTCTGTGTGCACAAAACCCCCAGAAAGCATCGAGACTCCAGCCAAGGCTGAACCTTTGACACAAGTCAGGAAAAAAACGGTGTATACTAGCGATAAATGCTTTAAAATGTAGTATCGGAAGTTATCGGTATCGGTTTCAAAATTATCGGTTTCAAAAAGTAAAATTCATGTGTGGAGAGTCGGAGCCGACGGTCCGACCGAGCGGCAGGGAAATGCTGGAGTCCGGCCCAAGATGGCGGCGAGGAGGCGGAAATGGTGAGCGAGCGGCGAGGCGGGGCGTACCCGGAGCCTCTGCTCGGACCACAAACCCCTCCGGTGGCTCCACCGCATGAAGGATGCCAACGCGAGGATCACCAGGTGGAACCTCGCGTTGCAACCTTACAACTTCCAAGTGGTCCACCGCGAATGGTTGTGGCCGACTTCATCTCGCGGCCCTCTACGGAGGGCTGAACCTTTGACACAAGTCAGGAAAAAAATGGTGTATACTAGCGATAAATGCTTTTAAATGTAATATCGGAAGTTATCTTTATTAGTTTCAATGTTATCAGTATCCGTTTCAAAAAGTTAAATTCATGTGTGGAGAGGCGGAGCCGACGGTCCGACCGAGCGGCAGGGAAATGCTAGAGCCCGGCCCAAGATGGCGGCGAGGAGGCGGAAATGGTGAGCGAGCGGCGAGGCGGGGCGTGCGGGGAGCCTCTGCTCGGACCACAAACAACTCCAGTGGCTCCACCGCATGAAGGATGCCAACGCGAGGATCACCAGGTGGAACCTCGCGTTGCAACCTTACAACTTCCAGGTGGTCCACCGCCAATGGTTGTGGCCGACTTCCTCTCACTGCCCTCTACGGAGGGCTGAACCTTTGACACAAGTCAGGAAAAAAATGTTGTATACTAGCGATAAATGCTTTAAAATGTAATATCGGAAGTTATCGTTTTCAATATTATCAGTATCGGTTTCAAAAAGTTAAATTCATGTGTGGAGAGGCGGAGCCGACGGTCCGACCGAGCGGCAGGGAAATGCTGGAGTCCGGCCCAAGATGGCGGCGAGGAGGCGGAAATGGTGAGCGAGCGGCGAGGCGGGGCGTGCCCGGAGCCTCTGCTCGGACCACAAACCCCTCCGGTGGCTCCACCGCATGAAGGATGCCAACGCGAGGATCACCAGGTGGAACCTCGCGTTGCAACCTTACAACTTCCAAGTGGTCCACCGCGAATGGTTGTGGCCGACTTCCTCTCGCGGCCCTCTACGGAGGGCTGAACCTTTGACACAAGTCAGGAAAAAAATGGTGTATACTAGCGATAAATGCTTTTAAATGTAATATCGGAAGTTATCTTTATTGGTTTCAATGTTATCAGTATCCGTTTCAAAAAGTTAAATTCATGTGTGGAGAGGCGGAGCCGACGGTCCGACCGAGCGGCAGGGAAATGCTGGAGCCCGGCCCAAGATGGCGGCGAGGAGGCGGAAATGGTGAGCGAGCGGCGAGGCGGGGCGTGCCGGGAGCCTCTGCTCGGACCACAAACAACTCCGGTGGCTCCACCGCATGAAGGATGCCAATGCGAGGATCACCAGGTGGAACCTCGCGTTGCAACCTTACAACTTCCAGGTGGTCCACCGCCAATAGTTGTGGCCGACTTCCTCTCAAGACCCCTTTTACGGAGGGGTGATGGCGCGGCCGGACGGGTGCCCGGCCTGGGACTGGCGGTGGGGGAATGTGGAGGGGGCGTGGTCCAGGCGTCAACTGTGGGTGGAGCATGTGCGGGAGCCGGCTACGAAGCAGCTGTAGGTGAGTGGATAACCCAGCTGGACTAGGTTGTCTAATCACCTGTCTCTCTATTTAGAGCAGCGAAGGGAGCCCGGAAGGAGGAGGGAGCCCAGAGAGACTGAGGGGGGCGAGAGAGACTCAGTAGAAAGTAAAAGAAAATAAAAACTCTGTAAACACCTCAGTCCAGGTCGCCTGTCGTCTGTCTTCGGCTCTCCCCGCCTCTCTTCCTCGCGTTCACAGCTGCCGTCCCTTTAACAGGGCGAGAGGATTCATTAATTGTATCCAGGTGCGCGATCCACGCCCCGCCTCGCCGCTCGCCGCCATCTCCAGCGTGCCCTGCCGCTCTGTCGGACCGTCAGCTCAGCTCCTCCACATCATGACATAGGGAGAAGTACAGAGCGCCCATAAACCTTAAAGGCACTACCTTTGCGTGCCGGCCCAGTCACGTGACATCTGCCGCTTTTCACACTCTCAAGTGAATGCAGCGCATACTTGGTCAACAGCCATACAACTGCAGCAGAGAGTGAAACTAAAGTCGCTGTTCCTTTTTTAAAGGTTGTGTTTCAACTCAGCCGGAAGGCAAAGCTCTCAATTTACCGGTCGATCTACATTCCCATCCTCACCTATGGTCATGAGCTTTGGGTCATGACCAAAAGGATAAAAAGATCACGGGTACAAGCGGCCGAAATGAGTTTCCTCCGCCGGGTGGCGGGGCTCTCCCTTAGAGATAGGGTGAGAAGCTCTGCCATCCGGGGGGAACTCAAAGTAAAGCCTCTGCTCCTCCACATCGAGAGGAGCCAGATGAGGTGGTTCGGGCATCTGGTCAGGATGCCACCCGAACGCCTCCCTAGGGAGGTGTTTAGGGCACGTCCAACCGGTAGGAGGCCACGGGGAAGACCCAGGACACGTTGGGAAGACTATGTCTCCCGGCTGGCCTGGGAACGCCTCGGGATTCCCCCGGGAAGAGCTGGACGAAGTGGCTGGGGAGAGGGAAGTCTGGGCTTCCCTGCTTAGGCTGCTGCCCCCGCGACCCGACCTCGGATAAGCGGAAGATGATGGATGGATGGATGGTGTTTCAACTTTTATGCTGGTGTCAGTCATATTTCTTTATTTTGTTTTTCTGGGCTGTGTAACAGGAAGACGAACAACGCTGATTGAACACTAATTTCGTGGTGAGGAGACGGACTTTCACGACGGTGGAACGGGAGGTAGCGCACACACACACGCCGACACATACAAACACACACTCACGCTTGGCGAAGAGGCAACAAACTCCCTTCTTGTCTCTCATGGACACACACCTGTTGTTGTTGTTGACGTTGGACTGAATGACAAGAACACCAAGGCCGCGGAACAGAGACACGCGGTAGGCTTACACACACACACATGCATCCACGAAAAATATACGCCACACACACATACCCCACGCCCCCAATCCAACGGTCTTGACATGAAATCCCTGAGGGGTGATGGACGGCTGGGCAGCGCCTGAAGAGCTGCAGCCTGCCACCATAGCCCCCATTCCCTCCCCTCTGTTGCAAGTCCCGTGATGTATGTTGAAATATGTACATGTGCTTTTCTACAGAGTTTTTTTCCCCACTCCAGTTTAACCCAGTCTAGATTGTATTTTTTCACACATCATCCACTAGTGTTGACCTTTTTCCCCATCTTTTACGGGGCGCCTTGTGGCAACCAATCAGCGTTCTTGTTCTGTAACCTTATACACTGTTTGTTTGTCTAATCCTGAATGGGTTTGTGCTAGGGCTGGGCAATATGTTTTTTTATTAATATCTCGATATTTTTAGGCCATGTCACGATACACGATATATATCTCGATGTTTTTGCCTTAGCCTTGAATGAACACTTGATGCATATAATCACAGCAGTATGATGATTCTATGTGTCTACATTAAAACATTCTTGTTCATACTGCATTAATATATGCTCATTTTAGACTTTCATGCAAAGAGGGAAATCACAACTAAGTCAATTGACCAAAACTGTATTTATTAAAAAGTTATTAAGCAGTGGCACAAACATTCATGTCATTTCCATAACAGAAAGTGCAAGATTGTCAGAGACATTTTAAAACAAGGAATGAGTGCACTTTTGTGCATGATGTCACTAAGATGACATATCAAAACAACACTAAATTAAAGTGCACTTTTTGTACAGAACGCCACTACAATAGTTGAAAACAAATAAAGTGCACTTTTGTGCATGATGTCACTAAGATGACATATCAAAACAACACTAAATTAAAGTGCACTTTTTGTACAGAACGCCACTACAATAGTTGAAAACAAATAAAGTGCACTTTTGTGCATGATGTCACGCAAGATATTTCAATAATTGTCAAATTAAAATCAGTTCCATAATAGAAAATCGTTGATGTGGAAATAGTTGCTTCGGCATTTTGTTGGTGTGGCACCGAACGGTGATGTTGACATGTAGAGTTTCAAGCACTCTTCATTCTCTGACAGGTGACTTTTCAAAGGATGCTACAAATTAGCAGTGCTGGTACTTTTTTTAGCAACGCTTTTACCGCATAATTGTTCGACATATTTCCGCTTGAAGCCAAACCACCGCCAGACGATGCACCCCCCTGCTGTTTTTCTTGGGAATTAATCCTCCCTCCATTTGTTAACAGACTCGCACCTTCTCCCTACTGTGAGAAGGAGAGACAAGAAAAAGTGGGAAACGCCTGTAGAATAATGCCCGCAGCTAAAAGCAACTGCGTGAGAACGTATACTCGAATTTCACGATATAGTGATTTTCTATATCGCACAGAGAAAAACCTGCAATATATGAAGTACATCGATAAATCGCCCAACCCTAGTTTGTGCTGAAAACAAAGTTTTGTTGTACTTGTTCAATGAGAGTGAACACCTACCTACCTACCTATCTACCTACACATTCACAGACACAGACGGGATAACGGTCAATAAAGGCTCCAGCACCCCCCGCGACCCCAAAAGGGACAAGCGTTAGAAAATGGATGGATGTACCAGGATTATACCAAGCATTGTTGCTTCCCTACTGTTTACTACTTGGAGTTAAAGTACCAATGATTGTCACACACACACTAGGTGTGGCGAAATTATTCTCTGCATTTGACCCATCACCCTTGATCACCCCCTAGGAGGTGAGGGGAGCAGTGAGCAGCAGCGTTTGCCACGCCCGGGAATAATTTTTGGGTGCTTTAACCCCCAATTCCAAACCGTGATGCTCAGTGCCAGGCAGGGAGGTAATGGATACCATTTTTATAGTCTTTAGTATGACTCGGCCGGCGTTTGAACTCACAACCTACCGATCTCAGGGCGGACACTCTAACCACTAGGCTGCGGCAACTTCTAACAGACATACGATGATCAAACTCAAATTAATTGATTATGATTACAATAATACAAACACCGTTTCCATATGAAATGGGAAATTGTGTTAAATGTAAATATAAACGGAATACAATGATTTGCAAATCATTTTCAATGCATATTCAGTTGAATATGCCACAAAGACAACATATTTGATGTTCAAACTGATAAACATGTAGTTTTTTTGCAAATAATCATTAACTTTAGAATTTGATGCCAGCAACACGTGACAAAGACGTTGGTAAAGGTGGCAATAAATACTGATAAAGTTGAGGAATGCTCATCAAACACTTATTTGGAACATCACACAGGTGTGCAGGCTAATTGGGAACAGGTGGGTGCCATGAT
This sequence comes from Nerophis ophidion, assembly GCF_033978795.1. Classification (NCBI taxonomy): domain Eukaryota; kingdom Metazoa; phylum Chordata; class Actinopteri; order Syngnathiformes; family Syngnathidae; genus Nerophis; species Nerophis ophidion. Next base: position 12,058,847 of record NC_084632.1, on the reverse strand, counting down.
TGGGTGTAAAAACAGCTTCCCAAAAAATGCTCAGTCTTTCACAAGAAAGGATGGGGCGAGGTACACCCCTTTGTCCACAACTGCGTGAGCAATAGACAGTTTAAGAACAACGTTTTTCAAAGTGCAATTGCAAGAAATTTAGGGATTTCAACATCTACTGTCCATAATATCATCAAAAGGTTCAGAGAATCTGGAGTAATCACTCCACCTAAGCGGCATGGCCGGAAACCAACATTGAACCGTGACCTAAAATCCCTCAGACGGCACTGTATCAAAAACCGACATCAATCTGTAAAGGATATCACCACAGGGGCTCAAGCACACTTCAGAAAACCACTGTCACTAAATACAGTTCGTCGCTACATCTGTAAGTGCAAGTTAAAACTCTGCTATGCAAAGCGAAAGCCGTTTATCGACAACATCCAGAAACGCCGCCGGCTTCTCTGGGCCCGAGATCATCTAAGATGGACTGATGCAAAGTGGAAAAGTGTTCTGTGGTTTGACGAGTCCGCATTTCAAAATGTTTTTGGAAATATTTGACATTGCGTCATCCAGACCAAAGGGGAAGTGAACCATCCAGACTGTTATCGGCGCAAAGTTCAAAAGCCAGCATCTGTGATGGTATGGGGGTGCATTAGTGCGCAAGGCATGGGTAACTTACACATCTGTGAAGGCACCATTAATTCTGAAAGGTACATACAGGTTTTGGAACAACATATGCCGCCATTGCATGGACGCCCCTGCTTATTTTAGCAAGACAGTGCCAAGCCACATTCAGCACATGTTACAACAGCGTGGCTTCGTAAAACAAAGGGTGCAGGTACTTTCCTGGCCCGCCCGTAGTCTAGACCTATCTCCCATCCAAAATGTGTGGCGCATTATGAAGCGTAAAACACGACAGCGGAGACCCCAGACTATTGAATGACTGAAGCTCTACACAAAACAGGAACTTTCAAAGCTTCAACAATTAGTTTCCTCAGTTCCCAAACGTTTCTTGAGTGTTGTTAAAAGAAAAAGGTGATGTAACACAGTGGTGAACATGCCCTTTCCCAACTACTTTGGCACGTGTTGCAGCCATGACATTCTAAGTTAATTATTATTTGCAAAAAATTTAAACAGTATCATGTTAGACCCGCTCGACATCCATTGCTTTCCTCCTCTCCAAGGTTCTCATAGTCATCATTGTCACCGACGTCCCACTGGGTCATTATTGTCACCGATGTCCCACTGGGTGTGAGTTTTCCTTGCCCTTATGTGGGCCTACCGAGGATGTCGTAGTGGTTTGTGCAGCCCTTTGAGACACTAGTGATTTAGGGCTATATAAGTAAACATTGATTGATTGAAAATAAAGTATATTAGTTTGAACATCAAATATCTTGTTTTTGTGGTGCATTCAACTGAATATGTGTTAAAAGTGATTTGCAAATCATTGTATTCCGTTTGTATTTACATCTAACACAATTTCCCAACTCATATGGAAACGGGGTTTGTATAATCGACATAATTCTTAGGGGTTGAGCCATTATTTAAGTCCCACTATTGTCAGCATTAACCCCTCAGCTCAAACCAGGGACTCTTTCCTTCTCGCTGCTGCGGAAACCTGAACACAATCCCATTTTTCACATTCATTACGTGCACAATCCGCACTCCGAATGACCTTATTTTTGTTATCAATAAGCCTCCGCGTGCGCGCCCTTCATTCCCACACATGCACTCGAGTCACTGATGCAGCATTTTATCTTGATGGCGTGCGGCACGCGGCAGCCCACATGATAAGACAATTTAATGCTCTTTCCCCAGAATTCCTCTCCTCGGATTGAAAGTTGGAAGCGGATGACTTAGCACAGTCACTTGTCATTCCGCCTCCTCCCTAAAAAAACAAGTCGACTACATAAAAAAAACTCGCGCCGCGCTGTCCTCGGATAAAAGGGGCCACATATGGAAGCCCTGCTGGGAGAAGACTACCAAATAAGGCTCTGAGGCAAAGTGTAGAACATTGTTTTCATTATTCATGGCTTGCTGACTGATAATCAGGCAGCACTGTGATCTGCGCACTTGAGATATATCACCCTCAGCAGACTTGTGAAGGGATGAAAGAAGACTGCACGGGGTTGTTGGGAATCCGTCGGTTCATGGCGGTCTACGAGCTGCGGAAAGGGCGCCGATTCGAGCAGATATGATAATCTTATTCCGCACCTTTTGGGTTTCTCCTACACGCCTTATCATTATATTAGTTCGTTTCTTTCCTTGGAATCACATTGGCGATTGCATCTGGAGGCCGAAGCTGTTTCTGCCAGGAGCTGCATAATCAGAGCACGTTACTGGAGAAAAAAACTGGAAAAAATCCATTAATTCGAGGCGAGGTGACTCTTGACCTTAGGGTTCAAGAACGAGACAAAAAGTGTAACACAATTTAAAGGCCTACTGAAACCCACTACTACCGACCACGCAGTCCGATAGTTTATATATCAATGATGAAATATTAAAGGGGAACATTATCACAATTTCAAAAGGGTTAAAAACAGTAAAAATCAGTTCCCAGTGGCTTGTTTTATTTTTCGAAGTTTTTTTTCCTAATTTTACACCTCCCGGAATCCATCCATTTTCTACCGCTTATTCCCTTTTGGGGTCGCGGGGGGCGCTGGCGCCTATCTCAGCTACAATCGGGCGGAAGGCGGGGTACACCCTGGACAAGTCGCCACTTCATCGCAGGGCCAACACAGATAGACAGACAACATTCACACTCACATTCACACACTAGGGCCAATTTAGTGTTGCCAATCAACCTATCCCCAGGTGTATGTCTTTGGAAGTGGGAGGAAGCCGGAGTACCCGGAGGGAACCCACGCATTCACGGGGAGAACATGCCAACTCCACACAGAAAAATCCCGAGCCTGGATTTGAAACCAGGATTGCAGGACCTTCGTATTGTGAGGCAGACGCACTAACCCCTCTGCCACCGTGAAGCCCGGTGGCAGAGGGGTTATATCCCTAAAAAAAGCTTTAAAATGCCTGACTTTCGCTATCCGTAAATCCACCGTCCATTTCCCTGTGACGTCATACAGGGCTGCCAATACAAACAACATGGCGGTTACCACAGCAAGATATAGCGACATTAGCGACATTGTGATAAAATGGCAACCAAGGTGATCAAAAAGGTCAATCAAAGAACGAGATTCCTCAACAGAATCTCCTCTCTGGTCAACAAAAGCACCTTGAAGATTCGAGCGGGAACTCCATCCATCCATCCATCCATCTTCTTCCGCTTATCCGAGGTCGGGTCGCGGGGGCAAGAGCCTAAGCAGGGAAACCCAGACTTCCCTCTCCCCAGCCACTTCGTCTAGCTCTTCCCGGGGGATCCCGAGGCGTTCCCAGGCCAGCCGGGAAACATAGTCTTCCCAACGTGTCCTGGGTCTTCCCCGTGGCCTCGTACCGGTTGGACGTGCCCTAAAAACCTCCCTAGGGAGGCGTTCGGGTGGCATCCTGACCAGATGGCCGAACCACCTCATCTGGCTCCTCTCGATGTGGAGGAGCAGCGGCTTTACTTTGAGTTCCTCCCGGATGGCAGAGCTTCTCACCCTATCTCTAAGGGAGAGCCCCGCCACCCGGCGGAGGAAACTCATTTCGGCCGCTTGTACCCGTGATCTTATCCTTTCGGTCATGACCCAAAGCTCATGACCATAGGTGAGGATGGGAACGTAGATCGACCGGTAAATTGAGAGCTTTGCCTTCCGGCTCAGCTCCTTCTTCACCACAACGGATCGGTACAACGTCCGCATTACTGAAGACGCCGCACCGATCCGCCTGTCGATCTCACGATCCACTCTTCCCCCACTCGTGAACAAGACTCCTAGGTACTTGAACTCCTCCACTTGGGGCAGGGTCTCCTCCCCAACCCGGAGATGGCATTCCACCCTTTTCCGGGCGAAAACCATGGACTCGGACTTGGAGGTGCTGATTCTCATTCCGGTCGCTTCACACTCGGCTGCGAACCGATCCAGTGAGAGCTGTAGATCCCGGTCAGATGAAGCCATCAGGACCACATCATCTGCAAAAAGCAGAGACCTAATCCTGCGGTGACCAAACCGGAACCCCTCAACGCCTTAACTGCGCCTAGAAATTCTGTCCATAAAAGTTATGAACAGAATCGGTGACAAAGGACAGCCTTGGCGGAGTCCAACCCTCACTGGAAATGTGTTCGACTTACTGCCGGCAATGCGGACCAAGCTCTGACACTGATCGTACAGGGAGTGGACCGCCACAATAAGACAGTCCGATACCCCATAATCTCTGAGCACTCCCCACAGGACTTCCCGAGGGACACGGTCGAATGCCTTCTCCAAGTCCACGAAGGGGGAACTCTCATTCAACCTTTCTTCGATTACGCTTGCACCTCCTGGTACCCCAGCACCTCGAAAACGCTCAAATCTAGACTCCAAACATCCCAGAATAAGCTAGTCCGGTTACTTTTAGACCTCCACCCCAGTGGGCTGGCTCAGGGTGGAGGACAGAGTAAAACAACTTGCACTGAGCCTGGTCTATAAAATCTGCTACACCTCCTTGATACCGAAGTACATGTCAAAGTACTTCCTTAACGTAAATGACCGCCATAACCACAACACCAGGGGGAGCTCCACAAACCACATTAAACCCAGATTCCGATCTAACAAAGGTCTTAACTCATTCTCTTTCTATGCCACATCAATGTGGAATGCACTCCCAACAGGTATAAAAGTAAGTGCATCTCTATCCTCCTTCAAAACCGCTCTAAAACAACACCTCCAGGCAACTTCAACACTTTACTAATACCCTCCTCCATTCACATCCCATCTCCCCGGATTATAAACAACTCAAATGTACTTCTGATGTATTTACTTGTTCTTATGCTATGTGAACTCACTATGTTCTCTGCTGGCTGTACATATCCTACTAAGTAAGACCTACACTGTTTCAATGTCCACATTTCTCTGTTGATGCAATTGTTGATGACTGAAGTACTGATATCAACCAAAGCTCCTCATCCCACCCCCCGTATTGTAAATAATGTAAATAATTCAATGTATATACTATGATGATTAACTTGTGTGATGACTGTATTATGTTGATAGTATATATTTGTACCATGAATTGATTAACGTGGAGCCCGACTTAAACAAGTTGAAAAACTTATTCGGGTCTTACCATTTAGTGGTCAATTGTACGGAATATGTACTGAACTGTGCAATCTACTAATAAAAGTATCAATCAATCAATCAAAAGCTCGGATTCAGACTCGGATTTCAGCGGTTTAAGCGATTCAACAGATTACACATGTATTGAAACAGATGGTCGGAATATGGAGGCAGATAGCGAAAACGAAATTGAAGAAGAAATTGAAGCTATTGAGCGAATAGCTATTGACGCTATTCGGCCATAGCGTGGGTGTACCTAATGAAGAGGCCCATAGCATGGCTGCCTTATTAGCATCGCCGGTAAAATGTGCGGACACAATGATCAGGACTTTCGCATCTTGTGACACTGGAGCAACTTAAATCCGTCGATTGGTAAGTGTTGGTTTCGCATTAAATCTGGGTATCTAGTTTCGAATGTACATACAGCTAGCGTAAATAGCATGTTAGCATCGATTAGCGTAGCATGTTAGCATCGATTAGCTGGCAGTCATGCCGTGACCAAATATGTTTGATTACCACATAAGTCAACAACATCAACAAAACTCACCTTTGTGATTTCGTTGACTTAATTGTTGCAAATGCATCTGCAGGTTATCCATACATCTCTGGGCCATGTCTGCCTTAGCATCGCCGGTAAAATGTGCAGAAACTCTGGTACATTCAATGGGGGTCTGGCGGCAGATTTCTTGCCAGTGGTGCAACTTGAATCGCTCCCTGTTAGTGTTGTTACACCCTCCGACAACACACCGACGAGGCATGATGTCTCCAAGGTTCCAAAAAATAGTCGAAAAAACGGAAAATAACAGAGCTGAGACCTGGTGTTTGTAATGTGAAAATGAAAATGGCGGGTGTGTTACCTCGGTGACGTCACGTTCTGACGTCATCGCTAAAAGACCGATAAACAGAAAGGCGTTTAATTTGCCAAAATTCACCCATTTAGAGTTCGGAAATCGGTTAAAAAAATACATGGTCTTTTTTCTGTAACATCAAGGTATATATTGACGCTTGCATAGGTTTGGTGATAATGTTCCCCTTTAACATTGCAACACATGCCAATACGGCCTTTTTAGTTGACTAAATAGCAATTTTAAATTTCCCGCGAGTTTTTTGTTGAAAATGTCGCGGAATGATGACGTGTACGCGTGACGTCACGTACTGTCAGGAAATATTAGCGCTGCACCACTCGCGGCTAAAACTCGTCTGCTTTGATCGCATAATTACACAGTATTTTGGACATCTGTGTTGCTGAATCTTTTGCAATTTGTTAATTTAATAATGGAGACTATAAAAAACAATGCTGTTGGTGGAAAGCGGTGTATTGCAGCTGTCTTTAGCACCGAGACACACTGTTTGTTGTGAAGCAGAGCGGTCAAGCGAACATGTTTTCTCTACATCAACCAGAATGTTTTTGGATGGGGAAATTGTTATATATATATCTTGCCGGAGACATCAGTGGATTATTCGTCATCCTGCCGCAGCTGTCAAAAAAGGCAGCTGTGAGCTTGGCTCCTCGACTTTTCTCTGAGACACTGCGTGTTCACCGCAGCCATTCGACCTCGAGGTATGTCTTTACAATCTTTAAAATCTCACTAAAACACTATTTAAACAATAAGCAGATAAGGGGTCTTCCAGAATTATCCTAGTAAATGTGTCTAATTACATCTGAAATGCTCGCACTGCCGTCGCCCGGAGCCGTCACTTTTTTTTTATTTTTTCTAGTCCTTCACTATCAATATCCTAATTCACAAATCTTTCATCCTCGCTCAAATTAATGGGGAAATTGTCGCTTTCTCGGTCCGAATTGCTCTTACTGCTGGTGGCTCCCATTATAAACAATGTGAGTATGTGTGGAGCCCTGCAACTCGTGACGTCACGCGCACATACTTCCTGTAAAGGCAAGGCTTTTCTATTAGCTAACAAAAGTTGTGAACTTTATCGTCGACATTCTCTACTAAATCCAGTTGTCACGATCCGTGACTCGGATCGTTTATGGTTTTGCCCTTTTTATATGTCTTTGTTCATCTTTTGTTTCTGGACTCTGCCGATCCTTGTTTGAGCACTTCCTTGTTTGTGTTAGTCACCATGGCAACATATTGTGTCCCTCCATACGGGCTCCTGTCACACACCTTATTCTAATAATTATTTGTGTATTCAAGCCCACCTGATTCCTGAGTTCGTCCTCGGTCCATTACTTGCTTTTTGCAACACGTCACGTTTTGTATCCTGTGTCCTCAATTATTTTGTGCTAAGTTCCACCTTAGCTTCACGTGCGTGTGGCACGTCGTTTAATGTTGTCTGTTTCCTGCTACGTTTTTAGCATTAGCTTTCCGTGCATTGGCACGCGCTTTGTTTTTCCCCTTTTTTGCACCAGTGTTCTTTTGTTTTATTATGTTAAAACTTATCCCTACCTGCAATCCTGCTGACTGGTAGTGTGTGCGCCGTGAAGCGTGACACCTGTCAGCAAAAATATGGCAATATGGCGAAATGATTAAGTATGACACATAGAATGGACCTGTTATCCCCGTTTAAATAAGACAATCTCATTTCAGTAGGCCTTTAACGCCCGCCACAGGTGCTGAAAGAGTTACGATTAGAATCGTCGTCGTTTTACTGGCGGTTCAAAGAACTGAATCCATCTATCTGCAAATTTTTTTTCTCCATAAAAAATCGTTTAAAACCAGTGAGGCAGTTCCAGACACCCAAAAATATGAACACAAAGCACATTTCATTGTGAGGCAACATCTCGATACTTTTTAAATCTTCTTTAAAACCTGGAAATATTTTCTTTTTATCCATTTTTCTCTGTTATATATATAGAATGTTATATATTTATAGTGATTTTTACTATTTTCAATATTTACCTTTAGTTTTTTTGCACTATTTGTATGCATTTTAACTGTATTTATATAAAATGCTCCGTGCTTATTGTGATTTTGATTATTATTGTAAATAATGGGGCTTCCTCCCACTTCCAAAGACATGCACCTGGGGATAGGTTGATTGGCAACACTAAATTGGCCCTAGTGTGTGAATGTGAGTGTGAATGTTGTCTGTCTATCTGTGTTGGCCCTGTGATGAGGTGGCGACTTGTCCAGGGTGTACCCCGCCTTTCGCCCAATTGTAGCTGAGATAGGCACCAGCGACCCCCGCGACCCTTTAAAGGGAATAAGCAGTAGAAAATGGATGGATATATATATATATGTATATATATATGTATATGTGTTTATGTATGTATATATATGTATATTACCTGAATTCAATGGGTTTTCCCCACCTTCTTGTCAGGCTAGGACTTGGTCTTGGGTTGTTTTCCCGATGTGCGAAGCGAATGGAGTGGAAACGGCGTGGAGGTCGGTACATATTTAATTTATTTACTCATAAACTAAAAACAGGAACAAACAAAAAGCGCTCACAATGGAGATACAAAACTTGGGCTATGAAACAACAGACTAGCACAAAGGCTATAAACTATAAACATGAAACAAAACACCTGTGCTATGGCATGAATGACAAAAACTTACGTGGACAAAATGAACAGCATAGCAAGGCATGAAGCAGATAATCGCGGTCGTGAAGGAAGTGATGTTGCCAGACTGACTACCTGGTAACTGTGGCTTAAATAATGAACATGATAAGTGAAAACAGGTGTGAGACAAGACAGGTGAACTGATTGGTCGTCATGGTAACAAAACAGGGAGTGAAAAAAAAGGAACTTAACGTCCAAAGGTCGAAAGCACCTGGTATTCCTAGGCAGTCTCCCATCCAAGTACTAACCAGCCCAGACACTGCTTAGCTTTGAGAACAGATGAGATTGTGGATGCTCAGGGTAATATGGCCATACAAAACTCATGATCAGACATGACAGATGAAAACTAAATCAGTTGGCATTGTAACAAAACAAACAAGGAAATGCAAAACAGAACTAAATGTCCAAAAAACTAAACATAGCATGACCAAAACCAAACATGAACCATAGGCGTGACACTTCTTTATCAAAGTTTTAACACTCGCAACTCAATTTGGCCCCAAGGTTGCAGCAGGGTTCGCACATTCGAGTTAAAAGTTTCGCTGATTTCTACGCATGCAAACAGACTAGTTTATTACAAGGAATGTTTGGCTAAACGTTACCCAAATTGAATGGAACATAATACAATAGAATTGTTTTGTAATTATATTTTAAAAATGTGTTTTCAGTCCAAAACGTCTGAGAACAGAGGGCTAGACAGATCATGAAGACTGAAGGGTCACAACCTCTCAGCGCGCTGTTAAATAGTAAACCAAGGCGAGATATTAAAAAAAACAAAACAAAAAAAAAACGGGGCAAATAATACATGTAGAAATCAAAAAATTAAACAAATCATAATACAACAAATACCTAAATATGTATTTTTGGGAATTGGACTTGTTTTCATTGCATGTTTTCTGATTGTACAATTATGGGAAAGAATTTAATAACATTTTTCACTCCAGCCACCCAATTGTGAATTTGGTATCCTCACATCTGCATAATCAATCATTTTGTAGCATGTCTACAATAAATTAACGGGTAAATGTTATCAGTAAAGTTGCATACATTGTTTGTATCATTTTTTTTTAATATATATTAGTGGTACACAATTGTGCTGTCCACAATTTGCCTGAAGAGCTTTGATAAAACCCTCTTTTTAGGCCTCCCTCCTGCTGTCATACAACAATTACGTGATTAGCATTAAAAAAAAGGAATTAAACAATAAGACTTTTTAAGAGGCCGACTTCAAAATGTCCAATTAATTGAAACTTCAAGGGCGAGGAATAAACGCATAAAATAAGCAGGACCCTCGTCACGTTCCCTGCAAACTTTTGTTTTAACCGTGAGTAAAATCGTCATAAATCAATTGTTTGCTCTTGTGCACGTACCTTTGTTTTTTTTTCTCGCCGTTTTGCACGGACGTGAACGGAATGAAATTAATTTGCATTAAATCGGGATAATGTTGCAACTGCTTGAAAACAACTTCTCTCAAGGTTTGCCAAGCAGCTTTTTTTATTTATTTATTTATTCATTTTTACACGTCTGGCAAAGACAGCTGAGCGTGAGATGAAATACTGTAGAAACAAAAAGCATGTAGTCTGATGGTTAATTAAAATGTTTATCCGGTCGGCCAATGCGCCGTTTGAACTAAACGGAACGTGTTTTAAGAAAACACCATTAATTTCGAGTTTCATTATTGTGCGGGTGGGGATTAGTAATAGCAGGGAATATTTACCCACTGCCTTTTTGTGTTTATAATTCCCTCTTGATTAGTGGCTGTGTCACAAAAGGGATGCTGGGTTTCCTCCAATTTCGTGATTAGCATCGCTGTTGTATTCTGAGTCGAAGGGACTGTCAGGAAATGAACACATGCAGAAATTAACCGGCCGGCAAGATGAAAGCCAGTCTGCACCTCCATTGATGCAAGACGACTGCTTCACATTAAGTGTGTGTGTCGTGTACATTATATACAGTGTATGTGCACCGATACACAATCGTGACGACTGCTGTTGCCTTGGCAGAGGTGTCGCTCATTTGCAGTACATTGACAACTGCTACTGTGTTGGCAGAGTCGTCACTCGTCCGCGCAGAAATTCAACATTCTATTGACTGGTGTTGTATTGATGGAGGTGTCGCTCTTTTGCCGCACATTGTGTATATAATCAAATGCACACCAGCATGTTGGCCACTGTTGTGTTGGCGGAGGTGTTGCTCATTTGCTGTACAATGTGTGTGTCTGCACAGGCACACAATCCTATTGACTGCTGCTGTATTGGCAGAGGTGTTGCTCTTTGCAGTACATCGCGTGCATGTGCACAAGTAGACCACCCTAACGGAAGCTGTTGTGTTGTCAGGGGTGTCACTATTTGCAGTGAATTGTGTATGTGCACAAATACACCATCCTGACAACTGCTATTATGTTGGCAGAGTCGTCACTCGTCCTCACACAAATTCAACATTCTATTGACTGGTGTTGTATTGATGGAGGTGCCGCTCTTTTGCCGCACATTGTGTATATAATCAAAGGCACACCGTCCTGTTGGCCGCTGTTGTTTTGGCGGAGGTGTTGCTCATTTGTAGTACACTGTATGTCTGTACACAGGTAGACCATCCTATTGACTGCTGCTGTATTGGCAGAGGTGTTGCTCCTTTGCAATACATTGTGTGCATGTGCACAAGTACATCACCCTAACAACTGCTGTTGTGTTGTCAGTGGTGTCGCTAATTTGCAGTGAATTGTGTTTGTGCACAAATACGCCATTCTGACAACTGCTACTGTGTTGGCAGAGTCGTCACTCGTTTGCGTTGAAATTCAACATTCTTTGTCTGGTGTTGTATTGATGGAGGTGTCGCTCATTTGCAGCACATTTTGTATATAATCAAAGGCACACTGTCCTGTTGACCGCTGTTGTGTTGGCGGAGGTGTTGCTCATTTGCAGTACACTGTATGTATGTACACAGGTAGACCATCCTATTGACTGCTGCTGTATTGGCAGAGGTGTTTTGCTCCTTTGCAGTACATCGCGTGCATGTGCACAAGTAGACCACCCTAACGAAAGCTGTTGTGTTGTCAGGGGTGTCACTATTTGCAGTGAATTGTGTATGTGCACAAATACACCATCCTGACAACTGCTACTGTGTTGGCAGAGTCGTCACTCGTCCGCGCAGAAATTCAACAATCTATTGACTGGTGTTGTATTGATGGAGGTGTCACTCTTTTGCCGCACATTGTGTGTATAATCAAAGTCACACCGTCCTGTTGGCCGCTGTTGTGTTGGCGGAGGTGTTACTCATTTGCAGTACATTGTGTGTATCTGCACAGGCACACCATCCTATTGACTGCTGCTGTATAGGCAGAGGTGTTGCTCTTTGCAGTACATTGTGTGCATGTGCACAAGTGCATCGCACTAACGACTGCTGTTGTGTTGTCAGCGGTGTCGCTACTTTGCAGTGAATTGTGTGTGTGCACAAATACGCCATCCTGACAACTGCTACTGTGTTGGCAGAGTCGTCACTCGTTTGCGTTGAAATTCAACATTCTTTGTCTGGTGTTGTATTGATGGAGGTGTCGCTCATTTGCAGCACATTTTGTATATAATCAAAGAAGGCACACCGTCCTGTTGGCCGCTGTTGTGTTGGCGGAGGTGTTGCTCATTTGCAGTACACTGTATGTATGTACACAGGTGGACCCTCCTATTGACTGCTGCTGTATTGGCAGAGGTGTTGCTCTTTGCAGTACATCGCGTGCATGTGCACAAGTAGACCACCCTAACGAAAGCTGTTGTGTTGTCAGGGGTGTCGCTAATTTGCAGTGAATTGTGTATGTGCACATATACACCATCCTGACAACTGCTACTGTGTTGGCAGAGTCGTCACTCGTCTGTGCAGAAATTCAACAATCTATTGACTGGTGTTGTATTGATGGAGGTGTCACTCTTTTGCCGCACATTGTGTGTATAATCAAAGTCACACCGTCCTGTTGGCCGCTGTTGTGTTGGCGGAGGTGTTACTCATTTGCAGTACATTGTGTGTATCTGCACAGGCACACCATCCTATTGACTGCTGCTGTATAGGCAGAGGTGTTGCTCTTTGCAGTACATTGTGTGCATGTGCACAAGTGCATCGCACTAACGACTGCTGTTGTGTTGTCAGCGGTGTCGCTACTTTGCAGTGAATTGTGTGTGTGCACAAATACGCCATCCTGACAACTGCTACTGTGTTGGCAGAGTCATCACTCGTTTGCGCACAAATTGAACATTCTATTGACTGGTGTTGTATTGATGGAGGTGTCGCTCATTTGCAGTTCATTGTGTATATAATCAAAGGCACACCGGCCTGTTGACCGCTGTTGTGTTGGCGGAGGTGTTGCTCATTTGCAGTACATTGTGTGTATCTGCACAAGCACACCATCCTATTGACTGCTGCTGTATTGGCAGAGGTGTTGCTCTTTGCAGTACATCGCGTGCATGTGCACAAGTAGACCACCCTAACGAAAGCTGTTGTGTTGTCAGGGGTGTCACTATTTGCTGTGAATTGTGTATGTGCACAAATACACCATCCTGACAACTGCTACTGTGTTGGCAGAGTCGTCACTCGTCTGCGCAGAAATTCAACAATCTATTGACTGGTGTTGTATTGATGGAGGTGTCACTCTTTTGCCGCACATTGTGTGTATAATCAAAGGCACACCGTCCTGTTGGCTGCTGTTGTGTTGGCGGAGGTGTTGCTCATTTGCAGTACATTGTGTGTATCTGCACAGGCACACCATCCTATTGACTGCTGCTGTATTGGCAGAGGTGTTGCTCCTTTGCAGTACATTGTGTGCATCTGCACAAGTACATCGCCCTAATGACTGCTGTTGTGTTGTCAGCGGTGTCGTTAATTTGCAGTGAATTGTGTGTGTGCACAAATACGCCATCCTGACAACTGTTACTGTGTTGGCAGAGTCGTCACTCGTTTGCGTTGAAATTCAACATTCTTTGTCTGATGTTGTATTGATGGAGGTGTCGCTCATTTGCAGCACATTTTGTATATAATCAAAGGCACACCGTCCTGTTGACCGCTGTTGTGTTGGCGGAGGTGTTGCTCATTTGCAGTACACTGTATGTATGTACACAGGTAGACCATCCTATTGACTGCTGCTGTATTGGCAGAGGTGTTGCTCCTTTGTAGTACATTGTGTGCATGTGCACAAGTACATCAACATAACAACTGCTGTTGTGTTGTCAGCGGTGTCGCTACTTTGCAGTGAATTGTGTGTGTGCACAAATACGCCATCCTGACAACTGCTACTGTGTTGGCAGAGTCGTCACTCGTTTGCGTTGAAATTCAACATTCTTTGTCTGGTGTTGTATTGATGGAGGTGTCGCTCATTTGCAGCACATTTTGTATATAATCAAAGAAGGCACACCGTCCTGTTGGCCGCTGTTGTGTTGGCGGAGGTGTTGCTCATTTGCAGTACACTGTATGTATGTACACAGGTGGACCCTCCTATTGACTGCTGCTGTATTGGCAGAGGTGTTGCTCTTTGCAGTACATCGCGTGCATGTGCACAAGTAGACCACCCTAACGAAAGCTGTTGTGTTGTCAGGGGTGTCACTATTTGCAGTGAATTGTGTATGTGCACAAATACACCATCCTGACAACTGCTACTGTGTTGGCAGGGTCGTCACTCGTCCGCGCAGAAATTCAACAATCTATTGACTGGTGTTGTATTGATGGAGGTGTCGCTCTTTTGCCGCACATTGTGTATATAATCAAATGCACACCAGCATGTCGGCCACTGTTGTGTTGGCGGAGGTGTTGCTCATTTGCAGTACATTGTGTGTATCTGCACAGGCACACCATCCTATTGACTGCTGCTATATTGGCAGAGGTGTTGCTCTTTGCAGTACATCGCGTGCATGTGCACAAGTAGACCACCCTAACGAAAGCTGTTGTGTTGTCAGTGGTGTCGCTAATTTGCAGTGAATTGTGTATGTGCACAAATACACCATCCTGACAACTGCTACTGTGTTGGCAGAGTCGTCACTCATCTGCGCAGAAATTCAACAATCTATTGACTGGTGTTGTATTGATGGAGGTGTCGCTCTTTTGCCGCACATTGTGTATATAATCAAATGCACACCAGCATGTCGGCCACTGTTGTGTTGGTGGAGGTGTTGCTCATTTGCAGTGCATTGTGGGTATGCGCACAGGGACACCATCCTATTGACTGCTGCTGTATAGGCAAAGGTGTTGCTCCTTTGTAGTACATTGTGTGCATGTGCACAAGTGCATCGCACTAACGACTGCTGTTGTGTTGTCAGCGGTGTCGCTAATTTGCAGTGAATTGTCTGTATGTGCTCAAGTACACCATATTATCAACTGCTGTTGTATTGGCAAAGGTGTTGCTCCTTTGCATTGCATTGTGTGCATGTGCACAAGGAGACCATCCTATCGACTGATGTTGTAGTGGTGAAGGTGTTGCTCATTAGCAGTACATCGTGTGTATGTGCACAGGTACACCATCCTACTGACTGCTGCTGTATAGGCAGAGGTGTTGCTCCTTTGCAGTACATCGTGTGCATGTGCACAAGTACACCACCCTAATGACTGGTGTTCTGTTGTCAGTGGTGTCGCTAATTTGCAGTGAATTGTGTATATGTGCTGAAGTACACCATCTTATCAACTGCTGTTGTATTGGCAGGGGTGTTGCTCCTTTTGCAGTGTATTGTGTAAATGTGCACAGGTACACCACCCCAACAACTGCTGTTGTGTTGTCAGGGGTCTCGCTAATTTGCAGTGAACTGTGTATATGTGCTTAAGTACACCATATTATCAACTGCTGTTGTATTGGCAGATGTGTTGCTCCTTTGCAGTATATCGTGTACATGTGCACAGGTACACCATCATAATGACGGATGTGTGTCGTAACAGGTGTCAAACAATTGCAGTAAATTGTGTACACAACCACAAGTACACCATTATAATGGCTTATGTTGTGTTGTCAGTAGTGTGTCTCATTTGCAGTACATGTGCACAAGGACACCATCCTATTTACTACCGTTGTATTGGTAGGGGTGTAGCTCCTTTGCAGTACATTTTGTGTATGTGAACAAGTACACCATCCTAATGGTTGCTGCTGTTTTGGCAGAGGTGTCGCTCATTTGCAGTAGATTGTGTACACATGCACAAGTACATCATCATAACGACTTCTGTTGTGTTGTCAGAGGTGTCGCTAATTTACAATGAATTGTTTATATGTGCTCAAGTACACCATCTTTTCAACTGATGTTGTATTGGCAGAGGCGTTGCTCTTTTGCAGTGTATTGTGTAAATGTACACAGGTACACCATCCTAACGACTGATGTGTGTTGGCAGAGGTGTCACTCCTTTGCAGTACATTGTGTGTATGTGAACAAGGACACCATCCTAACAGCTGCTGTTGTTGTTTTAGCAGAGGTGTCGCTCATTTGCAGTAGTACACCACCTTATCAATTGCTGTTGTATTGGCAGAGGTGTTTCTCCTTTGCAGTGTATTACGTAAATATACACAAATACACCATCCTAACGACTGATGTGTGTTGGCACAGGTGCCGCTCATTTTCCACAAGCACACCATTATAACGACTTTTGTTGTGTTGGCAGAGGTGCCTCTAGTTTGCAGTACATTGTGTGCATGTGCACAGGTACACCATTTTGTTTACTGCTGTCGTATAGATGGAGGTGTCGCTCATTTGCAGTACGTTGTATGTATGTGAACAAGTACACCATCTTAATGGTGGTTGTTGTTTTGGCACAGGTGTCACATATTTGTAGTAGACTGTGTACATATGCAGAAGTACGCTATCTTACCGACTTCTGTTGTGTTGTCAGAGGTGTCGCTAATTTACAGTGAATTGTTTATATGTGTTCAAGTACACCATCTTTTCAACTGCTGTTGTATTGGCAGAGGTGTTGCTCCTCTGCAGTGTATTGTGTAAATGTGCACAGGTACACCATCCTATCGACTGATGTCGTATTGGTGAAGGTGTCGCTCCTTTGCAGTACATTGTGTGTATGTGCTTAAGTACACCATCCTAACAGCTGCTGTTGTTGTTTTGGCAGAGGTGTCGCTCATTTTCAGTCCATTGTGTACACATCCACAAGCACACCATTATAATGACTTTTGTTGTGTTGGCAGAGGTGTCTCTCATTTGCAGTACTTTGTGTGCATGTGCACAGGTACAACATCCTAATGGTTGTTGTTGTTTTGGCACAGGTGTAGCATATTTGTAGTAGACTGTGTACATATGCACCAGTACACCATCATAGCGACTGCTGTTGTGTTGTCAGATGTGTCGCTAATTTACAGTGAATTGTGTATATGTGTTCAAGTACACCATCTTATCGACTGTTGTTGTATTGGTGAAGGTGTCAGTCCTTTGCAGTACATTGTGTGTATGTGCATAAGTATGCCATCCTAACAGCTGCTGTTGTTGTTTTGGCAGAGGTGTTGCTCCTTTGCAGTGTATTGTGTAAATATACACAGGTACACCATCTTAATGACTTATGTGCGTTATCAGAGGTGTCTCTCATTTTCAGTCCATTATGTACACATCCACAAGTACACCACCTTATCAATTGCCGTTGTATCGGCAGAGGTGTTGCTCCTTTGCAGTGTATTTTGTAAATGTACACAGGTACACCATCTTAACGACTAATGTGTGTTGTCAGAGGTGTCTCTCATTTTCAGTCCATTGTGTACACATCCACAAGTACACCACCTTATCAATTCCTGGACTTTCACGATATTATGCTGGATCCACTATGGACTGGACTGTCTCTATTATGTTAGATCCACTATGGACTGAACTCTCACTATCATGTTGGATCCACTATGGCCTGTACCCTCTCTATTATTTTGGATGTACTATGGACTGGACTCTCACACTATTATGTTAAATCCACTTTGGACTGGACTCTAACTATTATTTTGGATCCACTATGGACTGGACTTTCACAATATTATGCTGGATCCACTATGGACTGGACTGTCTCTATTATGTTAGATCCACTATGGACTGTACTTTCACAATATTATGTTAGATCCACTATGGACTGGACTCTCACACTATTATGTTAGATCCACTATGGACTGGACTCTCACTGTTATGTTAGATCCACTATGGACTGGACTCTTACTATGATGTTAGATCCATTATGGACTGGACTATCACTATTATGTTAGATCCACTATGGACTGGACTCTCACACTATTATGTTAGATCCACTATGGACTGGACTCTCACACTATTATGTTAGATCCACCATGGACTGGACTCTAACTATTTTGTTAGATCCACTATGGAATGGACTCTCACTATGATGTTAGATCCACTATGGACTGAACTCTCACACTATATTGTTAGATCCATAGACTGTCACTATTATGTTAGATCCACTATGGACTGGAGTCTCACACTATTATGTTAGATCCATAGACTGTCACTATTATGTTAGATCCACTATGGACTGGAGTCTCTCTATCATGTTAGATCCACTATGGACTGGACTCTCACACTATTATGTTAGATCCATAGACTCTCACTATTATGCTATATCCACTATGGCCTGTACTCTCTCTATTATGTTAGATGTACTATGGACTGGACTCTCAGACTATTATGTTAGATCCACTTTGGACTGGACTCTCACTATTATGTTGGATCCACTATGGACTGGACTTTCACAATATTATGCTGGATCCACTATGGACTGGACTGTCTCTGTTATGTTGGATCCACTATGGACTGTACTTTCACAATATTATTTTAGATCCACTATGGACTGGACTCTCACTATTATGTTAGATCCACTATGGACTGGACTCTCACTATTATATTAGATCCACTATGGACTGGACTGTCTCTATTATGTTAGATCCTTTATGGACTGTACTTTCACAATATTATGTTGGATCCACTATGGACTGGACTCTCACTATTATATTAGATCCACCATGGACTGGACATTCAAAAAATTTTGTTAGATCCACTCGACGTCCATAGCACCGGTCGCCCTAGACGGGCGGGGGGGTTCGCCCACATCTGTGGTCCTCTCCAAGGTTTCTCATTGTCATCCCACTGGGTTGAGTTGTTCCTTGCCCTGATCTGAGATCTTAACCGAGGATGTCGTTGTGGCTTGTGCAGCCCTTTGAGACACTTGTGATTTGGGGCTATATAAGTAAACATTGATTGATTAATTGATTGATTGTCTCTGCGAGTGGAGGTGGGGCTACGAGCACACACACACGTACAGTAGCGTCGTCAAAATAATCTCAGATCACCGAACGTGTTCTTTAATTTTCTGAAGGTTTTGTGAAAATCCGCCCACAACATTTTGAATGATGAAAGGATGCAGCCATACTAGCAGTTTTATGGGACCTGGACTATTCTTTAATCAACAGGCAGTGAAGGCTTTGCTTAACGGAAATAATTGTTTTGGTTTCGTCCGAAACACAGAGTGATCCTGATCTTGAAGTGAAACAATCTCTGTTTGCATGAAGCATCCCATCTGGTGGGTCAGGTTACTCTTGGTTATGTCGAAGCGAAAGAAAGACTCGACAAGGCTCAGGGGTGGATTACAGTTCTTAGGAGTTACTCCTGCTTTATGTAAGTGACTTTGGTCGTCATGGTTACGGCAATAACCACGTGGTTACGGTTGGAGAGACTTGTGGGGACGCGGTTTTTAAAAAGAGGGTCTTCGCTCCCAGTTGGAAATGTGAAACTTGCGGTTGGAAACAGGAAACGGACAGTGGGCTCGTGTCTATATATGGAAGTCATGTGCTTACCGCCCTTTGCTTCGCTCATGACTACGTTGCCCGGGAGATGCTGACTGACTGATATCAGGACTTGTTTGGTAGAAAATTCACTTGTGTTATTTCTGGGTGTTTGGTCTGTTGCCAGAAAACGGTAGTTGCTTAATAATGTCTGAACTGCCGGCACACTGCGTTCATGTGTTCATTTGGTTTCGATTCCCAGCACATTTGCTCCTTCCTTTCAGTTGCTGGTGTTTGGACAAGCAGGTCTGTTTACCGGTTAGATCTCACGAGCAGATTTCCTGGGTACACGTGCTGAGAAGATGCCTTTCCAGTAAGATTTTTTTCAAATGTCATCAATGACATTGTGTAAGTTTCTCTCCTTGTGGTTCCTCGGACCACCAAGCACTGACATGACAGTTCAGTTTCCGGGTTACAACACTGTTTTATTTTTCAATAAAGTCTTTCGGTTGCGCTTTTCAGCGAGCGTTTGTTCGTGGCTGTCCCTCGCTTGCTCTGGCTCCAGCTCTACCATCTCTCTCCTTCCCGGCTGCTACCTTTTAATAAAACGACAGGTGATTAGATAATAAGGCCCAGGTGGGCCTTCTAAGCACCTGTCGCTGATTCCGAAGCCAGTCCTGGCACACACCGCTTTGCTGCAGGTCCGCAGGCCACGCCCCCTCCACATAAATCATTCAAGGAAAGATATGCTAATGAATGAACCCTAAATCAGTGGTCCCCAACCTTTTTGTAGCTGCGGACCGGTCAACGCTTCATAATTTGTGTGGCGGCCCGGCGGGGGGTTTTTTATTTATTTGTATTTCTTTCTTTCTTTTTGGTCATGAAAAAAGGACATTTTTTGGGTCGGGGCACTAATTGTAAGTGTATCTTGTGTTTTTTTATGTTGATTTGATAAAAATAATAATAATAAAAAAAAATTAAATAAAAAAAATTAATAAAAAATTATTCTGCGGCCCGGCACCAATCGAGCCGCAGCCCCGTACCGGGGACCACTGCCCTAAATGATTGATTTTTGGGATGAATTGTGATTCTGAAGTCCAATCGTCCTCGGTTTAACACGACTAATTGGTTCAAGGTGTAACTGTGGTAAACAATTTTTTTCTTTATTCAAAATGTTGCGTATATAAAGTTCCACAAGCCATCTTCAAGCCGCTTGCAGACCGTCTCGCCGTTTTGTAGGCGATCTTTTTAATGTATCTCCACTTCGACGGCGTTTTGGTATTTTTTAGCTCTTCCATAGCGAGTCTACTGACGGATATAAGTCAGAACTGTGCGCTACTTTGTATTAGAAATGGCAACAGCGGAAGATGCATGTGCATGTATGAGCCAGTCTGCCCCACAACAAGAGGATAGCGAAAAAAGAAGGAGCGACAGTGGCAGACGGCCACAAAGCATTTTGGATACATTTCTATCTTATATGGATATTCCGCCTGCGATGAGGTGGCGACTTGTCCAGGGTGTATCCCGCCTTCTGCCCGAATGCAGCTGAGAGAGCCTCCAGCAACCCCCGCGATCCAAAAAAAGGGGCAAGCGGTATTAAATGAATGGATGGATGGATAACGTTATCCGTCATTGTTACCAGTGGAGCAAATTCCAAATGGCTCGTTTCGCAGAAGTATAAAAATAGCAAGATTATTTCATAAATATCCTTGCCATGATTCCATGGTTAAAATTTAAATTTTAAGGCGATCCTAAATACACAACACCAGGTAAAAGTTTTTTGCATAATAAGGCCCCTTTCAAACAATTTTTACAACCTGCCAAATAAGTTTTTAAAGTACATACAAGCCGCTACTTTTTTCCCCTAAATTTCGAATATTGCTGCTATTAAGACGGACCGGCTAATTTATGATTTTTTTGTTCTCGCTAATGCGCATAAGGATTTGTTTTTAATAGTTTGCATCACATCCAAGCAGATGACTGAACATGATATGTTACTGTTTGTGCTACGGCGCTCACTGCAGGTTGAAAATGTACTTCCTGTTTTAATGCAGTAAACTGGATATGTCAGGTTCAAACACTGATTGCATCTATTAAACAAGACAAGAAGCAAGGAATTAAACAGAGACAGAATTACATTTTTCGCGGCCACTATGTGAAAATAGGTTTGCACTGAGCTCAAGTGTGCGAAAGCCACTCTGCTAAAAGTTGGTCAACTTGACCATTAGCCGTGTTGTTAGCATTCCGTGTTGCTGGTATTGCGTGTCCCACGTTGTCGCTCACGCCAATGGTATAACTGATTAGCATACTTGCCAACCCTCCCGGATTTTCCGGGAAACTCCCGAAATTCAGCGCCTCTCCCGAAAACCTCCCGGGACCAATTTTCTCCCGAAAATCTCCCGAAATTCAGGCGAAGCTGGAGGCCACGCCCCCTCCAGCTCAATGCGGACCTGAGTGACAAATACAAAGAGCGTGTCTGTCCAATAACGTTATAACTTTAGAATGATCGAGGGCGAATCCTCGGTTTCTTATGTGGCTTTATTGTTAGGCAGTTTCATTATCGTCCTCCCAGCGCGGTAAAACAACACACAACAGCAGTCCGAATTCGTCTACCTAAGGCAGTTCGTCTGCCAAACAGCAATGTGTTGTGACACTCCTAAACAGGACAATACTGCCATCTAGTGTACATGAAGTGAATTATATTTATGTAGCGCTTTTTCTCTAGTGACTCAAAGTGCTTTACAAAGTGAAACCCAATATCTAATTTTTACATTTAAACCAGTATGGGTGGCACTGGGATCAGGTGGGTAAAGTGTCTTGCCCAAGGACACAACAGCAGTTATTAGGATGGCGGAAGCGGGGATCGAACCTGCAACCCTCAAGTTGCTGGCACGGCCGCTCTACCAACCGAGCTATACTGCCCCAGAAAAAAATTCACTTCACATTAACATCTAGTGTACAGGGCTTCACGGTGGCAGAGGGGTTAGTGCGTCTGCCTCACAATACGAAGTTCCTGCAGTCCTGGGTTCAAATCCAGGCACGGGATCTTTCTGTGTGGAGTTTGCATGTTCTCCCCGTGAATGCGTGGGTTCCCTCCGGGTACTCCGGCTTCCTCCCACTTCCAAAAACATGCACCTGGGGATAGGTTGATTGGCAACACTAAAATATTGGCCCTAGTGTGTGAATGTGAGTTTGAATGTTGTCTATCTGCGATGAGGTGGCGACTTGTCCAGGGTGTACCCCGCCTTCCGCCCGATTGTAGCTGAGATAGGCGCCAGCGCCCCCCGCGACCCCAAAAGGGAATAAGCGGTAGAAAATGGATGGATGGATCTAGTGTACATGCATATGGTTAGAAAAACAAGGATGGAATATTCAACCCTCAACTCAAAAATGTTGTGTGTTATGTGTGTGTAAATGTGTAAATAAATGAACACTGAAATTCAAGTATTTCTTATATATATATATATATATATATATATATGAAATACTTGACTTGGTGAATCTATGAATCTAGCGGTAAATATACTCCTCACCTCTTAACCACGCCCCCAACCACGCCCCGCCTCCAACCCCCCACCTCCCGAAATCGGAGGTCTCAAGGTTGGCAAGTATGCTGATTAGGCAGGGGTTGAAGGTTATAAGTTGTTCTGCCAAAAGATGGCCAACTTGATTGTCATGGTAAAGAAACAGTACGCCAAGATTAGGCCTGAATCGTAATCGGATCGCCGAAAGAATCCCAGACCTAATTAAAGTATTGAAAAACAATTTTCATCATCCCTTTTCTTCAAGAAAGTCCTTTCTGGCCTCATAGCTTGACAGTTTGCTTCATGTGCCAATGACGGAATTCTTCCTTTACGCTCTTAAACAAGTTGTCAGCCAAACGTTAAGCAGGCCACGGACACTAACTCGTGTCATTTGTGCTGCATTGCACATACTCAATAGAATGTAGTTTCAATGGATACCAGGTGGGACCTAATTGTCTTTTTCTTCCCTGACTTTAATGTCAAAACAGTTCCAAATGTACACTCAGTGCTTTTAAAGATCACCTTTATACTGTCTCAATGTTACGCACAATTCTGATATTATTTTACATATTTTTTCGACACAGTGTTCCCTCGATTATCGCAGGGTTACATTTCTACTAGAAAAACACAAAATATTTCAACGCATTTGATATCACGTCCAGTTGCAAACTGGGCAACGGCTCGAACGCTTGGCGGGGAAACAAGCACTCAAGCTATACTCTGAGCGGACTCAGGCAAAAGGCAATGTTGCAAAATTGCATGGCAACAAAGTAAGTATGCCTTATAGTAGGGCTGGGCGATATTGCTTTTTTCTAATATCTCGATATTTAGGCCATATCGCGATACACGATATATATCTTCATATTTTGCCTTAGCCTTGAATGAACACTTGATGCATATAATCACAGCAGTATGATGATTCTATGTGTCTACATTAAAACATTCTTCTTCATACTTCATTAATATTTGCTCATTTTAAACTTTCATGCAGAGAAGGAAATCACAACTAAGTCAATTGACCAAAAGTGTATTTATTAAACAGTTATTAAGCAGTGGCACAAACATTCATGTCATTTCCAAAACAGAAAGTGCAAGATTGTCAGAGACATTTTAAAACAAGCTATTAGTGCACTTTTGTGCATGATGTCACTAAGATGACATATCAAAACAACACTAAATTAAAGTGCACTTTTTGTACAGAACGCCACTACAATAGTTTAAAAAAAATAAAGTTCACTTTTGTGCATGATGTCACACAAGATATTTCAATAACTGTCCCAAAAAATTAGCTGCATAATAGCAAATGAAATAGTGTGTCAAGCCTGGACTGTGGTTATTTTTGCTTCTTCAATGCATAGGATACGGGACGAGCCAGACGAGAGTGTAAGTACATGGTTGTTTATTTGACCACTAAATACAAAAATAAACGGACTAAGGGCGCTCACAAAGAGGTAAAAAACTTGGCTGAAAAAATACAAACAGGAAAACAAAACACCTGCTCGATGGCATGAAACACGATAAACTATAAACTTAAACTTGCACTGTGGCAGAACTATGAACAACTAAAACAAAAACACTTACTGTGACTGAAACAAGGGGCATGGATAGCAGGGTGCGTAGCAGGTAATCGTGAAGGCAAGCACATGCAAAAAAATCCAAGACTGATGGACAGAAAGTAAAATCCTTAAATAGTAGCAGTGGTAATGAGAAACAGGTGTGAGAGCTGAGGGACTAGGATGGCAAGGTGAAAATCACTGGATTGGCATGGAAACAAACAAAACCAGGAAATGCAAAACGTGAAGCAAGAGTCCAAAAACAAAACAAAACATGATCAAACATAAAACCAGATTAGCAGGCATGACATAGTGTATTTCCTTCGCTATGTGGTAGGTTCCTGCAAACGTTATCTCCTTCTATTGTTGCTTAGTTTTTTCATATGGTGTTGATGTGGAAATGGTTGCTTCGGAATTTTGTTGGTGTGGCACCGAACGGAGATGTTGACATGCAGAGTTTCAAACACTCTTCATTCTCTAGCAGGTGACTTTCAAATGATGCTACATATTAGCACTAATGCTACTTCTTGTAGCAACTTGACAAATTACGGTTGTCTGTTCGACATATTCCCGCTTGAAGCCAAACCACCGCCAGACGATGGACCCCCTGCTGTTTTTCTTGGGATTTAATTCTTCCTTCATTTGTTACCAGATTCGCACATTCTTTCTCTCGTATTACCACAGCTAACCTGACCCATGCCGCTACCTCTCTGTAACCACGAGGGCGTATACGTATGTGACGTATGACGTGACTGTATGTGACGTACGTAAGATGGTGCGCTTTTTTTACGTCTCTGTGAGAAGGAGAGACAAGAAAGTGTGAGAAGAGCCTGTAATGTAATGCCCGCAGCTAAAAGCAACTGTGTGAGAACGTTTACTCAAATATCACAATATAGTAATGTTCTATATCGCACAGGAACAAACCGGCGATATATCGAGTATATCGACATATCGCTATACGCATCAGTCCATCTTAGATGATCTCGGGCCCAGAGAAGCCTGCGGCGTTTCTGGATGTTGTTGATAAATGGCTTTCTTTTTGCATAGTAGAGCTTTAACTTGCACTTACAGATGTAGCGACCAACTGTATTTAATGACAGTGGTTTTCTGAAGTGTTCCTGAGCCCATGTGGTGATATCCTTTAGAGATTGATGTCGGTTTTTGATACAGTGCCGTCTGAGGGATCGAAGGTCACGGTCATTCAATGTTGGTTTCCGGCCACAATGTGGAGTGATTTCTCCAGATTCTCTGAACCTTTCGATGATATTATGGACCGTAGATGTTGAAATCACTAAATTTCCTGCAATTGCACTTTGAGAAACGTTGTTCTTAAATTGTTTGACTATTTGCTCACGCAGTTGTGGACAAAGGGGTGAACCTCGCCCCATCCTTTCTTGGGCAATTTTTGGGAAGCTGTTTTTATACCCAATCATGGCACCCACCTGTTCCCATTTGGCCTGCACACCTGTGGGATGTTCCAAATAAGTGTTTGATGAGCATACTTTTTCAGTATTTATTGCCACCTTTCCCAACTTCTTTGTCGCGTGTTGCTGGCATCAAACTCTAAAGTTAATGATTATTTGTAGCATATTCAACTGAATATGGGTTGAAAATGATTTGCAAATCATTGTATTCTGTTTATATTTACATCTAACACAATTTCCCAACTCATATGGAAACGGGGTTTGTACATTTTAAACTAGATGACCACTCTGATTTTTTTTTTTTCCGGTTCTATTTCCTGACCTACTGGTCACGTGGCTTGCAGGCGGCAGTATGCGGCAGCCAATGCAAAAGATGCGGTCAGATGAGACGGCATGTGAAAGATGCCTGACATAGTCTGTGCTTATTTAAGATAAAGTGGGGTCAACAGGGGGGGAACGAAGAGCTCAGGGGAAGTCAATAAATTAGTAGCGAGATCTTCCTGCACATCTGTCATAATTCCCCAGTCGCTAACAAGATGACTTTGAGACCTGCCCTTAGTGTGGCAAGGGGCGCTCCTTGGCTTTATGGTATTCAAACCAGCGGATTAGTTATTTTTAGACGATCCTATTTTAAAACAAGTGCACCCGTTTTAAATAGAGATATTTACATTTAAATGAGTTTGGCCTTGGAAGAAGGTTCTCTTGGGTTTTGTCGTTAAATGCATGCACTGTTGACACTTGAGGGATAATTTAAAGGCCTACTGAAACCAACTATTACCGACCACGCAGTCTGATAGTTTATATATCAATGATGAAATATTAACATTGCAACACATGCTAAATTACAATTTTAAATTTCCTGCGGAGTTTCCTGTTGAAAACGTCGCGGAATGATGACTCGTGTTTGTGACGTAATTGGTTGAAGGGGACATATTAGCCCGGCACCGCTTACGGCTAAAAGTCGTCTCTTTTCATCGCATAATTACACAGTTTTCAGGACATCTGTTTTGCTGAATCTTTTGCAATTTGTTCAATTAATAATGGAGAAGTCAAAGTAGAAAGATGGAGGTGGGAGGCTTTTAGCCTTTAGCCACACAAACACAGCCGGTGTTTCCTTGTTTAAAATTCCCGGAGGTGAAGCTTTACTATGGATCAGAGCGATCAAGCGAACATGGTTCCTGACTACATGTCAACCGTCAGGTTTCGGTGAGAAAATTGTGGTAAAAAGTCGCCTCTTACCGGAGATCAGCGGAGCTTCTGTCCTGCTGCAGCTTCGTGACTTCTGTCAGGGGCTGGCGTCAACACACCCGTGGACACACCCCTCCGACTATCACATAGCTCGGTTGGTAGAGTGGCCGTGTCAGCAACCTGAGGGTTGCAGGTTCGATTCCCGCTTGTGCCATCCTAGTTACTACCGTTGTGTCCTTGGGCAAGACACTTTACCCACCTGCTCCCACACTGGTTTAAATGTAACTTAGATATTGGGTGTCACTATGTAAAGCGCTTTGAGTCACTTGAGAAAAGCGCTATATAAATATAATTCACTTCACTTCACTAAAACACTAGCAACACAATAGAAAGATAAGGGATTTCCCAGAATTATCCTAGTAAATGTGTCTAAAAACATCTGAATCGCTCCCAATGCAATTTTTTTTATACATTCTTATGTTTTGTTTTGTTTTCCAGTCCTTCACTCTAAATTTCCTCATCCATGAATCTTTCACCCTCGTTCAAATTAGTGGGGAAATTGTCGCTTTCTCGGTCCGAAAAGCTCTCGCTGCTGGAGGCTCACATTATAAACAATGTGAGGATGTGAGGAGCCCTCACACCAGTGACGTCATCGTCTGCTACTTCCGGTACAGGCAAGGCTTTTTTATTAGCGACCAAAAGTTGCAAACTTTATCGTGGATGTTCTCTACTAAATCCTTTCAGCAAAAATATGGCAATATCGCAAAATTATCAAGTATGACACATAGAATGGACCTGCTATCCCTGTTTGAATAAAAAAATCTCATTTCAGTTGGCCTTTAATTACATTTTTTTTTTTGCTAAGTTTCACAACTGTAGCATAGGGCTGGACATCTCAGAGCACCTGATGATACAGATCCGCCAGCAAATATCTGTTTCTGAGCTCAACTCAGCTGTAATACACTTTTCGGTAACACTTTGGTATGGGGAAAAATATTCAACATTAATTAGTTGCTTTTTAACATGCAAATTAGTAACATATCGGCTCTTAATTAGTCATTATTAAGTACTTATTAATGCCTTATCCTGCATGGCCTTATTATACAACCAGTAAGCCATTAACTAAGAGTTTTCCCTCTTAGGGAAGACTAAGAGGTTAAAGAGGCCTTTCAAATGTGAATTCTTGGTGTTGGGTTTTATCACATAAATTTCCCCAAAAATGCCACTTATACTCCAGTGCGACTTGTATATATTTTATCCTTCTTTATAATGCATTTTCGGCAGTTGCGACTTATACTCCGGAGCGACTTATACTCCGAAAAATACGGTAAGTAGTAAATATCAACCTCAAATATATATTTATATATATATATATATATATACATACACATATATATATATATATGTATATATATATATATATATATATATATATATATATATATATATATATATA
Source organism: Nerophis ophidion (assembly GCF_033978795.1). NCBI lineage: Eukaryota > Metazoa > Chordata > Actinopteri > Syngnathiformes > Syngnathidae > Nerophis > Nerophis ophidion. The sequence goes on along the minus strand of NC_084632.1, from coordinate 12,030,282 downwards.
TATATATATATATATATATAGGTATAGGTGTAAATATAGGTGTGCTGGATGCAAGAATTTGCCATGTTATTGAATATTCAACATTATTGTCCTTGAGGTTCCAAATGTGTTTGCTGAGTTCTGTAGAATTCCGCAAAGTCTGGTTTCTAAAGGAGGCGTTGTGATTATTCCATCTTTTTTTGAACATTCCTTCGGTTAATCCTACGTACGTGTCGGATGAGAAATAACAGCTACCAACCGTTCACGAAACCCAACACAACACTCCAATACGTGCACCATGACAGCAACCACCCACCCACCACCACGAAAAGAATACCTACCGGAATTAATAAAAGGCTATCGATGCTGTGATCTAGCAAAGCTGAATTCAACCAAGCAGCCCCCCCGTACCAGAAAGCACTTGATGAAAGCGGATACAACTTCACCCTCACCTATGAACCCACTCCAGGAAACCAACCAAAAAAAGAGCAGAAAACGAAACAACATCATCTGGTACAATCCGCCATTCAGCAAAAACGTCTCAACCAACATCGGCCACAAGTTCCTCACTCTGATCGACAAACACTTCCCCAAAGGCAACACCCTGAGAAAAATATTCAACAAGAACAACATTAAATTGAGCTACATCTGTATGAATAACATACAACAAATCAGTTCAAACCACAACAAAGCAATTGCAAAAGGACTGCCTACCCTCAGACTAAACGACTCTGAAACCAATAAGGAATGTAACTTCCGCAAGAAACCTGATTGCCCTCTCAACGGAGGGTGCTTTAAGACATCAGTCGATTACCAAGCAAAGGTAACACGCAAGGACATTAACACATCCGACACGTACGTAGGATTAACCGAAGGAGCGTTCAAAACAAGACGGAATAATCACAACGCCTCCTTTAGAAACCAGACTTTGCTGAATTCTACAGAACTCAGCAAACACATTTGGAACCTCAAAGACAATAATGTTGAATATTCAATATAACATGGCAAATTCTTGCATCCAGCACACCTTTCAACAGTGGTAATAAATGATGCAACCTATGCTTAAAAGAAAAACTGTTTATTATACATCATCCAGATCTATCATCCCTCAACAAGCGCAGTGAAATCATTTCAACATGCCGCCACAGACGGAAACACCTCCTAGGTAACACATGAGCCAATCACCACACCCTACGCCTGCATGTACCCACCCACTCTGTGCCCTATATAAACCATTGTATGTGAACGCTTCCATTAAAATCTCCTGATGATTGAGGGAACCCCTCATGAAACAGTTCTGTAGAGATGACGTAGTCTTGTGATTTTTCCCACACCTACATATATATATATATATATATATATATATATATATATATATATATATATATATATATATATATATATATATATATATATATATATGTATGTATGTATGTACCTCAAATAACTCAAAATTAATTATTTGTTACTTAGACTATGTTCCCCATACTAAAGTGTGACCCACTCTTCCACCACTAGTGGCAGTAATGATGATCTAAGAAAAAGTCTGGAGCCAAAGTCATAGAAAAGTTTATTTAGCGCCAAAAATAAGACTAAAGTGGTGAACAGTGCGCATTCATTTTATCGGCAGTTTTGTAAAAAACGTATTTATTATTAATTTACCGTAAACTCCGGCTTATAAACTGCCGGTTCGACTAATTCATGGATTTTTCTTCGCTGACGGCCATAATAAAATAGTAAGTATGAACATTGGTACGGCCGATACTGCCCCTATAACTACTACATATATATGGTGTTGCCCAAAACTAATGTAAATTATCCCAAACAACAGTAGAATAATTTATTATTATATTTTAACAGCATTGTATGTATAACATGTTGCAACAGAAAGTAACCAGATATTAACAGTAAATAAGAAATTCGAAACTAGATGTTAAAAAAATTATTTTACCAGCAGCCAAATCTGGAGCCTTTTTAGCATGTTTTGAAATGGTTCCAAAATTATTCAGGCTTTATGCCAAATAATATATTATGATATATAGGGATGTATAGATGTGTATATATATATATATATATATATATATATATATATATATATATATATATATATATATATATATATATATATATATATATATATATATATATAGAGAGAGAGAGAGAGAGAGAGAGAGAGAGAGCTGAATTCTGATTGGATAAAAACTCTAAACTAAAAACAACAGCATTGGAAGGAGCATAATATGACATGAAGAGAATATGAATATGTTTAGATATTTAAGGAAAGTACGAACCCTGTTTCCATATGAGTTGGGAAAATTGCGTTAGATGTAAATATAAACAGAGTACAATGATTTGCAAATCCTTTTTAACCCATATTCAGTTGAATATGCTTTAAAGACAAAATATTTGATGTTCAAACTGATAAACATTTTTCGTTTTTTTGCAAATAATCATTAATTTTACAATTGGATGCCAGCAACACGTGACTAAGAAGTTGGGAAAGGTGGCAAGAAATACTGATAAAGTTGAGGAATGCTCATCAAACACTTATTTGGAACATGCCACAGGTGTGCAGGCTAATTGGGAACAGGTGGGTGCCATGATTGGGTATAAAAACAGCTTCCCAAAAAAATGCTCAGTCTTTCACAAGAAAGGATGGGGCGAGGTACACCCCTTTGTCCACAACTGCGTGAGCAAATAGTAAATATAAAGATAGAACAATAAGATCAAATGGAGTGTTTACATTTTGCCTTTTATTCATTATTTTACTTAATTTTTTGTCTGGTTTTGTATTTGCTCTGTATTATTCCGTGAGGTGTATATTATTATTATTATTATTTTCTCTGTTTGGTTTATACTTTATGAAGTTTTGCACTTTTTTTGATTGTTACATTACATTTGGAAGTATGTGTTGGTTTAAATGATATTCATGAAGTAAGATAATGTATTATGTCAAAGGGGGCAGGAAACTAAAAGATTTTTCTTCATCCTGCTCCTGCTCAGGCATTGTTGTTAGAATTTAAATTGTACAATTGAGGTATAATTGTGTATCGTTCAAAATGCACATCAATGAAGGAGATAAATAAAAAATGAATGACTGAATGAAAATAGTCACACAGTTTAAGAACAACGTTTCTCAAGGTGCAATTGCAAGAAGTTGAGGGGTTGAGGTGGTGGGGGGGAGGGTAGCAGGGGTTGTATATTGTAGCGTCCTGGAAGAATTAGTGATGTGAGGGGTTCTAGTGATCATGTTTAGTTTGGCTATGTCCTGTTTTGTTTTTGGATTTTGTCAGTTCCTGTTTTTTCACTCCTTGCTGTGTTTCAATGACAACCCATTAGTTTTCCCCTGTACTCAGGTCACGCACCTGATTCATTTGGACCTGTTGTCAATCACCACATCACTATTTAAGCCTGCAGTTGCCAGGCAGTCAGCCTGGCGACATCACCCTCATTATTCATGCTGATGATCCATGCTGCTCTTTTTCATGCTCTTTTCTCGTTTTGAGTAGGTTTTCTTTATTCATGCAATAATTTGCTAATTTTATTTTATGTCCATAGTTTTGCCTTTGTGCGAGTTTTTGTTTATACTCTTTCTTTTTGTAGTACTTTTTTGAGTGTTAGAATTAAAAGATGTCATTACCTTCATGGCATGTCCGATCCAGGGAAAACAATCCACACCATAGTCCTAGTCTTGACACTAGGTATTTTTTCTGTTGTCTTTATGTTGTGTTACATTGTGGATGTTTTCCCGAAATGTGTTTGCCGTTCTTGTTTGGGTGTGGGTTCACAGTGTGGCGCATATTTGCAACAGTGTTAAAGTTGTTTATACGGCCACCCTCAGTGTGACCTGTATGGCTGTTGACCAAGTATGCCTTGCTTCACTTGTGTGTGTGAAAAGCCGTAGATATTATGTGCCTTTAAGTTTTATTGGTGCTCTGTACTTCTCCCTATGTCCATGTACACAGCGGAGTTTCAAAAAGTCATGAATTTTACCGTTTAAAACGGCTACCGCAAAGTGCAATTGCGAGAAATGTAGGGATTTCATCATTGTATTCTGTTTTTATTTACCTCTAACACAATTCCCCAACTGAAATGGAAACGTGTTTTGTAAATTAAAAATGACTTTAATCTTTAAATATGATCACGATGATCAGGTTATGTTAGGCCAGCAGAGAAGGCCTTGCTGGCCCTGACGACTGCAAAACTTGACAGAGGACTGTAATAGTTTTTGACTATAATACTGAAGTTGATGCACTCTATCATCTTTGTTTGGGACACTTTGATATAGCAAAGATAAATACGCCAGGTAGTTTCCAAAGACACATCTGTAAGTTCTTGGCGAGAGCGCTTTGGAACCCCGAGATGAATAACATTCAAGTATGTTTGGTCATGAGAAGGAAAAACACACCACCCTCCACCTGCTCTCAGTTAAAAACCAAATCCAAAATATAAATCCTTCACCGGGAGACAATCCTGAAACCCGACACGCATGTTAACATTTTCGGTGATACTCCACACTTGCAATTAGTTGTTTGAAAGCAAACGTGAAAGCATTAGGCGTAATGATCACGTGTTTTGTTCCACCTCCCTGCACTTTGTCCCGGTGCCAGGCAGAGCGCTTCAAGCCGAAATATGATGAAACGTTGCTCCCCCGCGACCGAACCTTTTCAGTTCTCGTACGTCGGAAGAGTGATGAACTGCAAAGGAATACTTCTCCAGAGAGCGGCCGTCTCATTCAGACACATCATCACTTAGTTAGGAACTGCGTGGGGAGACTTGAGTGGTCGGACAACCAATCAACCCTCAGCAGAAGCTTTCAAAGAAATGACACGTTCTCCGTACCTGCTTTCTGTAATTCGGCCGCAAATTCCTCAAACTGACTCGGGGAAAAAGCCTCAACTCAAATGTGAGGTTTTTGTTCCAGGCGGCTAAACAAATAAGTCATGTCTGGCCTTGCTCTCCAGACGTTGAAACACACACATGCTGTAGAATTCTCACCTTCTAGGTCAGGGGTGTCAAACTCAAATACAGAGTGGGCCAAAATTCTAAACTGAACAAAGCCGTGGGCCAAAGTTGAACAACTTAACCTTTTAATAGGGACCCAAACAAGTTTTGCATTGAATATTGAACAAGCAAGGCTTATATAACTTTATAGTGACATGCAAAATCGAGTTTTGTTTGTAGTGGGGGTGTATATTGTAGCGTCTTGGAAGAGTTAGTGCTGCAAGGGGTTCTGGGTGTTTGTTCTGTTGTGTTACGGTGCGTATGTTCCCCCGAAATATGTTTGTCATTCTTGTTTGGTGTGAGTTCACAGTGTGGCGCATATTTCTAACAGTGTTAAAGTTGTTTATATGGCCACCTTCAGTGTGACCTGTATGGCTGTTGAACAACTTAACCTTTTAATAGGGACCCAAACAAGTTTTGCATTGAATATTGAACAAGCAAGGCTTATATAACTTTATAGTGACATGCAAAATCGATTTTTGTTTGTAGTGGGGGTGTATATTGTAGCGTCTTGGAAGAGTTAGTGCTGCAAGGGGTTCTGGGTATTTGTTCTGTTGTGTTACGGTGCGTATATTCTCCCGAAATATGTTTGTCATTCCTGTTTGGTGTGAGTTCACAGTGTGGCGCATATTTCTAACAGTGTTAAAGTTGTTTATATGGCCACCTTCAGTGTGACCTGCATGGCTGTTGAACAACTTAACCTTTTAATAGGGACCCAAACAAGTTTTGCATTGAATATTGAACAAGCAAGGCTTATATAACTTTATAGTGACATGCAAAATCCAGTTTTGTTTGTAGTGGGGGTGTATTTTGTAGCGTCTTGGAAGAGTTAGTGCTGCAAGGGGTTCTGGGTGTTTTTTCTGTTGTGTTACAGTGAGTATGTTCTCCCGAAATATGTTTGTCATTCTTGTTTGGTGTGAGTTCACAGTGCGGCGCATATTTCTAACAGTGTTAAAGTTGTTTATATGGCCACCCACAGTGTGACCTGTATGGCTGTTGACCAAGTATGCTTTGCATTCACTTGTGTGTGTGTGTAGAAGCCGCATATATTACGTGACTGGGCCGGTGTTTATATGGAGGAAAAGCGGACGTGACGACAGGTTGTAGAGAATGCTAAAAGCAGTACCTTTAAGGCACGCCCCCAATATTGTTGTCCGGGTGGAAATTCGAGAGAATGGTTTCCCCGGGAGATTTTCAGGGGGTGCACTGAAATTCGGGATTCTCCTGGAAAAATCAGGAGGGTTGGCAAGTGTAAGAATTAGCGTTGAATGCGGTGATACAGTGGCACCGCCACTTTATAATACCGGCGGGCCATCTCTAATATTAATTTGATATTGCCTCAAGGGCCAAGTGAAATTACACGGCGGGCCAAATCTGGCCCGCGGGCCAGAGTTTGACACCCATGGCCTAGAACATGGGTTTCACTTGGCCCTTAACATTAGAGCTGGCCAGCTGCTGTAACACCGCATTCACTGCTAATACTCTTACTTGCCAACCCTCCCGATTTTCCCGGGTGACTCCCAAAGTTCAGTGCCCCTCCCGGGCAACAATATTGGGGGTGGGCCTTAAAGGCACTGCCTTTGGCGTTCTCTACAACCTGTCGCCACATCCGCTTTTCCTCCATACAAACAGCGTGCCGGCTCAGTCACATAATATATGCGGCTTAAACACACACACACACACACACACACACAATTGAATGCAAGGCATATTTGGTCAACAGCTATACAGGTCACACTGAGGGTGGCCGCATAAACAACTTTAACACTGTTACAAATATGCGCCACACTGTGAACCCGCACCAAACAAGAATGACAAACACATTTCGGGAGAACCGTAACACAAACACAACAGAACAAATAACCCGAACCCCTTGCAGCACTAACTCTTCCGGGACGCTACAATATACACAACCTCGCTATCACCAAACCCCGTCCAGCTCAACCCTGCCGCCGAAAAGTGGCATTCAATTATTATTTCAATTTTATTTGTAATGCCATTGATATTTTTCAATTATTATTATTATTTGAAACTCTATTTTGCATGTCACTATAAAGTTATATAAGCCTTGCTTGTTCAATATTCAATGCAAAACTTGTTTGGGTCCCTATTAAAAGGTTAATTTGTTTAACCTCGGCTCACGGCTTTGTTCGGTTTTAAATTTTGGCCCACTCTGTATTTGAGTTTGACACCCCTGTTTTAGACTTCTGTCCACTAGTTTCTAAACCACGGATATTCAACTTGATTTTTTTTCGGGGGACACATTTTAGATTCGGGTCGATAATAATAATAATTATAATAGATTGTATTTGTGTAAAAAAGAACTTTACGTTGAGAGAAAACAACCTCAAAGTGCCACAGTGTAAAAAATAGTAATAATAATAAGATAATAAAAATAAATAAAATATAAAAACTAGTACAGCTTACTAGCTAGAACTATTATGCATATCTATAAAAATATTTTTTTAAAATAAGGTTTTTAAGCCTTTTTAAAAGCATCCACAGTCTGAGGTTCCCTCAGGTGGTCAGGTAGAGCGTTCCACAGACTGGGAGCAGCGGATATAGTAATGTAAACGGACTCCTGCCGTCATTGTATGGATTACGTGGACCACCCAGGAAGGACATCTTGTTATTTTTTTAAATAAGAAGCTTGTCTTTTCTTCGGATCGCTTTTCAGCTGCTCCTCTCTCGCCTTCAGTCGGCCGCGTCTTCGTCGCTGTGTTCGGCTCGCTCACGGTCATTTTCGCTCTCCTGCAGTGCGGCGGACACTCCACCTCTTCTCCCTGATCTTTCCTCCTTCTCCCCTTTTATACACTACTAGGAGATAGGCAGATTGTGTGAGCCACGCACCTGATTTCGATTGCTGCGGCGTCGCTACCGGCACGCCCGCCTCTTCGTTCCGCTGCATTCTCCGCCTCCTGGCCGCCATCTTGAGCAGGGCCAAAGCGTGTCCTGCCTCACCGTCAGCCCGTCGGCTCCGCTTCTCCACAGGTAGTAATAATAATAATAATTAGAGATGTCCGATAATAGCTTTTTTGCCGATATCCGATAATCTGATATTGTCCAACTCTTAATTACTGATACCGATATATACAGTTGAGGAATTAACACATTTCGATGCCTAATTTGTTGTGATGCCCCGCTGGATGCATCAAACAACGTAACAAGGATTTCCAAAATAAATCAACTCAAGTTATGGAAAAAAATGCCAACATGGCACTGCGGTATTTATTATTGAAGTCACAAAGTGCATTATTATTTTTAACATGCCTCAAAACAGCAGCTTGGAATTTAGGACATGCTCTCCCTGAGAGAGCATGAGGAGGTTGAGGTGGTGGGGGCGGGGGGTGAGGTTTAGCGGGGGTTGTATATTGTAGCGTCCCGGAAGAGTTAGTGCTGCAAGGGGGTCAAGGTGTCATGTCCTGGTGATCATGTTTAGTTTGGCTATGTTCTGTTTGGTTTTTGGATTTTGTTTTTTTACTCCCTGTTTTGTTTCAATGACAACCCATTAGTTTTCACCTGTCCTCATGTCACGCACCTGATTCATTTGGACTCATGCACCCGTTGTCAATCACCACATCACTATTTAAGCCTGCAGTTTCCAGGCAGTCAGCCTGGCGACATCACCCTCGTTATTCATGCTGATGATCCATGCTGCTCTTTTTCATGCTCTTTTCTCGTTCCGAGTAAAACTTTTCTTTATTCAAGCCATTGTTTGCAAGTTCTCTTTTATGTCCATAGTTTTGCCTTTTGTTTATACCTTTTCTTTTTGTAGTACTTTTGAGTGTTAAAATTAAAAGATGTCATTACCTTCACGCCATGTCCGATCCAGTCGCTTCGCACCTCGGGAAAACAATCCACACCATAGTACTAGTCTTGACACTAGGCATTTTTTCCGTTGTGTTTATGTTGTGTTATGGTGCGGATGTTCTCCCGAATTGTTTTTGTCATTCTTGTTTGGTGTGGGTTCACAGTGTGGCGTATATTTGTAACAGTTTTAAATATGCTTATATGGCCACCCTCAGTGTGACCTGTATGGCTGGTGACCAAGTATGTCTTGCATTCACTTGTGTGTGTGAAAAGCCGGAGATATTATGTGACTGGACCGTCACGCAAAGGCAGTGCCTTTAAGCTTTATCACCCTATGTCCTTGTACACAGCGGAGTTTTAAAAAGTCATATAATTTACTTTTTAAAATTGATACCGATAATTTTGAAACCGATACCGACCATTTCCGATATTACTTTTTAAAGCATTTATCGGCCGATGATATCGGCAGTCCGACATTATCAGACATCTCTAATATCAATAATACGTTTTATTAGGTATAGCGCTTTTTAGGGTATTCAAACATGCTTTACAGGATAAAAAATTTAAATATAAAACCGTTCAAAGTAATAATATAAAACACAGGAAATATAAAATCAGTACCTTGTAAAATACATAATAATGCAGGACATTTACAAGACAGGACATTACAAGACACAGAACACTAAACACTGGTTAAAAGCAGATCTGAAAAGGTGTGTTTTCAGACGGATTTTGAAGGTATGAAGTTCTGAACAGTCACGGATTGGTTTGAGAAGAGCGTTCCAGAGGGTGAGATCAGCGATGGAGAAGGCTCTATCATCACCCCAGGTCCGGACCTTGGTTCTGAGTGGTGGGGAGAGGAGGTTGGCATCAGAAGAACGTAGGCTGCGTTATGGGGTATGGTGGTGAAGCAGGTTGGTGAGGTAGCAACGGGTCTGGTTGTGGAGGGGTTTGTGGGTGAGAAGGAGGATTTTAAAGTGGATCCGGTGAGGAACGAGGAGCCAGTAGAAGTTTCTGAAGGACTGGGGTGATGTGCTTTAGGAGCACTGTAAAGTTTTTAAGGACCATCAGTCAATCAAAGTTTACTTATACGGCCCTTAATCACATATGTCTCAAAGGGTTGGACAAGCCACAATGACATCCTTGGCTCTGATCCCACATAAGAGCAAGAAAAAATACTCAACCCGATGGATGTCGAGTGGATACAATTATTTTTATGAGGGTCTAGTTCATAGTTACATCAGCAGTGGATGGAGTGGATGGAGACCAGTCAGCAGCTGATGCATAAAGTAGTGGTCCATCCTGGGTCCCTACTTGGAACAGCTTGCACTACCTCCATGGAAATTGTTCCATGGCCAGCTGAGAAACCTCTCCACGCAGGAGAAGGGGGCAGAGCAGAAAAGAGAGACGGCAGATCAACTGATTTAAAAAAGGGGTCTACAGTTGTGATCAAAATTATTCCACCCCCACACAATTTTGGTGTTTCAGCAAGTTGGACATTTATTCCGTATTTTGTTTATAGTCATATCAAATAAAGATGCATTAAATAGACAAATGCAAGTTGAATTACAACATTGTATTTTGTAACATACCAAACAGTGTCATTTCTCTTAATATCTCATTGACAAAATGATTCAACCCCTTGAAGATCATAACTCTTAAGAACAGAATTTGAATAAGGTCTTTTCAATCAGGTGTTGAAAACACCTGTAGATGTGATTAGAACCATAACGAGCAACAATTAAACTGATTGAAAAAGACTGTGACGCTCAGCTTCTTGTAGATGGTCAATGGTGTATTTGCAACATGGTGAAGTCCAGGGAGTGGTCAAAGAAGTCCAGACAGGAGGTAATTTCTCTTCATAAGAAAGGATATGGATATAAGAAAATAGCAAAGACATGACACATTCCAAGAGACAGTTGGGAGCATAATTCGCAAGTTTAAAGCTAAATGCACAGTGGAAACACTACCTGGGTGTGGTAGAAAGAGGATGTTGTGTGCAACTGCTGTCCAGTATTTGAAGCGTACAGTGGTGAAAAACCCCCGGGTAACAGCTGAGGAACTACAACAGGACATTACAGAGGGCCTCCATGCCAGAACTCCCAGGCGCACCCCACTTCTGACTACCAGGAACAAGTAAAATAGACAACAGTATGCCAAAAATCATCTGGACAAACTCCAAAGGTCTTGGGAAACTGTTCTATGGAGTGATGAGACAAAAGTAGAACTCTTTGGGCCTATGAATCAACGTTATGTCTGGAGGAGAAAAAATGAAGCTTACGAAGAGAAAAACACCTTCCCTACTGTTAAGCATGGTGGGGTCTCAATCATGCTCTGGGGCTGTTTCTCTGCCTCAGGTACCGGGAATATCCAGCGCGTTAAAAGCATTATGAATTCAATTTCCTACCAGGATATATTAGCTGCAAATGTCACAAAGTCAGTGACGAAGCTGAGGCTTGGGAGACGTTGGACCTTCCAACAGGACAAGGATCCCAAGCATACCTCCAAATCAACATCAGAGTGGTTGCAGAAGAAGGGCTGGAAGACTCTGGAGTGGCCTTCACAGTCGCCAGACCTAAATCCTATAGAAAAGCTGTGGTGGGACTTGAAGAAGGCAGTTGCAGCAGGCAAGCCCAAGAATATGAATGAACTGGAGGCCTTTGCCCAAGAGGAATGGGCTAAAATACCTGTAGATGGTTGCAAGAAGCTTGTGTCTGGTTATGTATCACCTTTGAAGGATGTCATTACTGCCAAAGGCTGTTCTACTAAGTACTAAAGATGCATGGAACTAGGGGGTTGAATCATTTTGTCAATGAGATATTAAGAAAAATGTCCTTTTTTGGTATTTTGTAAAATACAGTGTTACAATTTAAGTTGCATTTGTCTATTTGACACATCTTTATTTGATATGACTAGAAACAAAATACGGAATAAATGTCCAACTTGCTAAAACACCAAAATTGTGTGGGGGTTGAATAATTTTGATCACAACTGTATTTAAAAGCTAGGGTGTATACAAGAGTTTTAAGATTAGACAAATGCTTCTACTTCTGCTTAAAAGCTGGTCAAAGATCATTTATATAACAGCACCCTTGTGTTTTTGAGAATCTATTGTACAAATGTGAGACTCTCATAAGATTTTTTCTAAAAGTTGAATAACTCTAATGACAAAAAAGAGAGGACCCATAATAGAACCTTGAGAAACACCACTAGTGCAAATAAAGACAATGAACAAATGACTACTGACTGCATCTGAAGTAAATACCCTACACCAATGCTTTAGTTACATAAAATCACATTACGGAATAAAATGTGTACCGTATTTTCCGTACTATAGGGTGCACCGGATTATAAATCGCACTGGCGATGAGCCAGTCTTTCCAGTTCTACTTTCATACCAAAGGCGCACTGAATTATAAGGAACAATAAAGGGGTCCTATTTTGATGTTGTTCTCAATTTAAAACACCTACTTGTGGTCTACTTAACATGTAATGGTGGTTCTTTGATCAAAATGTTGCATAAATTATGTTTTACAGATTATCTTCATATCGCTTTATGACAGTCCCTTCAGGATGTGTCGTTCAATCAATCAATCAATGTTTACTTATATACCCCTAAATCACAAGTGTCTCAAAGGGCTGCACAAGCCACAACGACATCCTAGGCTCAGATCCCACATCAGGGCAAGGAAAAACTCAACCCAATGGGACAATGACAAACTTTGAAGGGGACGGGATATGTGGGGATCCCCCCACTGGGCGACCGGTGCAATGGACGTCGGGTGGATCCAGCATAATATTGTGAGAGTCCAGTCCATAGTGGATCTAACAGAACAGTGAGAGTCCAGTCCACGGTGGGGCCAGGAGGAGACCATCCCGAGCTGTGACAGGTCAGCAGCGCAGAGACGTCCCCAACTGATGCACAGACGAGCGGTCCACCCCAGGTCTCGGCTCTGGACAGCCAGCGCTTCATCCGTGGCCAACGAACCTGTGCACGAACGAGAGGGGGGCAGAGCAAAAAAGAAACGGCAGATCAACTGACCTAAAAGGTGGGTCTATTTAAAGGCTAGAGTATACAAATGAGTTTTAAGATGGGACTTAAATGCTTCTACTGAAGTACCATCACTAACTGTTAGCGGGAGGGCATTCCAGAGTACTGGAGCCCGAATAGAAAACGCTCTATAGCCCGCCGACTTTTTTTTGGCTCAGGGAATCACTAATAAGACGGAGTTCTTTGAACGCAAATTTCTTGCCGGGACATATGGTACAATACAATCGGCAAGATAGGATGGAGCTAGACCGTGTAGTATTTTATACGTAAGTAGTAAAACCTTAAAGTCACATCTTAAGTGCACAGGAAGCCAGTGCAGGTGAGCCAGTACAGGCGTAATATGATCAATCTTTCTTGTTCTTGTCAAAAGTGTAGCAGCCGCACTTTGTACCAACTGTAATCAACCAACTGTGGACGGTCTCGACTATGGCGTCGTCTGTAGTGGCGGACATTTTTTCAGGACTTATGCAGATCCCAAATACACATCAGCAGGTACAAGAAAGTAAGAAAAGTTGGTTTTGCATAACATTGCGATACAAAACGGAAGATATGTCTGCTAATCGGTGCCATTTTGCGGTCCTTATACACACACCATAATAGTACTCGTATGTTGAAGCACAGTACGTCTGACTATGGTAGCCGGCAAGCCATCAAGCAGTGTGGCTTCATAGCTTACCAAAGTTTTGCTAAAACATTTTGACAGTTTTTTGAGCGCTGTTTGTACTGTTCTATATTCTCAGTGAAACATCAACATGTTGGTTTTGTTGTTGGCGCTGTCACGCCAAATTTCGTCCCTCTACAAAAACCTCCCCCCCCCCATTTACTTCCGGGGTCATGATTAATACAGATGTTTTGTTAACGCTATATTATAAAAATATAACGCTATATTATAAAAATACAGACGTTTTGTTAATGCTATATTATAAAAAATTTTTTAAAAATGAAACAATAATTTACAAACACAACCTATGGGATGACGTAAGAGGAAACGTGAGGAAACGTGACCCCAGAAAAAAATGTGTCATCCCATAGCTTGTGTTTGTAAATTGTTTTTTGAATTTAATTTTTTATAATATAGCGTTAACAAAACGTCTGTATTTTTATAATATAGCGTTACAAAATGTCTGTATTAATCATGACCCCGGAAGTAAATGGGGGGGAAGGTATTTGTAGGGGGGAAGAAATTTGGCGTGACAGCGCCATCTTACAGTCTACACGTATCTCTAACGCAGGGGTCGGGAACTTTTTTGGCTGGGAGAGCCATGAAAGCCAAATATTTCACAATGTATTTCCGTAAGAGCCATATAGCATTTTTAAACACTGAAGACAACTAAATTCGTGCATTTTTAAGTATGACCAACATTTGTAGAGTATAATAAGTGTCTTATTCTTTTTAACAACATTGTTATTATAAAAGTTAACTAATAATACATATAATACTTCTTACCATTAATGCGACATCTTGAACAGGTGCGGTAGAAAACGGATGGTTGGATTAAATTGCATGAGAATGTTTTATAATTTGAATGTTATTTTTGAAACTGTGATTACCAGCGGAATTATTCATAATTTATCGTGTTAAGCAATGTCAGCTAAGATTTATCTGAGAGCCATATGGAGTCATCTGGCTCTAAAGCCATAGGTTACCTACTCCTGGTTTAAGCATTAGACACCTTTTTACCTGCACACTGCCTCCCGCTGTTTACCACATCTACAAAGCAATTAGCTACCGACTGCCACCTACTGATATGGAAGAGTATTACACGGTTACTCGGCATAGCTCGGTTGGTAGAGTGGCCGTGCTAGCAACCTGAGGGTTCCAGGTTCGATTCCCGCTTCCGCCATCCAAGTCCCTGCCGTTGTGTCCTTGGGCAAGACACTTTACACACTTGTCCTCAGTGCCACCCACTCTGGTTTAAAATGTAACTTAGATATTGGGTGTCACTTTGTAAAGCGCTTTGAGTCACTAGAGAAAAGCGCTATATAAATATAATTATCTGAGAGCCATATGTAGTAATCAAAAGAGCCACATCTGGCTCTAGAGCCATAGGTTCCCTACCCCTGCTCTAACGTATGACTACCATCTACTGGTCACACTTTATCATTACACAATGTACTAAATAAAATTGCTTTTAGATTGGAACGCACAACTAGAATTATTCCGTGCATTAGGCGCACCGAGCTATGAGGAGCAATATACATTTTTGAGAAAATTCAGGGATTTTAAGTTGGAAAAATACGGTAACTGCCTAAAGGATTAAAGGGTTTTGCCTTGAGGAACACCTCGGTTATGTAAATTACAAGTTTGGCCCCCAGTGATATGTGCTTGCTCACAAAAGATCTGCCACAAGTGTCGCTATACAACGGAAGCACTCTTGTGTTTTCAGGAATTTTCTGCAAACATGTTAGTTTTGAACTGAACTGGACTCTGGAGCCGGTATTGAATCATTCCTGGGCCGGATTTGGCCCACGGGCCACCAGTTGAATAACACTGTCATACACAGTACATCAGAATGTTCTTCTCCTCAGAGACGAACAGAACAGAAAAGTCCTCTCGCATCGCGTCCTTTATACTCCCCCCCACCCCACCACACGGTTTTCATTTCCACCTGTGGAATTACAAAAGCTTCCAGCTAAATAAATACCGCCTAGTTCCTGCGCACCTTCCCCGTCATAGGAGGGAGAAATGATCTGCCACACTTGATTTGTGGGCTGCTCCATTTTAGGTAATGAAGAGGAAAGCTTTCCAGTTGAAGGGAGAACTCCATCAAATGGTTAGTGTGCATGATTAAACGTGGAAAATAGTTAAGAACGCTCCTTTAACCTTTGAAGTCATAGTCTATTATCTGCAGGCAAAGTCACAGTCACACACACGCACACACACACACACACACACACACACACACACTGGTTATCATTTAGAATGGGGACCAAGTTTTTGATCATGACTTGTGGGGACCACCCTTCCTACAGGTTGTGGAGGCATACAAAAAAATTTGTAAAATGGCCACTGCCCAGTTAGCTCATACACGTCTTTAAATCTCTGGATTGATGAAGTAATGTGCTGACAATTCTTACTGGGGACTCTGGGGAAAAAGAGTTAATATGGATCATGGTGACCAAATTTAAATCATTTTGCATAATTCACAAACATTTGTTCGTGACTATTGAGGACACTTTAAAAAGTTCAAATAAATATGACATGATCCTCAGAATACAGCACGACAGCTATCCTCTTATAGGAAGTTTCACCACTTAAATGTTAAAGCAAATCCTGCACTAAGGCATCTTCAGAATGGATCTGACTATCAGTTAAACAGGTTTCGCTTTAGGGGAACTGTTTTTTTTTGGTCCCCATATCGTCAAAAGTCCCCTAAAGGTAACTAACTGTGTAAACAGAGCGATGTCCCCATTAAGTCAGCATTGCCAGAACACACACACACATACTGGTTATCATTTGGAATGGGGACCATGTTTTTGATCATGACTTGTGGGGACCACCCTTTCTACAGGTTGTGGTGGCATACAAAAAAAATTTGTAAAATGGCCACTGCCCAGTTAGCTCATACACGTCTTTAAATCTCTGGATTGATGAAGTAATGGGCTGATCATTCTTACTGAGGACCCTGAGGAAAAAATAGTTAATATGGTTCATGGGGATCAACTTTAAATCATTTTGCATAATTCACACACATTTGTCCGTGACTACTGAGGACCGTTAAAAACAAAAACAAAAAAATGAATTACAGCTATTCTCTTATAGGAAGTTTCACCACTTAAATGTTAAACAAATCCTGCACTTAGGCATCTTCAGAATAGATCTGACTATCATCTAAAAAGGTTTCCCTTTATGGGACTTGTTTTTGTTGGTCCCCATATCGTCAGAAGTCCCCTAAAGGTGACTGTGTGAACAAAGTGATGTGCCCATTAAGTCAGCATTGCCAGAACACACACACACACACACACACACACACACACACAGCATCTGGCACACGCACAGTGGCACACTTTTACATAGCTGAGCTCAAACCAATCGGAGATCCCTAAATACACATTTAATATCAAATCATTTTATGAGACCACGGCCATGTCTCAAATTACGAGCTCAATTCATTCCTCTCAAGACGCTCATATCTCAGATCATCTCCACACATTGAAATTAATTGAATACGTTTTTATAATTGCATGGCCCTCCCGGAACACCAGCATTTTACCGTGCTAGAAAGAACATGTACTACAAACAACTGCAGTTTTTTTTATAAGAGAATGTAGAACTACAAAACTGTTGGTCATGTTGCACACAGACGTCTTTGAGTGATGGACCAGAGAGTGTTGACAGGAAGTGTGTGTACCAAAGGTAACACTCGATTGTCCAGTTTGTTCAGTCAGGAGGAGACAGAACAAGCAGAATCAAGTCAAACAAAGCAAAAGCAGCTTCTAAATATTTTTATGGATGCATGTTTATTGTTTGGAAATTGCAGACTGAGAGTGTTGACTCGCCATGTCTGATGCTAACCGGTAGGACAGTGCTTCTTAACAATAGGGCCGGGGCCCATTGTTGGGCCTTGAGCGCACCCTTGAGGCCCAACAAAACACTAGATTTAGATATATTGGTCCCCGTTGGGGAAATATATTTTCACTGCCATTCATTTAAACAATAGACATTACTCATCAGGAACAAAAATAACAAAAAGACATCATACATGACCAAGACATTTAGGGGCTTGTCAGACATCAGGGCGGCTATAGCTGCAGGGATAAGGCTTTTCTTGAGACTGGCCCTCTGGAATTTGAGGGTTCTGTACCTGCGCCCTGATGGTAGTGGGATGATATATTGGTGTTGTGGGTGAGTGATATCCTGGACTATCTAGTTTGCCAGTTGAATGATGGACCTGTGGTTTAAATCTGAAATGTCGGGTGTGGGTAGGCCGATGATTTTAGTTGCTATGTTTGAATGCGTGTGAGTTTGGTTACAGAAAGCATGGTGAAAAAACATGTGGGACGGTACATGAGGATGGGTTGAACAATGTTTCGGTGAAGTAATAACAGGAGGTGAGGTGCAACGTATAGTCCTTTAAGTTTACGGATGGTTGACAGTCTTTGTTGACTTCTTTTTGTGAATGTCCATGGTGTGGTGAGTTTCCTGCCCAAGGTTATGCCCAGGTACTTAAAAGTGTCAACTGTTTAAAAATATTTGTTTCTCAGCTGTGCTCCGTTGTAATACACTTTGCCACCACTTGTGGTGGTAATGAAAATCTTAAAGGTCTACTGAAACCCACTACTACCGACCACGCAGTCTGATAGTTTATATATCAATGATGAAATATCAACATAGTTTACTAAATTGCAATTTTAAATTTCTCGCGAAGTGTCGTGTTGAAAACGTCGCGGTATGATGCCTCGTATGATGACGCGTGCGTTTGACGTCTCGGGTTGTAGCGGACATTATTTTCCAGCCCGATCCAAGCTATAAGTAGTCTGCTTTAATCGCATAATTACACAGTATTCTGGACATCGGTGTTGCTGAATCTTTTGCAATTTGTTCAATTAATAATGGAGAAGTCAAAGTAGAAAGATGGAGGTGGGAAGCTTTTAGCCTTTAGCCACACAAACACACAGTGTTCCCTTGTTTAAAATTCCCGAATGTGAAGGTTTACTTTGGATCAGAGCGGTCAAGTGAACATGGATCCCGACCAAATGTCAACTGGCAGTTTTCGGTGAGAAAATTGTGGTCTTACCGGAGACACCAGCGGAGCTTTGTCCTGCTGCAGCGCGTGACTTCCCTGAGAGACTCTGGCCACACCCATCCGACTTTAGGTACTGTATAATCTCACTAAAACAATAGGCAGATAAGGGATTTTTCAGAATTATCTTAGGAAATGGGTCTAATAACATCTGAATCGCTGTCATTGCAGTCGCCTTTTTTTTTTTTCTAGTCCTTCACTCTAAATTTCCTCATCCACCAATCTTTCATCCTCGCTCAAATTAATGGGGAAATTGTCGCTTTCTCAGTCTAAACCGCTCTACTGCTGCTGGCTATGATTATAAATAATGTGAGGACGTGAGGAGCCCTACAACCCGTGACGTCACGCGCACATCGTCTGCTACTTCCGGTAATGGCAAGGCTTTTTTAAAGTTGCGAACTTTATCGTCGATGTTCACTACTAAATCCTTTCAGCAAAAATATGGCAATATCGCGAAATGATGAAGTATGACACATAGAATGGACCTGCTATCCCCGTTTGAATAAAAAAATCTCATTTCATTCGGCCTTTAAACAAACAGAAGAAGTATGGAGCTAAATGAAGCGCAAAAAAAGTGTTAAAGCTGTATTATCATTTGTACTTTAATTTTATTGACAGTTTAGTTAGGAGACATATTCAATATTAGTTGAGTTTATTTTAAGCCAACATAACTGTGTGAATGTTGTCTGTCTATCTGTGTTGGCCCTGCGATGAGGTGGCGACTTGTCCAGGGTGTACCCCGCCTTCCGCCCGATTGTAGTTGAGATAGGCACCAGCGCCCCCAGCGACCCCAAAGGGAATAAGCGGTAGGAAATGGATGGATGGATTGATAATCATCTTACTCTTGACTTTTTTTGTCGTCTTCAGGGATTGTATCTTACCAACTTGCAGTTTCATACTTGTCAGATAATATGAAACTACGTGTTAATCACAAGGGTTATTATTTATTTAACATATAAACCTTAGGCTTAGGTCAGGCTGATTAAAAAAAACAAGTAGCAACCAAATATACCACCCAAGAAGGGTCTCATAAATAATTGAACTCAGAACTACTAGGGACCATTGTATTGAGAGTCACATGCACGAACCCCCGTGACATCGTGCTGCAGTCACGAAAAGTGTAGAAGAAATACGCTTTATAAACCGATTACTCGACTAATCGTTAGGATAGTCGATGAGTTGTTGACTATCAAAATTAGGGGTCCCCAAACATTTTGACCCGGGGGCCGCATTGAGTTAAAATAATTTGGCCGGGTGCCAGGCTGTGTATATATATATATATATATATATATATATATATATACATATATATATATATATATATATATATATATATATATATATATATCCATCCATCCATCCATCCATCATCTTCCGCTTATCCGAGGTCGGGTCGCGGGGGCAACAGCCTAAGCAGGGAAGCCCAGACTTCCCTCTCCCCAGCCACTTCGTCTAGCTCTTCCCGGGGGATCCCGAGGCGTTCCCAGGCCAGCCGGGAGACATAGTCTTCCCAACGTGTCCTGGGTCTTTCCCGTGGCCTCCTACCAGCTGGACGTGCCCTAAACACCTCCCTAGGGAGGCGTTCGGGTAAATATATATATATATATATATATATATATATATATAACTTTATATATATATATATATGTATGTATATATATACATATATATATATGTGTGTGTGTGTACATATATATATGTGTACATATATATATAGATATATATGTATATATATACATATATATACATGTATAACTATATATATGTCTATGTGTACATATATATATATGTATATATATATATATATATACACATATATGTATATATATATATAGACATATTTATATAATTCTGAGCACGATGATGTCACGTCATCAATTGGAAAATGCATTTTTAGACAATTTGATTTGTTTGAGATGCGAGGAGACTCCGAAAGTAACAAGCGGTAGAAAATTGATTAGAAAGGACGGTTTAAAAAAACTGGGACTTCCCGCGGGACGGATCTTGAACGCTGGCGGGCCGTAGTTTGGGGACCACTGATCAAAATAGTCGTACAGGTTAATTGGATTTACATTATTTTTAAGGGGGATAAAAGCTTTGGCTTCTGCATGAAACTGTTTTAGTCAGATAAATTATCTCTCTATTAACATATTCACTCTGGGTCAGTTGTCACATTTGCCATATATCGACTTTATTTATTTCTGTTTTCAGTGTTCTGCTTCGTCCTATTAGGCAATATAACTGTTATGGTTAATCGGGTATGTTTTTTAATGTCATTACGGTCTATCCAGTGTGAGTGATTAGTTTATGCTTGACTTGCAGCGTCTGTGCGTTTGTGTTTGATTAAATATTGACCATTAAAAGTATCGCCTTATTAGCCTTCAATGCCTTAGGGGGAAAGAAAATATCCATAACACCAATAAAGTGCTCCAGTATGTTCCAGTAGCTGACATTGGAGGAGACAGTATGGCACAAACCTTCAACATAACCCCAACCACTGCTCCAGCACGTCTATTTTTTCGCGAATATATGCACAGTAAATCTGTCACTACGTGCTTCTCATACGTTGAGGTTTCAGAGGCGAGATTACAGCGCAGATAAATGAATCCAAAGACGCAGCAGGGCTGTTAACCATATCCTGAATACGTCGTTTTAGTTCAAAATATTATCCCAAATCCAGATTGATGAATATCACTTATCCCAATGGGGATTATTCCCCCCCGACAAGTGAGTTGAGTATATATGTTTCTCACACCTCTTTTTTGATGTTCGCTTCAAACTTCTAGAATCATGATGTCCAGAAAGGGGAAAT